>NC_081344.1:7715671-7868171 GCF_029784015.1 Lycium ferocissimum | reverse complement strand
AAAAGTTATAAGTTATGGAAATTAGGACATCAAAAGAACACAATTGAAGAAAATATTGTGCCAAGTGTGTTTATTTCCCACTAGATCTAGATGAACTTGCTAGAATATAATCTGCATACTCCAAGCTAAATCTTTTCCTTTAAACAAGAGAAGCAAATAGCTAAGCCTATGGTGGAACTAATTGTGGCATATAAGCATGGAACTAATTGTGGCATATAAGAATTCTTTATGCTCAATAGTCGAAACACTCCCAACTATCTACAATATACTCAAAATATTCAGGATCTTACCGGAAAATACACCTAACACATGCAGTAATATTAGTAATTTTCAAGAAAGCATATGTAAAATAACCACAAGTATAGACAGAAAGACACTAAGCCATATTTTTTGTGGCAAAGCAGCATAGACGCTCTTCAATGTAATCTCTGCAGCAAAAGCCAGTAAATTGTTCCATGAAGAAAACCAAAAACTTTTTTGGTACTTTTATCATAGCCTTAAGCCAAGAAACATGTCCAATTCTTATGCACCGATCAAGCACTTTGATGCAAACTACAAGCATGAGGAGACATTAGCAGGATGCGGCCTTACCTTCTCTGTACAACGACGGAAATAAACCGTCGGGAGAAATTACAACAGGTCCAGTGGGTAGGGTTTTTCCATCCTACAGAGCATTTAACCTTTATAGTCAGAGAGGTCTGTTGGATAATCAGACCACAGAGCAATGACAAGACGAACAGAAGTCACATACAAGAAACTCAAGGCGGCACATACAGTTGAACAACAAGTATCATGAGCAAAATGATCCTCTAAGACTCTCCTTTTCTTCCAAGAAGAAAAGAAACAGACAAACACACAGAGCCAAGTTGTGAGAGTTACGAGTCAAGTTAATAAATGTGTAAAAGGGGAAAGTCAGCCAACTGTTACCCCTCAGATTCCCAAAGAAAATGTCACTATAATTCAGAAGCCTAGGACTGGTGTGTTGATGTCTCATGAATGCATATACTAGTACCTGTTTGAGATTGAACAGGAAATTCTTGGTCAGATATGCTTGAACAATCGCACGCGCACTGAGAAAGAGTAGCTGATATCCATTTTCCTGCAGTTAAGAAGCACAAGTATCCATGAGAAACTATTAAGAAATACGGGTCAATATAAGTGAGAATAGAAGTGAGAGGTAATAAATGTTCAGCTTCATTTGTGTCAGACACTCATGCAATTTCATATAAGCACAATAAGAAAATGGAAGAATATGAAAATGGAGAAGATAATAAATAACAATAACAGTTACTCGTACTTCCCACATCTTACTCTTTGACTCAATATACGTACTGAAGAATATGCCGTATGTTTAAATCAAATAAACCATGAAACAATAGGTGAAACTCGAACAGATCTTACATTAAGTGAAAGATATATATGTCTTGAATTGTGTGACGCTCTAAAAGCCTAAACTGTGGAGAGTGAACACTTTCATTTCCTTATTGTAGGTCTGCTACATGTTCCCTCATGTGCGAACCTGATTCTTTTTCTTGGGCTAAGCATGTGGTAATATTTTTGTTGATATCGGCGAGCACAAAAGTTTTTTCTTTTTCCTGCTTCGAGTACTTTTAAGCAATTATTGATCTCGTGAAAGTCTTATACTCCTCTATTGAATATGTTTAATTACAATCAAATCTTATCTCTCTAGAGGAAATATTAGTTAAATGTCCTAGTTAAATACTATAGCCTCTTTCATTTTGCAAGACCATCATTCTTGAATTGCTACATTCCCATTGGTCCAACACTCTCAAATTCTAAAAGCATTGGAATCTGTTCCAAATGATAGCCATCTCTTGTTAAGTGACCTCAAGAAAATAATACAAATGCATAAAATCTTCCTTAAGAGATGCAAATGAACTAGTTGTGAAATTCAAACTAAAAAATTTGACCTTTAGACAGTTTTGGTTAAGGGTCAAAATATTAGAAGAAGGAATCAAACTTTAACATATTTTGATGATCGGGAATCAAACTTAAACAGATTTTGATGATCGGCTTACAAAAAGATAGCATAAAGTAGATTCTACCACACAATTTTATTCAGGAATTCGGAGAGGAATTCCCAAGAACTGCTAATTTCCTCAAGGAATGGCATCTCACTGAGGCATGCTGCATGGGTGATGGGACTTGATACGTATTATAAAATGTAGTTTTAGAAAGTAGATACAGCGATTATCATGATATGGTGGTGTCGATGAATAGTCTTAAGCTCGTTTTAATTTGATTGTTGCCACAACCGAAATGGCTAAGCAAAGTAGCAAAAACTCATTTCTGTAAGTAAAGCAAATATAGTAACTTCTGCAAATAAAGAACTCATTCTGATATCCAGATTCTTAGTCCTCAAATAAACTCACATCCAACTTCGGCATAAAATTATTTACTTGGAAAGTGTGGTTAATAAGCTATTTGGAGAATATATTGATATAAGTGTGCTTGTATGTGTATACACACACAAGTATGTATATAATTAGGGACGGCAACGGGGCGGGGCGGTTGCGGGGTGGGGCGGGTCTGACGTTATGCGGGACGGAGCAGGTTTGGCTTTGAGCGAGTGCGGAGCGGGGCGGGTTGAAACAACTTTTTGAAAATCTAATGGGGGGCGGGTTGCGGGTTCTCTTTCAAATTTTATAAAAATCATGCGGGTTTCCTCTCCAGTTTTATAAATTTCATTGTACATAGCAATCCTTCCTCTTATTCTTTCTATTTGTGATCTTTCTGCTCCTATTTTTCAGTTGCAACTCATTTTATTTTGTTTCATTTTTTCTTTTTTCTTCTTAACTTATTTTAACGCCACATGCCCACAACTCTTTCATATTTGAATCAGTTCAAAAGATACGTGGCTAATCTAAAAGGAAATGAAAACAGAAGATGAAATATAAATTTTCAGATACAGATAAAATATGTGCACCTCTTTCTTTTATTTTTTTATTTTCATACTTTTAGATATGCTCGTGTACAGTGATTATAAAAAAGAGAAATGGAAAAACAGAAAGAGAAAAGTACTGTAAACTTCTTGAGTAAGAAATAGTAATTACTAAACTCTCCATTTTTAGAAAAACTGAAATGTTAAGCTAGTTTGTTTAAGCTAAACAATAAAATGAAAAAAAAAAAAATTGCTATGCGGGGCGGGGCGGAGCGGGTTGAAAATAGAAAAAATGCTAGGCGGGGCGGTGCGGAGCGGGTTGAAGTCTTTGCTGGGTTTAGACCAAACCCGCACCGCAACCGCCCCATTGCCATCTCTAATATAATACACACACAAGTATGTATATAATACACACACATACATATTACTGTTTTAGAGAAATAACGGAATGTATAGATGCGAATATGGATCAGCGAAAAGAAGTACCTTGATTGCAGAGAAAAGTCTGGCAGTTCCAAAATGTGTCCAGTCCTTCCCAACCAAAGGCATAAACTGACCAAGAACATCGGACCTGGACATGAAACATGTACCTCATTGGTATGTCATCATATATATAACCACATTTATCTCTAAAGAACTAATGATCACTAAGCATACATTTACCACATAAAATCAGATAAAGTTTACAACAGTGTATTTCTGAATAGACATCCTCCACAAAATATCTGCTTGCTACTCCACAAAATATCTGTACTGACGTCCCATTGCACGGGACGCTGCATTTCGTGCTGCAGGCTCTGACAGGGTTATTGAGGAGCGACCGCAGTAGGATTTTCTAGCTCAGCGGTGTCAGCAAGTGCCACTACTCCGGACTTGCTATCTTTTGGTACTCTTCTGCTAGTGTAATATATGTTCATACGTACACTCTTAGAGGCTCATAGACATAGTGGGGTATGTAAGCATGGTATATGGTCATGTTGGCATTGTTTTGGTCGGTGATACTTTACTGTTAGCCTTGCCGGCTTTATGATATACGTTATGTTGTGGCGACCTTGTCGGTCCGCAGATGTACATATGTGCTGAATGATCGGATATTTCTATGTTGGGCCTTTTCTGCGTGCAGGTGCTCTTTGAGTTATGGTTTATAATGTTCAAAGTAACGGATAAGTCAGGTGGTTCCCGGCCTACGGGTCGGAGCCCGTCATACTCCTCGTAGGGGTGTGACAAATTGGTATCCAACTCAACTACACATGCATCAGAATCACTGGTATTCAGTTCTACTCATTTCCATCAACTTTCCACCATCAAACCTTCTCAGACTTTATTGATAGGCTCATAAACTTTAAGGTTATAGATATTCTTCGGACAGATATAAAGGTTATAAGTGCATTAAGCAGTATTAAACCGAGGTAAGAAGTTCTGCTGATCTAGTAACTTAAACAATGCACAATTCATATACTGTGTAAAAGGCAGAACAAGAATCATTCCATTGTTATGCCACAGTTCAAGAAAATAAAAACTACCAACTCCATCCAGATTTTGACAGAACTCCTATTTTCTATACATTAAATATATAATGACTTCAAAGGGCTTTATAGGTTCAAGTATGCAAAAGACAATCCCATAGATAGCATGTAAAAGCTATCAATTTGAGGCCATAAATTTAGTGCAAAATCTTACTT
Organism: Lycium ferocissimum; assembly: GCF_029784015.1. Lineage (NCBI taxonomy): Eukaryota > Viridiplantae > Streptophyta > Magnoliopsida > Solanales > Solanaceae > Lycium > Lycium ferocissimum. The sequence continues at coordinate 7,863,587 of NC_081344.1, read as the reverse complement.
GGTAATAGTCCCATCAACATCAGAAATAACAATTTTTGCATTCCACTTCCACAAGTATATATGGGATTCAACCTGTTTCAGAAAGTTGCTTGAGCAACCAAAATAAGAATGCAAAAAATACAGTAGACTGTATCATTAGAACTATATATTTTGAGTGCAAGAAAGACAACAAACCTTTTGCTCCCCAAGGACTCGGGTTGAGAAAATGAAAGTTACCATATTCTGCCCCTCTTTCAAGTTTAAAGATGTGATTTGACCGGAAGTGGGAATATTTGTTCTCACAAATTGCTCTGGAGGAGATCCCTTTCCTCCTTGTGTGATTACTGTTTGTTCTATAGGCTGGTACATTGAGCTAGATTCAGTATTAACAATGACCTCTTCATTTGATGAATTAATGTTACTGTTGTCAAGTGTCTTAACCCTTCTAAATGGATTTGGCCAGAGAGTCCATCGTCTTCCAGAAGGAACCGAAGATATCCCACTATCATCCTCTCCTGATTTTGAGGTTTCCTCCCGTTCTACAGGTATGACATCAGCATATTCAACAGGCAATTCCATATCACATTCAGCCATGCCAAGAATGATAGGAGCAGCTCTGTCCCACAAAAGATAGTTTCCTCGAATTCTGACAACTAAGTTTTCGTTCTTGATTATGGATTCTGAAGAAATTTTGAATTCCTCCTCAGATATACAATTTGTGTCAAAGGCTTCTCTAGCAGCACTAGAACCCATTCCAGCATGAAGCAAGTTGCCACAAAGAGATATCTCTACTCCTGTCACTATTAGTAAAAACGTGTGAAATTAGTGGAAGTTGAAATAAATCAAAGACTAAATGTGAAGCTATAATCGTAATAAAAAACAAGAGGGACAACATACTAATGCTGAATCAGCTTTTGTACCTTTGAGAAAAGCTTCTGTAAGATGCTTCACATTTTCACGTTGAGTACATTCATCTGATTCTTGCTGGCCACTTTGTATTTCTTCAGCTGCTAAAGATACATCATTCTGTTCCTTTGAGTGTTTATCACTAAGAACACGATGGTCTATTGAGCTGTCAGAACCATTAGAATCTGTCGCTGATTCACTTTTCTGAAGGGTTTTACTAGGATTTAGCGAACTGTTGTCTCCCAGTTTCCCAGAAGACGTCTTAGCTAAATCGTCAACCACTTCCGGAATCTTCACCGGAGAAACCACATCTGGCTGATTAACTTCCACATTGCCATTTGCCTGTTTTTTCACATCCAAATTTACTGGAAATTCACCATCTACTTCAGAAACATCTGTCTGGTGCTCAACCGTATTGCTCTCGTTTTTCACATGGCAAGCGTCTGCAGGAGCAGCTTTTGGTGACGCCTGATAACTCATATAATCATCAATGAACTCCGAGTTACCATCCGAAAAATCTGTCCCCTGACCGGGGCCTAAATGAAATCTAGGCGTCTCTAATTTGACATCTTCCACATTCCTTTCAGATGCTAAGATGGGTGCTTTCAATAAATGGCCATCCACGCTCACCATAACAACTTCAGAACTGGAGTCCTGTGATTCCAACACCTCCTCAGCATTATCCAAACTCTCATATCCGCTAGAACCAAGTTCTGCTACAATTGAATCCTCCAGAGAAGATTGTTCATCCAGAAACTCATAAGATCTCCTCTCACCATCGGAATCTCCCTTATCTAATCGATCTATACCCAATGTCACACCTTCATCTCGCAATGGTAAATCAGCACCCTCCTTTATACTTTCATTCTTGTTAACATTATCAAGATCACTAGTAATCACCTCTTCCCTTGAATCCTCATTTGCTTCGCGCTCCTTATCAGCAGTAACCTCTCTGATAAAATATGCTTCACCGGAATTATCAAGATACATGTGAAAATCGGCTTCTACACCGTTAACTTCAATTTTAACCACTTTTTCTGCCCCTTTAAGAACACCCTGAAATTTACCGAATCGAACATGCCAAGGGGTGCTCCTAAAAGTCTCATCATGCTGCTTCACAACAATTATATCAACTGCTCCACCAAAAGGGTGAAATGGGGTGGCAACTGAATACACACCCTGTGTTATAAAACTACTAACTTTTCCAACCACATTCATTTGCTCCCCTAAAAAACTTAAACCCCAGATACACAATTATCAAGTACTCCAATTAAACCTAGGATATACTAAAATGTAATTTTCTTTGTAAATCTAAAAACAACCTTAGAATGATCCAATTAACATTGATCCCACAATCCACCGTGGAAAATACAAATTCCAGCCTTAACAAGAACATCTGCATGCAACAAAAAGTAGCAAATTAACGTGTGATCATACATGTATAAGCTTCAAAATACAAAACCCAAAATGAGAATTCATTCGATAAAATGCATGGGAAACAAAGGATTCATGTAAATAAAATTAAAACTTAATAACCAGAGACTTACAGATTGATATTTTCAATGTAACAAAATGTACCCACTTCAAGCTCCAATTATCAGTGGATCAATTTGATTTTTATTTTTTTTTAAATTTGAAATTGATCTCATTGGAGAAGGAAGAACAGTAAATAATACCGAGAATTCTCTATTGAAATTTTGTATTTTCTTATTTTTTGTACACATATATAAAAGTCGATACCTTAACTATTAAGAGTGTGTCTATTTTTTCTTCTGCGAACCCGAACATTCGATACTTATAGTAGCAAATAGTAATACATTAAAATATGTTTGTATATTGACTTTTTATTTTTAATCAATATATATTTTCACCTTATTAAATTACTCCCTCTGTCCAATTTATGTGTCACTTTTCACTTTTCGAGATTCAATTTGACTAAATTTTAAAGCTAATTTAAATTAAATAAACCTAATATTTTAATATGAAAAATTATATATTTAAAAACTACGTGAAAAGTACTAAATGTTGCAACTTTTCTTAGTATTAGTTTGGTGAAAAAATACATCTTAAAATATTGATCAAACTTCATGCTGTTTGAATCTCGAAAAGCGAAAAGTGTTACATAAATTGAGATAAAAGAAATATATAATTAATAATAAATTTATATAATTCTTTGAGCCAAATCAGAAACAGCTTCTCTACCCGCTAAGGTACTTCAGGTAGAGGTAAGGCTCTATTTCTTCGTACTCCATTTGTGAAATTACAAGGGATATATTGGTGTTAGATAAATATTTAGCGTCAAATTGGTACAAATAGAAATGTCACGTCAAAGGTTTTTCTGCAAAAGCTTTGAAGTTTGTAACTGATGATGAGAATTGAATGAAGTTTTGGGAAACCAACCAACTAGAGTCATAAAGTCCTACTTATATCAAAAAAATAAAGACTATCAGAACTTTTTTATTTTGTCAGAATTATCTCAAAGGATCAAATAGATCATAATCTTTCTATTCACGTTGAAGTTAGGTTCATGCAAGTATTTTTCGTCGTAAAATAGGATTTTGGGAACGGTTCTACTGGAAATTACTTATATTTCGTATTTACTTAAAATTAGATATTCATTAGATATTCGCTCCATTTCGTTTTATTTGTCCAGTTTGAATAAGTACAAATTTTAAAAATTTAAGGAAAACTTCTATCTAACAATGTTAAGCTAAATTTGCATATAACATACCAAAATACAATTTGAATCTTTAGTTGTTAGACATATCATACAATTCTTTGTAAGACAATGTTATTAAGTGTAAAAATAGATAATTGAGATTTTAACATTATTAAAATTAATGTGATTTTTCTTTTAATCAGGAAAACAGTAAAATGTTCATAACATATGGAATGGCTTAAATTTGCGCTTCTTCCACCTATTAGACCCCAATTGTCATTAATGATAATATACAAGTTAAAATGCCTCTTCTTTCATCTATTGAATCTCAATTACCCTTAATGTTAATTTTCGGATTAAGAATAAAAGAAATACACCTTTTATCAAATTGTATAGCGGTACGAGAAGTTTCTTCTTTGAAAGAAAAAAAAAAAAAAAACTCTAAATGATTGGTAACTCCCATATTTAACATTTTTATCACATTAGAGTATTCTCTGGACCGGAAATCTAAATACTCATAAAAAGAAAAGAGATGCAAATGTAAGCGAATGGGAATTAAATTATACCTCAGTTTAATCTCAACTAGTGTACTTTTCCTACATTAGCAAATTTATAAAAATTCTAGCTTCTTCAGTTTATCATTATTTGAGAAGTTAAACGGATTCCTTTTTAATTGTAATTTTCTGAAGTGATCTTTAAAATTTTAAGATATTAAAAATTTATTATAGTTTTCATGCATATTCTAAAACTTAACGCAGTTGGCATAGAATTTATAAATTACTCCCTTAAGGAGGTATGGGAAGAGAATTCTCAAAAGATGTGATTATAAATGTGGGATTTGATTTTAAATAAAAATGTGGATACACAGGCATATGATACTCCAACTCTCCAAGTCGATCTTCTTTTTCCTTCTTATTTCATCTCTTATTTACTCAAAATTCTATTCTTCTGATATTCCCTTTTAATTTCTCCGACTGTTCAATATGTTCTTTTAGCAAAAATATATAAATACAATAGAAAGAAAAGTTTAACAAAATACATTATTGCAGCTTATTAATATGTGTTGATCAATGTTAAATCATTGACATTATTAGATTAAGGAATAGGACTATCTTTAATATGTGACAGTTACTTTGTGAGAGTCGTTGGTTTGATAACCCTTTCTCGTTTCTTTGCCAAATCTCATCAAAATCAATCATATTTGAAGAATATAAATTGAGCCGCTCATAATGCTTGACATTTAGATACTACAATTTTAGCATTATTAATGTAGTCATAGTTCTTTGTCGTAGAGTAATTAGAAAACTGATTATAATGTTGATATGTTTTCCTTTAGATATTTACAACTTTCATGCAATTAATCTTTGGAACATAAAGACAAAATTAATTTAAATGCATTACTAATTGCAAAATAAGAAGACGTTATAAGCAAACTGTATTTGAATTTTAAATAAAATATCAATTTTCAATTTAGATTCTCAATAGAAGCTTATCACTCGGTTTCACATAATTGGAAGTATCACCTACTTCATCTCTTTCCCCTCTTTGCAGGGTCATATCTGCTGCTAATCCTCAAGAAAAAAGGCATAAGAGAAAAAAATTAGGTAATGTTTATAATTGAAATTTGGACTGTGTATACATTAATGAGCAAGAAAATCAATGAATTAATATAACTCGAAAATCCACGACTTTTTGAGGGGGAAAATCAAGCTTAAATAAAAACAGCATATCCTAATAAATAAACGACCAACAATGTATGAAAAATAAAGTGTATCAATTGAAAATAAGACATGTATATATAAAGAATAACGAATAACATATATAACTGCAAAATCAAGCAAGAAACTTAAACATACCAAAATAGATGCTCCAAAAACAACTAAAATGTCCCCGTAAGATCCAACTATTCCTAACGTGATATTTATTAACATTTCATAGTTTATATGAAGAAGAAGATGAAGACTAAAAAACATTCGCATGCATTAATTATTACATTTAATTTGAGAATAGAAATAGCTTTTGGTCCCGTCAAATTCCATCATTTTTAGTCTACCAATTAATTCCACCGTAAATCACGTACGAGCTCAACATTGAAGAAGAAAAAAAAGGTGATACTAAATAAAAGAAAAAGATAATTTTTAATCAAATAGATATGCTACATCATTTAAATTAGAGTGAATTGAATGTAAAGAAAAAAGAAGCCAAAAAAGAGAATCTTTTTGCCAAAGAACTATGTCATATGATCATGATATAGACTACAATTGTAATACATATAAATATGTAAATTCAAATTTTATGGTATCACAATACATGTGATACCTCACTTCTCGTGGAACTTTTTTAAAGAAAAGTTCACTAATAAAGTAATAATAATGAAACATACCACAATTTCTCCTAGGTTCTCGTTAGTCTCTGTCAACACTTGCAACAATGAAAAAAAGTGAGTTTCTAAAGAGAGGACAACAAGTTTCTTTATGAAAAGGGAAAATATGAGAATGAGCCAAAGAATTAATCCTCCATTCAAGATATATAATAATTAGCTTTAGGTCTATAAGAAGGTACCGTTTCTTTCATGTAATAATCCATTGTTATTAGTTCTAATTAATAATTCTTAATCAACCATTGTAATAATTAAGTCGTAATTGCCTTCAAGTCTTTTATTAGGAGGTGTGACCTTTGGGATTCTTTTTAGCCTAGTATAATAGTAAATAAGATTTAAAGATGATAATAAAGATAGGAAAGCCAAGAGATTCAAGATATTATTGTGTAGATTTTAATGTTATTTAAAGCTTATAATGAAGGCTTTGTAATTGAAATTTATGAGAAATTTATATCTAGACATTTTAAGGAAGAAAAATGCCAAAAAAGAAAAAGAAAAAAGATAAATGGTATTCTAGGTCATAGAGAGGTGTCACGTTCATGCCTAGCTTTATATTATATATAAATACAAAATAGAATTTGATTTCATATCCAACGAATTTTCTTTACAATATCCTTGAGTCTCATTTAGACCTTGAAAAAAATCTTGAAGGATGTGAAACTATAAGACAACTTGCATTTAAGTATGGACAATTGTTCATAATTCTAGAAGCTGAAATCCAGCTCAAGTTGGTACAGGTTTGTGTTTTTCTTTTTTCACCAACAATATGTAAATGTTTATACCATGTGTAAAGTAAGGTGAAAAGCAAATTAGGACAGAACTAATTAAATCCAATTTCAAACTTACCATTACCTGCTTAGAATAGTAAAATTTATAGTAATATATTAGTTGTTTCAGATCTCTATGCATACGGATTCATATTTGTGATGTAGTTGTTAGGTAATAGGTTACATTTCATGATGACCATCTTTCCTGTTAGTTTACAGCTGTGTTTGGTATGAAGGGAAAGTTAAAGTATCATGTTTGGTAAGTAATTAAAAAGTTATTGTCCAGGGAGCATTTATATAAAATTTAGACAAACGCTATAGTGGTGAGTGTGGGTACGAATCTAAAATTTTAAGTTTATAGGTTTTAGATCATATTCTTTTTGTTTACTAAATTCCTAATAGATTATCTATACATATTAAGTTAATATCTTAATAAAAATATAATATTTGGACCAAAGTTATTAGGTTCTGCTGAATTGTAATTTTTGTGGTAAATTCGTTCCTGGTAGGGGTAGACTATCGGGGGTGTAGAGGAGACAAATAAAATGTTACTAAGGGAACTTGTTTTTTCTATTTCACCGGAAAATTATTTTTAAAGATAATTTAATCAATCAAAATATGAAAAATTTGAAATAATAAGGTAAATATAAGCTAGAGACTGTTTGCGCTCATTTTCCCGTTTGTAGTTTATTATTTTCTCTGTCTCAATTTATGTGATACACTTTCCTTCTTAGTTTGTCGTATATTTTAGAAATAATTTAACTTCAAACTTTCACTTTTACCCTTAATGAAATTATTTATAGCCAGAAGCGGATGCAAGTAGTGCATAAGGATTCACCCGAATCCCTTCGGTGAAAAATTACTTTATATACATGCACAGAGATTTGAGACAACTAATATATTACTATAAATTTTGATTATTCTCAGCAGGAATTGGTAAGTTTGAAATTGGATTTAATTAGTTCTATACTAGCAAACTATGCCCGTGCGATGCACGGCCCTAACATGATTAATTTGGTACTCAATTTAGTTAGTCTTTATGATTTGTATATTTTGTAAAGGATACCGCGATTCTCCATTTTTTTTTTCTTTTCGTCTTATTTTTCCCTTTAATTTCTCAATTGTTGTTAAAATTTGTCTTATTTTGGTTATGTCCGCCTCTTTTTATATTAAGTAAGTTAACAATTCAAATATCCTACATGTCAAGTTTATAATCATAAGATTTAAAGGATATTTTATTATATTATACACATTTTTAATTTAGAACCACAAGATTTGAAAGTCTATCTTTATTTCTTAAACTCCATGTCTAGTCAAACGTAGACACTTAAATTGAGACAGAGGGAGCATATGCCAAATGAAGGAAATGAAAGGACAATTAAGATACTGCGGACTAGCGGGGACTTAAAAAGTAGACCACAAGAGGTAGAATAATATTCAACTTCTGAAATGTACACATGTTAGTCCCTGCTTAGAGTACAATTTCAGCTGCTTTTTGTACAACTTATTGTTATTGTGTTCGTCCATCTTAGGCGTTTATATTTAAGAAGAAGAAAAATATATAATAGAAAAATAGACATATATTTTTAGTAATGTAGCCAAGTAATATGGGACGAAGGGAGTACTTCATTTATTAATTCTTAAAGAACGTGAAAAGTCAGGAGTAATAATGTGACCAAGTAATATGGGACGAAAGGAGTACTTCATTTATTAATTCTTAAAGAACGTGAAAAGTCAAGTAATATGAGACGGAGGGAGTACTTCATTTATTAATTCTTAAATAACGTGAAAAGTCAAAAGGGAACAAGTAAAAGTGCACGAAGGAAATAAATATGTGTCGGAGAATTAAAATTGAAGTGCATACATGTATACATGAGAAGAGAATAAATATTCAGTAATAACGTGAAAAGTCTAAAGTGAGCAAGTAAAGAGCACCGAGAAAATAAATATGTGAGAATTAAAATTGAAGTGCATGCGTGTATACATGAGAAGAGAATAAATATTCAGTACTGTGACATATATCCAAGTGAGATTTATTAATTCTTAAAGAACGTGAAAAGGTAAAAGTGAACAAGTAAAAATGCACAGAGGAAATAAATTTGTGCAGGAGAATTAAAATTGAACTGCATACGTCTATACATGAGAAGAGAATAAAATATTCAGCAAGAACGTGAAAAGTCCAAAGCGAACAAGTAAAAGTACACGGAGGAAATAAATGTGTCGGGAAATTAAAATTGAAGTGCATACGTCTATACATGAGAAGGAAATAAATATTAAGTACTATGATATATATTCACGTGGAATTAAAAAATAGTTGGGTAAAGTGTACAAGTTATATAGCTTATGATAAAAGCATTAATTGCGTGTGCAACTTGTAAAGCTTTTGATACAAGTATTTGATGCTGTGTTGATCCTTCTTTGACACTTATATATAATAGAAAAATATTGTTGGTGTTGAAAGAAAAACATAAACCTGTACCAACTTGAGCTGGATTTAACCTTCTAGTACAATGTCCAATTGTCCATAATTAACTGCAAGTTGTCTTAGTTTTGGACGTTTTTCCAAAATCCCAATGAGACTCAACGATTCGTTAAAGAAAACTCATTGAATATGAAACCATACTGAGATTAAACAAATGTATAAATTAATTCCCAATCACTTACATTTCATTTCTTTTTCTTATATTATTTTTCCGGTCTATAGAATACTCTAATACTACCAATCGTGTGGAGTAGTTTTTTTTATTTTTATTTTTATTTATAATGAAATTTCTATATACTATTTGGTAAAATGTACACCCTTTATTTTTAACTCAAAAATTAATGTCGAGGGAAATTGGGGTCCAATAAGAGAAAATAGAGTCATTTTTAACTTGAAATTTTCACATCAAGGACAATTAAGGGCCAATAGGTGAAATAAGGGCTAATTTTAGCCATTTCCATACGTTATGGGCATATTTTGCCCTTTTTCGAGAGAAAAAAAAAAGAATGTCTCATTTTATATTTATTAAATTCTAAATCTTAATAATCTCATTTTACGCTTAATAACACTGACATCGGGAGAAATGGTTATTTGAACCTTTATCATTTTTTTTTAGTTTCATGACTCTTTTACAAGAGATCGTCATTTTTTATACACAAGATATCTGAAAAAAACACATAAGAAACTTGAAAGAGTCATTTTCTTTATTCAAATTGTAAGAGGCTAAGAATAAGGGAGAAATTATTTTTTAGGCCTTTACAAATTATTTTTAGAATTATGACTCTTTTATCAGAAATTTTCATTTTTTACATATAAAAGATCTGAAAAAAAATATATAAGAGATGAGAAAAAAATTATTTTCTTCTATTTAAATTATAAAAGGCGAGAGATCTCATTTCCTGCTATATAACGTAAATATCATTTTCATAAAATGCCACTATAAATTTACTCGATAACTTCAGAATCAAGCCTATTGTTTACCTTTTTTCTCCAAACGAGATCCAGATCTAAACGCCTGCAAGGCTAATTCCGTCATTTCCTTATATCTACCCGTTCTATTCATTTCATTTTAATCCCACCTTAATTGCTACTACTCCCAAAAACTCCCCTCACATCTCGCCGGCGTTGCCGTCCTCCTCCACAAACCACCGTTAACCCACCACGCGCCGCCGCCGGCGTTTCCATTCCCATTCCCGAAATGACAAAACTACCCCTCCTCCCTTTCCTTCTCCTCCTTCTCTGTCTCGTTTCCTTCACCACCGGCGAGATAAAAAAGCTCAAAATCTCATCGGATCCACGTGCCATGATCCTATTCGAGCGTTTCGGGTTTACACATACGGGTCAAGCCTCAATAACCGTTTCATCAGTTTCCGTTATATCCACATTAGCTACACCCGACCCGTCACGTCTCGGGTTTTTTCTATTATCCGAAGAAGCCTTAATTCAAGTCCTTTTAGAATTACAACAAAACCCTACATTTTGTGTTCTTGATTCGAAATTCATTAATTTACTCTTCACTTTCCGTGATCTTTCACCACCCCCACATTCTTCATTTAATCGATCTTATCCTGTTACTTCACCTAATGAATATTCACTTTTTTTCGCTAATTGTGCACCTGAATCTAAAGTATCAATGGATGTACGTACGGAATTATATAATCTTGATAATCAAGTTAAAGATTATTTATCTGCTGGTTTAACGCAGCTCCCCTCATTATATTTTATATTTTCGTTCGTTTATGTTGGGTTTTTAGGGTTATGGTTGTCTGTATGTTTGAAAAACAAGAAATCTGTTCATCGGATTCATATGCTTATGGCTGCGTTAGTTGTAATGAAGGCTTTGAATATGATTTTCGCGGCTGAGGATAAACATTATGTTAAGGTTACTGGTACTGCTCATGGTTGGGATGTTTTGTTTTACTTTTTTCAGTCGATTCGTGTTGTTTTGTTGTTTACGGTTATTGTTTTGATTGGTACTGGGTGGTCGTTTTTGAAGCCATTTTTGCAAGAGAGGGAGAAGAAGGTTTTGATGATTGTGATCCCACTTCAGGTTTTGGCTAACTTGGCGTCGATTGTGATTGGTGAAACGGGTCCGTTTATTAGGGATTGGGTTACTTGGAATCAGGTGTTTTTGATTGTTGATATCATTTGTTGTTGTGCTATTATCTTTCCGATTGTTTGGTCGATTAGGTCGTTGAGGGAGACGTCGAAGACTGATGGGAAGGCTGCGAGGAATTTGTCGAAATTGACTTTGTTTAGGCAGTTTTATATTGTGGTGATCGGGTACTTGTACTTTACGAGGATTGTTGTGTTTGCGTTGAGGACGATTGCTGCTTATAGGTACCAATGGGTGGCATATGCTGCTGAGGAGATCGCTAGTTTAGCGTTCTACATTGTGATGTTTTACATGTTTAGGCCAGAGGAGAAGAACGAGTACTTTGTTCTTGACGAGGAGGAAGAAGAGGCTGCTGAGTTGGCTCTTCGGGACGAGGAGTTTGAGCTGTGAAGTTGAGGAGCCCTGTCATTTTATGCGGTTCGCAAGCAGCCTAACACTGTGAGTTCACTGAAGTTATAAGTTAGGTTAGCTGGGATGAAATATCATTCACTGTTCCTTTTACTTTTTCATTTTTATTAAACAATACTTTGGGTTGTAGTAATAGCACTATAATCATGGAAGTGCGGTTTCATTTTTGGATATTGGAAGTTCTTTCATTGTAATTGTTATGTAAACCTCATTTTCGTTGATATAGTGCTTTGTCATGATTTTCCCTTGTTGGTCTTTTTTCTCTACTTTCCTCCCTCTGGAAGTTTGTGTGCTTGAATGTGAAATTGTAAAGTTCGTTGTTTTCCATTGAGAAATTTAGTGTAGCTGTGGTTATGTAGATTCAGTTGGATGATAATGTGCTTGCTATCTGTCCTGTTATGCGCCATTTTGTTCCATGTTCTGTTGTTTGCTTCATGATTTTTCATCACTCCAGACTGACCAAATTTTGTCCACTTATATAAGTGTTAGGATGCCAAATATTCCACCTAGCTATGAACGATATGGCATCTGTGTCCTATTTGTTTACTCTGAATTTCTGAAGTCATATTTTAATCTCTCTTAGTATGTATGCTATAGTTTGGTTTTCTTGATTAACTTTTTGGACATGGTGTCCATATAAGCTAGATGCACAGTCTGTTCTAGGAGCTATTGGCATATCGAGATGATCAGAATTAGAACTGAAAGAAATTGGTCTTGCTCAGTTCTCATCTCTGTCAATATGGACAACATTAAAGATATGCCAAAATGATCTTTGTTCATTGGCGGAGGGTTTTTATAATTCTTGTGCTTGGTAATCATGTTGCTTCATTGAGGTTGAGCACACGATATCTACCGAGACATCTTGTGGCTGTCCTAGTTATTAAGAAAGTTATTGGCTAGGTGGTTAAAGGTCATAGATCTTTCATTAAGCCGTAACAATACTTTCCTATTCGAAGGGTTGGTGTTGAAATTGTTTTGTATTAAAAGAATAACACCTTGTGGCTTAATGAGCTGTAACTCCACTTGACTTTACCCTGCAACTCAAATTGGTCATACCTTCCATTACTCTCTTTTGTCACTTCCGCCTCCAACCAACGATACTATTACATGCTTTTGCCAATAACATTTACCATCAATGTTCCAGCTGAAATGATCGAGAACGTGCTTCATCTTATAAAGCATTTTACATCTAACAACGAGGAGTCATAAACAACGGGGCATAGGTCAAAGAGCTTATTATCAAAGAATCTGTGGAAGGGAATAGATCAGGGATGGTATATTGGTGGGAATTCTCAGTTTTTTATTTGTTGTCTGGACCGTCACTGAGATCTGAGACCACTTCCAGATATAAGGCTTAAGGTACCATGATGCAATAGATTACATTAATTGACGTGCTGCTATTCATCAGGACAAATCTGACTTTACGTGAGAAACCGTTTAGCTGACTTCTAATTTTTTTAATCTTCTAAACTAGAAAGCTGCTAAATCAAACAATCTTGACTTGGAAACAATAGTTGTTATATAATTAGGTATTTTCTGCATGTTTTGTTAGGAAACAAGGTTGGTTCCTATACTTTCTAGCTGATATGGTTTCGTGAGATGCGATAGTCTATTATGCTGCTGAAAATGGTAAATTTCAGCATCATACTTCTTTTCACTTGCTGGTAGCTAATGAATTTATTGTTCCCATCCTTCTCTCTTTGGTCTGCTGATTTTTCTTACGGATGGACATTAACACTCATTTCCTTTTGAAATTCAGTTAGTACTGTTCTCCCAGTAAGTGTTTTGGTAATGTGACCATCCTCAAAACATATCCTGTGAAAATGTAATGCTACTCGCCAGATATTTCAGGGTTCTGCTTTGATCCACTTGTTGGAGCAGTTAAAGTGTACTAATCACTTCCTAAACAAAATGCTAACATCTGAACATACGCCCTTCTTATTGTTTGCATTTTTTTTTTTTTTTTTAACTCTGTTGGATGGGGGATTGATCAGCTAACTATTATCTTAGGCATGCCTTGCTCCTTAACTTTTATATCAGGCATGCCTTGCTCCTTAACTCAAGGCAAATGATTGATTACATATGAGAAGTATAAGCTCCATGAACGGAAAACAATAAAATTTCAACCAGATCTCTGTGTTTGGTTTTACATGATAATCTTGATAGATAAGTAAAACTTGGAAGCATATGAAAGATGAACATAATTTGCGGGATCCAAATTGATAAGAAGTTCCATCAGAAAAGACGTTTGTTATCAGCTCATACTTCTTGATAATGATATTGAACTCTGTGTTGATTTGTAAGTTTTGTTCTACTAGTTGATGTTTGCACATTGAAAGCGAAATATGAGCAACAGCAGCAACAAGAAAGCCCATCTGATAGGATATTTGATCCTCTTTAGAACGTTGCTCTCAAGTAATTGTCTGGTGTGTGGGTTAAAGTGTGGAAACGCCATAAATTTTTTAGATATAAATGCTAATATTTTGTTGATGACATTGGTATTGAACTGCCATGAGGACAAACACAATAAAAACACAGGATAAAGGAACAACAGAGAATCAATTAGAGGGATGAAAATGGACACAATCTCAAGGATGAACCCTTGCTCAGATCATACAAATAATCTACAGCCAAGGACGTTTAAGCAGAGATAAGAAGGAAGAAGACCAAGGGTCGTGGAGGAATGTATGGGATTCCTTTAACCTTAAATAAAGGTCTCGGTTCGATCTTGAGAAAGGAAAAAATTCAGGTGGGGTGCATTTCCCCCTTAATGAATTTTACACAACGCGATTCTGGATTAGTCGGGGTCTCAAAGCAGGTAACTAATATCACGTGGGAAACCAAAAAAAAGAAAGGAAGAAGAACCCAAGCATATTATATATCAATAGCTTAATCAACACAACCATGTAATTGACCAAACTAGAGAAGAATCCACACAAAGCCTCAATTACAACAAAGAAGAACGAGTGAGGAAGAACTCATACGTGAAATCTATATAAAAAATCCAAGGTTCAAAAGTAAAAAGATGCTCAATTTAAAATTTCATAATCTCCTCTTATTATAAGAGGACTTGCTATCTATAGAATCAACAACGAGCAGCACGACAATTCATTTTCTTTTCTTTCTTTTGAACATGTATGAAACCGATTGTCATTTAATATCGTCAACGGTTTAGTAAATCAAAAGAAAGTAGAAAATTATTTTGGATTGTAGTGCATGGAACTTCAGTTCTGAAAGCTACAAATTGGCTGCATCGACTCGACTATTGTCATTATTTTCACAATGGATGATACCCAACTATTCAAAGCCTCCCATATATATCTTTCAATAAATAACGTCTAGAAGAAGGGAGCTTTTTTGGGGTTGAAATCTCCTTCATTTGTGAGTTGTGATTCATGAAATTCTTTATAAGAAAGAAAAACTTACATAATTAGTTGATTAGAAGTAAGTGATAAAATCAAGTGTAGCATATGATTTATAAATAAATAATTCCCTCTTCGGATCTTCATTTGTGAGTTGTGATTCATGAAATTCTTTATAAGAAAGAAAAACTTACATAATTAGTTGATTAGAAGTAAGTGATAAAATCAAGTGTAGCATATGATTTATAAATAAATAATTCCCTCTTCGGATGAAAGTATTAAAATTGATAACAAGCAGTTGATCTATTTGATAAATAATCTTATAAATACCTTTGTTTTATGACTGAAACACGGTTAAAGCTATTTAGAATTTTAAAGAATATAAATTTAATTATATGGAAAAGGATAGTGACGACATAAATGGAATGGAGAGAGAGTTAATAGTATATTTTTTGAAACGATATTTAGTTTCATGGATTACAAAAAAGTTATAAAAATCTTGGTAAAAAGATATATTTAAAAGCTGAAAGAATATACTAATTATACACGCTTTAGGTGTTTACAAGTTACCCAGATTAATTAAAAAAGATTGGTTTGATTAACTCTGGAGTTTGGACCAACCCAAACAGCATCCAGTCATTTTTCCACACATATACTTAAGTTGGATTAGGTAAAACTCCACTTAGGAAAAAGATGATTAGATAAAACACCACGATTCAAGGATATCTGTTAAAATGTCGAGGAAAAGAGGTGCAGTAATGAGTAAGAAATGATTAATGGGTATTAGTATATATTTGGCTCCAGGTTTAATTTTTAGTAAAACTAGGAATTGTCCTTGTCAGGAAAAATAAAAGAAAAGAAACTTATCCATGGAAACTCTTGACTGTATTTCAATCAATATCGACTCATTTTCATTTTGTCCCGAACGCAGCTAACGCGGGATGCTTTATGCGTCGAATTGCCTTTTCTTTAATCTTGAATTTGGGTAGAATTTACTTTTGCTCTAAAGTATATCGTGGTTAGAGAAAAGTTTCATTTTGCTCCTAATTTCTAACAGATCTTCAATCTAGGATATTCTTGGCACTACATATTTTTTATACAATTTACAAACCTTGATTGGTTCCATTAACTCATTTACTCTATATACCTTTGTCAAGTTGCATAATATACACATATCAACCCACTCGAACGCTCGATCAATATTTCTCTATAATTGAATATTAAGTCAACCTAATTCTGCAAAAATAAAAAAAATTGCACGATTATAGCACTTCCACAGCTAATAGCTAGTATAAACTTACTACTATAGTACACACCGCACATGTAGCATTATCACACTTACAATTGATGCTCCCACATTTTTCATGCCTCACAGGCTCAAACTATAATGTCAAACAGTCAAACTTTCTAATTTATTTTCTTATTTCACCGTCCACGTATATATATATATATATATATAACAATCTCTTTTTCTAACATAACCCTTTCATTCCCATTTACACACAAGAAAAAATACTCACTATGTCCCTTATGGCCACAGTTGAATCCGACGTGGAATTCTTGAAGATTAATACTCCGGCGATGTCCGGTGGTAGAAGACGGCAGCTCTGGCAGCCACCTAGGGTGGTAGACACTGTGTCATGCCGGCAACTCTACTTAAGGAGTGCTTATACGTTTTCAAGAAAAGAAACTGTTCCTCAAAAAACCAAGAAATGTTTTGGAAAAGTTAAAGAAAGAGTGGCTAATGGTGGCAAAAAGAAGCTTAAGTCTAGTCGGCGACGGCGGCGCGTGAGGAGGTTTACGGCGGTGAAGAGAGTGAAGAAAATATGTTGTGCGGCGTTGAGTGGTGTTTTTCGAAGGTTGTTATCATGCACTACTACTGTTGATGTTGTGGATCATAGTAAAAGTTAAAGTTAGTGTTGTTACAGCATCTTTTACTACTCTTTTTCTCCTTTTACCTTTCAATTTTTTGACTCTTTTTTTTTTTTTTTTTTTTTGTTAGTAGTATATTTTGTATTCAAACCCCCCCAAAAAAAAAAAAAACAGAAGTGTCTTTTTTTCTTTTTCTTTGGTCAAATATTAAACAAATATCTTGGTCTGAAATGCTTTCACTTTTAATACTCTCTCTGTTTTAATTTATGTGACACTTTTCGCTTTCCTAGATTCAAATTTCATGAACTTTGATCAACATTTTAAGATGTATTTTTTTACCAAAATGATATGAGAAAAGTTGCAACTTATAGTACTTTTCATATAGTTTTCAAATATATATGTTTTAATGTTAAAATAATGAGTTAATATAATCCAATTTAACTTCAAAATTTAGTTAAATTATTTGAAAAGTGGGTGTCGGGCCACATAAATCTTGGTAAATTGAGGCGAAAGTAAAATTTACGCGACATGAATGCACAAGGTTCTTTTTCTTTATTTTTCTTCGGAGAATAGAGTATAAGAATTTCAATATAGTTGCAGCATTTTGTGATATAGATAAAAATGAAGTTATGTCATATACGCTAAGCTAGTAATTAAAGAATCTTCATATTGTTAGTGTAATTTAACCTGCTAGTTCTTATCTTATTTTTCATGTTAGTGAAATATTAGCTATGCTATGAATAATTACATATTATTATAAGTTTAGTTAATCCGATGATGTAAAAAATATATACTACTATCAATCAATACACAAAACCACTCATGATTAGAAATAGGCAATTGTCCTGTATTGTCAAAAAGAAAAAGCAAAGGTAGAGATGTTACCGTAATTAAAGGGAAAAAGACGCAAATGATAATGAAAGATTAAATTGAAGATTCCAACGGCTATTGACCATGAAATAAGGTTGTTTATTTCTGTAATTAATGTGACATTAAAAGCCCCCAAGGTGGTTTAACCTCAAATCACCAACCACGAAATTAGACAAAGAAGTACAAATGAACGCTTACATTAATTACCATGAATTATAATATTTCATCACAAAACTGGAGTACTCTCTCCGTTCCATAATAAGTAATTTTTTTGGGCTTTTCAATTTTTTTCAAAATAAGTGGTGTTTTAGGATTTTAAAAATACTTTAGCCAGGTTCTCCTAAAATTGCCCTTATTTAAATAATCAAGATTCATTAATTACCTTTTCCTTTTCTAGGCATTTAATTATGTAAGCACAATTTGATTAGGGGTAAGTTAGTAAAAACACTCGTAATTTTTTAGGAGTGAGCAATTTCTGAAAGTGTGTGTATGAGCTAAAAGAACCACTTATTATGAAACGAAGGGAGTACTATTTATAGGGTAGTATTTTCGCTTTAATTTATATGATTTTTTTTGTAGTTCGGGTTGTCGATATTTTTCTGTGACTATGCCTTTTCACATATTATGAAGCTATTTTTACTATAAGAAAATTGTGATTATAGTACATGTATATAGTTCTCAGTATGTAACTTTTATTTCAAAAAAAGTTAAGCTAGTGTTGTTCGAATTTATAAGATTGAAGTAAATTTAAAGATGATGGTAAGGTTAAGGCATGCAGGCCAATTAGTTAAATAGTTTGGTTGCTCCATTTTTATTCTTATAAATAAACAATAATAGCATAGTTTAAATGGAAGTTCCTCTACTATTATTTTATGCAGGATATAATAATGTGGGACAAGAAAATATTTATTAGCAAAACCGGTTGATAACAACATCTAAAACGACGACAAAGTATCCTATGAGTCATTTGGTTTACATCTTAGTTTTTGTAAGAGTTATAATAAGAAGATTATTGTGTGGTGAATAACAAAGATTTACTAGCTAGCAAGATTTATATATATGGTTTTTTTTTTTTTTTATATTAAAAACGTCTATTTTTGTTTAGTAGCACAAGACTCCCCACTGTAGGTGTGCTTTTGTCACTAATATAATGCTCTTGTTCAAGTATACAGTAGATAAGTTCCCAAAAGGTTATTGCATGTATTATTATTTTTTCAGAGTTCAACCTCAGTTCCACTAGCTATTTCAGTTTTCAAGGATAAACTCTTCCTCAAAGACATTAGCACTTCTACCATTTACCAACAAATGCCACTTGCGATTAGGTGGTAAAAATAGCAGCAGTAACTCTTTTTTTTTTTCTTGGATAGCCCACAATTTACATTTTTATTTGATTTATGAGCATGTTTATTACCCGCTTCAAAATTTTAGGCTTAATACATATGCAACCCCTTAAATTTGTTCGAATTTTTCATTTAGACATCTGAACTTAGTTTTGTTCCTATTGAACCTCTGAACTCAAGTCAAAATGTGTTTATTAGACACAAAGTGCTAATTTAAAGTAGCTAATTTATTTTTGGTTTGCTTTTTTCTTATTATTTCTTTTCCACTTTTACTCTTTTTCTATTTTTTTTCTCTCTCCTCCTCACAAGGATGAAGACAAAGGCCCTAAATGCATTTCAAATTCTCAGCAGGTGGACATCATTAATACTCGACTATTTATATAGAACTAGCAAGAGCTCTCCTTGGTAATGCCATATCACTGTGAAAATCGTTGACAAAATTTTACATGTATATTTTCGGGTTTTTAGTATTTTTGTGATAATATATGATTTCAGTTGAATCTTCATAAACTAGTATCCATGTTACAGATACCACCATTGTTGGAGTTGTACAAGGAAGTAGAGAGGAAAGTGAAGAAGAAGAAAGAAACAAGAGAGAAGAAGAATTGTAGAATTTTTGCATCAACGAAACTTCAACTTCCACTTCCTCATATCGAAATTAGTTCAAATCAAAAGCCTTCCATTCCGATCCACATAAAATTGGTGATGAAGCTACTTGAAGAAGCCATAGATTATTTATTGCTAACAGAAAAAAAGAAGGCCAAATACATAGGTAGCCCCTTAAACTTGTCACAATTTTCCATTTAGACACCTTAACTAAGGGAATGACCTATTGAACACCTCATGTCTATAAAAATTGTATCTATTCAGCACGCTGTGCTGGCATGGCATGAAATGTGATTTTTATCCCTTTCTAATCGCGTGAATGAGGTCACTAATTTACTGACATGGATACTTTGTGAAAAATCTGCTCATTTTGACAGTCAATCGAAACCTTCAGTAAAGAGGTCACCGGAAAAAATGGTGTCTTCAGTCAACTAGGTAACTTTTGAACAGACAAAAACCTCCATTTAGTTCATGTCCTCCATATATCCCTAATGTCTCATAGAAATAAAATGGTCAAAATGCCCGAATTGAAAATATGCCTCAACTAATATTGAATAGTCATAGTTAACAAATTGCACTTCGCTAATGGGTTTTGTTCTTACGGTAATGGGAAGGAATGAACTTTCCAATTTCACCACCCCAATCCACCACCGCCCCACGTTCCTTTTTCCCGTTTATTTTATTGGTCTCGAATGGCGAATATTGTGGTTCAATTAATTTAACTCAGGATTTATTTTTTCTCACTAACTGATGGAGTTAAACCTCTGCAAAAACTCCTACCCATTTCCATGGCACGCTGGACAGAACGCCCTGCAATGAAGTCACACGACAGGAGATGAGATTCTGCGAAAAAAGGGGAAGAAGAAACACTTATTTTCATGTTGTCTTTTTTTTTTTTCTTTTCCCTCTCTCTTGATTAATTTTAGTGTGGCTTGTCTTTTTTTGATTGGTGAATGATGACACATCAGCAGTGTGTGATGTTCACGCACTTGTTTTGTTGGCTGATTGTGCATATTGTGTTCAATAGGCACATTTTTGTGCATAGTTTAAGTGTCTAACAAAGCCACTCTCTTGATTTAAGTGTTTAAATGGAAAAATGCATGTTTTTAAAAATGCGTATACGTATTTAGAGCAACAACAACAACACCACATCCCAGTGTGGCATTAGAGAGAGACGATCTTCCAATTTTGGGTTTTGCTTTCTTAATCACATGTTATTTCTTTATTGGTCTAACTTAGCCATGTTGGCAGCGAGTGAGATACACTCACTTTAGTTTGTTTGGAGCTGTAAAATTTATGTCTAATAGACACATTTTAAACTTAATTTATGGAAAAACGAAACGTAAGTTCATAAAATTGTATCTATTAAGAAGGCCGTTAAATGGAAAATTAGACGGATCTGCTCATTTTAAACATGTACATGTATTCAGCCAAAATTTTACTATAGACAAGATAACTCTAAATATATTGATGTGCTCATGTGCATATGACATGTTCAAGATATATAATCTTTTTGAGAACCTTATTCTAATAGGTATGTCTTGCAACCTAAGGTATATACCCAGAATAATTGAAGGTCTGTAAAAGCTACATGGTTCGTACCCTTTAAAATAAGTTGGCATATTGGTTTAGTAAATAAGAATATATTAACGATTCTTTTAGTAAAAGTCATGATGCTCTACTATCATATATGAATAATTTTTAGTAATCTCCTCCATTTTTCCTTTCCCTACCCCTACATAATATACATACATGTATATGAATGAATATATGTATATATATATATATATATATATATATATATATATATATATATATATAGATATATAATTTTTAACTTTTTTGAATCAATATTTCTTTTAAACCTAAACTTGTACAAGTATACTGGTACTTAGAAAGAATAACTCTAGTTGATTTTGAATTTTTGATGTCTCATTAATCCTCACATAACAATCTTTGTATTTTCATTTTCCACATAAATATTAGATCAATGATATATAACACACAAATTTGTATTCAATTATTTTATAGGAAATTAAGTGTACGGGTTAGTTTTTCTTTTTCAAGTAAGAAAGTCACAGTGGACAATGATAGTTAAGAAGTCACTAAAATTATAAATTAGATGTTTGAGTCATGTGAAAAATAAGGGCAAAATGATCTTGATACTTTTGAATAGTCGGTGCCGTACAAAAAATAAAAAGATAAAATTGTTTTGGAAAGAAGTTAAGGTACATTTGAAGATGGATGAGATTTTTCACTTTTATTTACTACTCCCTCCGTCCATGCTTATCATGTATTTGACTTGTCATGCCTATTAAGAAGTGAAAAATAGAATGATAATTTTACTATATTACGTTTAATTATTGTTAAGTAGCATAACGATTGAAATCAATAAAACATACTTTAAAAATTGTTCAGTCACTAAGAAATTCTTGAACTTTACAACCCAATAATTAATAATAAGGATAAAATATATATGAAATGATAAATCATCTCTTGATTTTTCAAACTGGACAAGTAAAATTGGACGGAGGAAGTATAATTTTTTTTTTAAAATTGAAGTGGAAAGTTATAATTTTTTTAAGAATTTTTTTTTATTAAATGGATTATTAGTTGCAATGGATAATGAAATTTATGAAAACGAATAAAACTTTTTGTAATAATAAAATTGGTGTCAAATAAAAATGCTAACTGTTGAACAGCGCGCGAACTGCTCCTCAGCCTTTTCCTCAGCATTTGATATGATCGTGTTCATCTGTGCACACAAATTCAAGAATAAACTTTACATGTCACGATGCATTATTCCTTAAATCCTAGATTAATTCCGATCGTTTTAATTTTGTGTAGTTCACTTTTTCTCAGATTGCTTCCAGGTATATTTTACGAAAAAGATGCATGGTCTTTTTTTTATTTTTTATTAATTGGTCGATCTTTAATCAATCTATCGTCTATGTCTTGATTCTAAATTAATTGAGGTCGATTATATGAATAAAGGAGACAAACAATTGATCTTTTTGTTTGTTTGTTTGTTTGTTCATGCAGGATTAGTCATAGGGGCAGTTGTTACATTGGATTCTATTGAAATATATAAGAAACATGAATTATTCGGATCGAAACCAACAGTGTTTTTCCAGTGTAAAAGGGAAAACAAGACAATTTTGCCAGATGTTAAGAAAAAACATGTCTTGTATATCTTCAAGGGTGAAGAGTCTTGGCAGGTTTATAATGACTGAATCTCTCTCTCAATTCTTTGATTTAAGGGAATTTTCTCCTTGCTATCTTTTCCAGTTCTCACATTTCCATTTCCCTTTGTTTTAAATGTGTGAAGAAGATGATGAAAGAAAATTAATTGAGTGCAGTGTCTTTGGCATTAGGGATAATTTGAACATTTAAAATTTACCATCAATAACCATTTGTCACAGTGGTTGGTTATCAAAATGCTAGCTTGCTAGTTGCTACAACTGTCTTAACTGCAAAATGCTTTTCCTGTATACAAGTGTATTTGCATCTCACCACTGACAATGTAGCTATCTCGTCGAAAACATTAAAACTTGTGCAATTGTTTGTGTTGAGAAAGGTAAAACCTTTTTAATGTTGCCAATAACCATGAAATATGGCAACACTCATGCCATTATTTTCCTGCTAAGACCTAACACATTGGGGGTAAGAGTTTCCGGTAAAGGGGAACCTGTTACTTCCTTACGAGATTGGTGAATTTTTTACCTACATTTAGCCAAAGTGTTGGTTCTTTGCAATTTCAATAGAATTTCTACACAGATCTCTTGTTAACTTACTTTCCAGTTACATGATACCTACCGGGTTACAAAATTTCAGCTGCAACATTTTGACCTGCAGCACCTGCCCACCTGTGGACTTTGGTCATAAGTCTTCTTTTCAATTGCTACCTAGAGCTGCTTCAGTTGGGTTAATGTAGTTTTGGGAAAGGGGGTAGGGAGTGTCATGTCTTCGTCTTTTTTTTTTTTTTTTTTTCCCTGAGTGTAGAAGTTGTAGTTTTCTATTTAGTGGTTGGTTTGAGAAGCAGTGTTGGGAACTTTTCAATGGTTGTTGAGTGCTACATGTTGGTATATTTTAACGAACAATAATTAACAGAAATAAATATAGCAGGGAATGAGATATTTGTGTTGCATGATGGTGGAGGAATCAATTCAGGAAATTAGCATTTGGGACATGGAAGTTGTTGGGGAGATGAGTTGCTTGGGAGCTGCCCAAGATGGAATGGGACAAAACCTGGGAGATGGGAGCAGTAGGTTTTGTCTAGTTGGAGCTTTCTTGGACCAAGCTGTGAATGGAGGAAATAGCCCTTTATTCACTGGGAATTTGAGAAGGAAATAGGGGAATTTTTTTTTTTCTATGATACTTATCACCTCATTTTTCAATTCTTTAAACATTTTTTTCGCCAAATAACATTCCTGTAAGACAGTAGCGAAACCAAGAATTTTGTTAAGGGTGTTCACGATTTAGTATATATGTATGAAAAGTAATAGTATACCTATATAAATAGTATAACTCTATTTACAAAGTATAGTTTTTCAATCACTAACTTACCAACCTTGTGCTCAGAGAAAAGTAACACCCTTCCCCCACCACTGAATAAAATTAAACAAAAAGATCTGGTAGCTCAATGTTGACTCAAAACTGTGCCAAAGACAAATAGTTTGTCTTGTTCCAAGTCTTCCTCCATAAAACATAAGAAGAAGGAAATGAAGTTTGAAACCTCATAAACCGTAATCTCCTTTTTTAGCTACAGCTAGCTAACATCTGTGGCAGAGAGAACTCTAATCATTGGCTTTGTATATTGCTTAAAAACAATTCGATGTTTATTTCAGTTTCAACTTTTATCCGTGTAATTTCAAAAACTATGAATGCTGCTTGAGAGCTGGTATATTTCTGTTGTTGTAGAAATTATCCAGCTTTATGCTAATCTGATGTGAATGGCATAAGATATATCTCCTTCCAGAATTTGACGTTGATTGTACTTATATCTCCTTCCAGAATTTGACGTTGATTGAATTCTATGTTTTAGCCTTTGACAGAGCTTACAGATAAAAAGTGCAAACGATGCGGGTTCTATGAGAAGGACTCAATAAAGCCTGACGATACTTTTGATGAGTGGGAGTTATGTGCTTCTGATTTTACTAGTCCACATGGGAAGTATACTCGTTACTTAAAGAAAGAGTTCAAAGCCACATTTTTGTGTCCAGAGTGTGTCCCTCATCGCGATGGTTAGTCTTCTAATTCCTTATAATCTTCTCTTTCTTTATTCTATGGGTTTACACATTTTCAGCTGATGCAATAGAGGTGAGGCTGTTGATGCAGATGAAGTCACTGATACTCGGTAGTTTTAATCTTTAGATGTTAAAGACAAATCCATTTATGTTTCCTAATAGATCTACCCAGGCGTATTATAACGAGTATTCAGCTAAGATCTGATTGTGAAAGACCTATTACTGGATAATTCATGGGTAGAGCCAAAGCGTGTTAACTATACAATTAAGTTCCCAATAACATTAATTAGTTGATTAACTATTAAATTAAAGTAAGTGCACATCAAATATTGTTTAGCTTCTCTATAGTTTTTTGGAGGCAGGGAGGAGCTTGAGTATCCGCTACAGGTTCGGCCGAACCTTGTAGCTTTGGTTAAATCCTGTATTATTAATTTAATACCTAGTAACTTAAAAAGATTAAAGCTCAAAAGAATGGTGTAAAACACAATGATAAACTTTTGATTTGCATGAAAACGTCGATTCACCATTTATTTAACATACTTTCTATGAGACATATACAAATCGGTTAAACGTCTCTGGCAAGATTTAGCAATTTTGGCATTTTGGAATTTGACCGTTCCTTTATGAAATGATCAGTCAAGATATTTTAACTTTGACTTATTTCTTATGTTTAACTACTTTCGAAGTCCTGATGAAATAATACTTTCATGGCCGATCCATTCACATAAATTGTGCTACAAATTCCTTAAGATATTAGTATCAGTTCATAGTTGAAGCTTTTTCTGCTTCGGTTTATTTGTGAAGTTCGTTTACTTGTATACTCAGTACTAATTCTCAGTTTGTTGCATTGTTACTCTAGCTTCAAATCACTCATCTGGCTCACCAAAAGGCGAAAAGAGAATGCACTGGGCTTTTCTGCTTCTCATCTGTGGTTTAGTGTCGATTGTTTTAATTCTTGGAGCAGTTACCACCTACAAATGTTGGAAGCGAAAAAAGAGGCAGCACGAGCAAGCTCGCTTCTTGAAGCTGTTTGAAGAGGACGATGACATAGAGGACGAATTAGGCATTGGGCCACTTAGTCATGTTATGTAGGAAACTAGCTTCTTTTTTCACGTCTCAACATACGTGTACATTTTTGACATTGTTGTATAGAAGAACTTAAACGGGTAAAAGTTGTATCAAATCTTTTTATTGCAAGAGAATGTAGCAGATTTAGGTAGTACCACGAGCTTGGAAGTTCATATGACAAATATTTGAGATTTATGAGGCTTCTTAGACTTTCTGAAAAGAAGTTTTTATTTTTTACTACCTAGTCAGTAGTCATATGCAACTTTCGTTTCACTACTATTCCCTTTCCTCAGGATTTAGTGGTTACAAGGTTATGTTATCAAATTCTACTTGTATTGGTGACTAGAAGATTATCGCAAGATATGTATTTCTACTGGTTTTCGGCTTCTCAAGGAGATCTATACGAACGAAGTTTATCCAATTGCTGAAGTTCCCTGCAGTTCAAATTGTTGTAATTACTTGAAACCAAGAGAAAGGAATTTGTTGGCTAGTTTGGAAGTACAATTGGGCAGAGGTCGCTTTGCATTTCGTTTATCAAGTTATTTATTAGTATACTAACAAGCACTTCTTTTATAACAAGTGGGTGTGGGTGTGGGTGTGGGATCCGTAAAGGATATGGTCAATCAATTTTGGGTACATTGACCAAAATCGACGGAGAAATTCAAGACAGATACAATGATTTTTGTAATAAAAACAAAAGCTAAGGTGAAATTAAAGAAAATGGGATACCTTGTGTATAGAAATCTCTATGTTAGTCCTTTTCCTTATATCTCCTTCTGGTCAAGTCCTTTTCCTTATATCTCCTTCTGGTCATCTTAATCAATGTTTTCTCCTTGAAATACCTTGTAAGTTTTTCACATAATGTCTCATAATTTAGACATATAACTCTATTTTTTTAAAAATATTTGAATTATTTCTAGCCGCATACTTGCACCCGTATTCATACCCGGATCTATACCCTCGAATCTTAAAATTTAGATCATGAAGGAGTAGGGATCTTAGTAGCTCAGTTGGTAAGCTACCTGAACTTTCATCTTGTTGGTGAGGTTTCGAATCCCAACATTGTAATTCCTTTCCCCATTTCCCCTTGCCCTACCCCCTAAGTAATAAAAAAATTAAAAAAAAAAAAAAAAAAAAAGATCATGAAGGATCCGACCTCTAGATTTGAACCCGTATCAGGCACCCGCAGCTCAGCCCGGGCAACTTAGGTGGTGACTAGAAGATCTATCATAAGATATTTATTTCTACTGGTTTTTGGCTGCTCGAGAAGATCTATACTAACAGCCATTATCTTCAAAATTTGACTCTCTGTTACTGCGATTTTAAGACCTCCGGACAAAGGTGGAGCTTCAAGAATTTGGTGACTCCATCGAGGGAAATAGCAACTTCCATGATCCCATTTTTCCTAATCCTACTTCATGTCCCTCTTTCCTTCATAACCTCATTTATCGTGTGAAAGTTTGACACAAAGTGACAGTACTTTCTATGTGCTTGAGGAGAGCTTATAGGGATAGCAAGTTGCCAGGGGAAGACAGAGATGAATGAAGACATGAATCACATGAAGGTATTGTTGAATGACAGTTTCGGTGAAGCTAAAGGAGGATAAATTATGGCAGTTCTTGGTGCTAGTGGTTCTGGAAACTCTCTCGTTGAATAATGCCCTTGCAGACTGTATAGCTAGGAAAACTTCACACCACTGTAACCTTGAATGGTGAAGTTCTAGAGTCCCAAGTTTCACAAAATGATCTCAGCTTATGTTATGCACGTCTCTTTTTGATGAAGTAATGATATCTTATATTAAACAAAAAGCATCCAGGACATGCAGCAATACAAAGACATGATTTGGCTCCTGTACAAAACTCCAGGAGAAATAGGAGATGTAATCATTCAATCCATTACAGCTGAAAAACATTGATCTTTAATTTACAAGGTCTCAGAAATCTTGAAATAGTCTACATTACATTAACTATCTTCCAGAAAAAAGGCTGATGAACTACACTTCCACCAAATGCAAGAACACATTTGGTTGAAGTCAACACTTCCCGGACCGCTTTGAGAAATTTCAGAGTTCATATTTTTTTACAACAATGGTGACCGGGAGACCTGCGAACATCTTGACTACTTCCGCAGGGTACCCGCTACCTCCCACCAGCACTTCAGAGTTCATTTTTCTTAGCCTTCTTCCTATTCTTATTAGAGCATGTACAGTCATCTTCAAAATCTTCTTCCTGTCGATCTGCATGTAAATAAACCCACAGACGCCACCCCTTATCATATTTTACACACGGATCATTTTCGTAGTGTAAACGGTCCAAAGCTCCACTTACAACTTGGTGAACTTGCCAATCAGAAACGTCCTCAACAATGAACTGAGAGTCCCTTACCAAAACACAGATATCAGCTCTGGTTCCAACACCTAAGGGCAATCTGGCAGCCGCATCTCTTACCAAACAAAGGACAGTGAAATCAGGCGGTCGATCTTCCTTCAGAATATAGTGATCACGAACCTTTATTACAGGTTTTCCACTAAAGCTTTTGAAAGGAGCGACAACAGATCTCCGACCATCAACGGCTGTATATGGGAACGCCCTTTCAGGTACTGTGTACCTTAGAGCTTCTTCTCTACGGAAATAAGCTCTTATTTCCTCACAGGAGGGACTAATCGTCGGGAGACTCTTCGCTGTTCTAGATTCTTCAAGCCGTTCATCAATATCGACATATTGCATTTGCATCAATTCATATGGAGGTTTTGGAAGACTACCAATTTTTCGTAGCATATCTTGCCCTTCTTTTAGCCAGTAAGCAAAGGAATCAACCAACTCCACAAAAGTTTTGCATGGAAGACCCCAAGCTCGAGGAGATGTTTCTTCCTCAATATTGTCACTATCCAATGGGTAAAAAGGGAGCGGGCCAATCCATGACCAGCTTTTACTATGCCTATCATATACTACAAGTGCCTTCGGTGAATTTGCTCCGACTGGTTTGGTTGTTGATGAAAACACTCTGAGAACTCCACTGACTAAATACTGAAGTCGCTCGTTCGCTTCAAGAATACGAGAGTCTCGAGGATTCAATCTCACACGCTCCACGATTTCATGTCTAGTAAGAGAAGGTAAGTTCCTTTGGACAAATCCTTTCAATCCAGATACACGCCCACTATGCTTATCAATCCGTATTACCCCTTCTGAATCCCTTATTTGTTTCTTCTTGGTGTCTTCAACATACTTGTCAAATATGATGCTATTGTTTTTTGCAGGTGCTGTAATTAAAGCTTTCCGTACAGCACAGAGGAGACGTATAATGGAAAATGAGAATGTGCCGGTGAAAGTGGGGACAATACGAGTTTCCCTCTCCATTTCCTGCAAAATTTTGCCCTCTATTATCAACTTTATTCACAAATTATAAACATAGAATATGTACCATGTAGAAGATTACGATCAACTGATATATAAGGCTGCTGAACTCAGAGGCGGAGCTAAGATTTTAAGTTTATGAGTTTTGATTTTAGAACGACGACTTCAAGTGCTAATAACCAGGTTCTAAATTTAATATATGTACATATTTAATGACTTCGTAAAAAAAAAAAACTTAAAACCATTAACAGAACAAACCTTCTGCAGATTTCTTGTGCATGATAATTCAAGTGAATGGAATGTCCTCTTTCTACCTTTTCTCTCTGCAACAGTGGCTCCTGCAGATTGCAAGTGTAATTTTTCGCTATTTTCCATCTTCGTCAGCTTGTCTTTCTTCAATTCATAGCAACCTTCCTTGGTGTTTTCAGTTAATCTGCCATCTGAAATTTTAACCACACCATCTTTAATATGAAGAGAGGGAGACTCATTCTCCGCTAAACAGCCTTTCCCTATGGCCATTTGTATCAGAATATTTGCTGCACAAATGGCTCTGTTGTCCGGCATGTCATTAGATGTCCTTTTGGTCAACCTTTTGCATCTGATCCTCATTTTCTATATGTCCTGATAAATAAATAAAAGTGAAGTTTATAATCAGCTTAAACACATAATACTTGTAATATCTTTCAGGGTCCAACTACGCAATGCATCCATTTTTTTAGCAGAAGCATAAAAAATATACTAATGTACATGAGAGTGAACATGTCTCTGCTCAGTTTAACCTGTGTTTGTTTACTTTCTCTCCTTGCAGGTAAAACTTGTGCTTAGAGCATGTTTGGCCGTGCTTCAATTTTTTTTAAGAAAAGCATTTATTTTAAACTAAGTTACTCGGACTCGCCTAAAATGTCGTCGGGTGCGTGTCGGATCCTTCAAAAGTAGTGTATTTTTGGAGGATCCGACATTAGATCGTTAAGGAGGTGTTGACAACACTTTCGAAAAGTCCGATTATACGGTCCAAACGGACATTATATTTTTAGATTTTAAAGAATGAAGGTGTTTGACTAAGTTTTTGTTCGAATTTTATTTTTATATATACACGGTTCCCTCTTCTTTTTCTCATTCTTCACCTCTCCAAACTTCCAAAAACCACTAGAAACCTCTCCCTAATATAGACATAAGTGGTTATGAGTATGAAGGTGTTTGACTAAGTTTTGAGTATGGACATAAGTGGTTATGAGTATGAAAGTGGTATGGACATAAGTGGTTATGAGTATGAAGGTGTTTGACTAAGTTTTTGGTATAGACATAAGTGGTTATGAGTACTTGCAAAAGTTGTTTTTTCAGGTTTTAAGTAGAATCGAAAAAGTAGCTTCTCCTAAAAATAAGTGCCTTTCATTTTTCCTGACTAGATTACCCATTGCAGCTTCCTTTTTCAAAATTTGACATGTAAAAACACTTCTTTAAATTATTGGTCAGACACAACTACTAACTAAAATACATCTCAAATGAATTAGCCAAATATAAAGTCCAACTCTCCCAAAGATATATATATATATATATATATATATATATATGATATATATAGTATTCTAAAATAAGTTAATTTCGACACTTTGTCCAAACACGGTATTAGATTTGTCACCAGCAGTTAA
Source organism: Lycium ferocissimum (assembly GCF_029784015.1). Taxonomy (NCBI): domain Eukaryota; kingdom Viridiplantae; phylum Streptophyta; class Magnoliopsida; order Solanales; family Solanaceae; genus Lycium; species Lycium ferocissimum. The sequence continues at coordinate 7,832,524 of NC_081344.1, read as the reverse complement.
CATGTATAATATAATTGTGCTTCCTTTGATGTCCATAATGCATAGCTTTAAATGTGACACTATATCTCCTCATGGAAAATACTTTCGTAGAAATGACTTTCGTCGCACCAAACACACTCCGTACTACTTATAAAGTCCACATTGATCATCGTTAGAAGCGGAGCAATAACATTAGGTAAGTGGTTATGAGTATGAAGGTGTTTGACTAAGTTTTTGATATAGACATAAGTGGGATCTAGTAGCTTTTGGGTAGATCATGTGTTTGTATTAGAAAACTAATTAAATATGTATGAATATTTAATTGTCAATCCAACAACTAAACAAGTTATGGGTTCGATGGTTAGTGCATAGCTTTAAATGTGACACTGTATCTCCTCATGGAAAATACTTTCGTAGAAATGTAACTCATAAACTTAAGATCTTGATTCCGCCTCATATCATCGTCAGAACGTTCACTCAAGTAGAGAAGTACATTCATGTCTACTTTAGGCTCCTTTTAAGTGACTAGGTTAAAAGCCCCCTAAATTATCGCTATTTTATGAGTTGCATAACTACACTATCAGGTGTTCCATTACCCCTTGAACAATAGCTCCGTATATATATATGGAGCTAAGGGATAAAAATGGTTCCACCTGGCCGTGTCTAAGGGTTAATTAAGCTTACCATTTTTCAAAAAATCCATCTTTTACTTCCCCTTTATTTTCTTTCTATTCTTGGCTTTTTCTTCATTTTATCACCTTTCTTCTTCATTTCTCCATCCAGGTTCCATATGAAATAATTTCGCCACTCTTGTTTCATCTGAATTTCTTTAGAGTTTCCTTTCTTATTTTAGTTTTCTTCAATTTCTTACCCATATTGTTGAAAGAACACTCATTTCTTTGTTTCATTCTATCTTCTTAGTAAAACCAAAAAAAGACCTAGAATTTTTATCTCAAATCTCGTAATAAACCAATATCCACAGTGAAATAGAAGTTTGATGGGAAAAAGGTTGAAATCGAAGTTTAATGGTAGAATTAACCCAACTTAAAATCCCTAAATAAAGTGGTATTTAGATTAGGTTGAGTTAATTAGCCATGTGTTGTGCCACGCGGCATAATTTTTTAGTTAATTAGGCGTGTATACTAGACGCGTCTCTAACAATTCAACCTAGGGGTTTTTACATATATAGGGAGCTATTGTGGAGGGGTAACAGAAATACACAACAGTTTAGATATGAAATTCGAAAAAATAACAATAATTTAGATGGTTTTTAAGTTTTTATCCTATTCACTCTCTTTTCAACAGCAAAAATTGTTCCAACCCTATGCTTAATCTCCAACTCAATCAAAGTGAACATATAAACAGCAAAAATAGTTCCAACCCTATAGCATGTATGCATGAACATGATACAAAAATGTGTGTACAAACACATACATATAAAACATCAAGAATCATCATCATCACATAATAAAACTTTAAAGGGATGAGCAGGACTGGAAAAAAAAAAAAAAACAAAGTACAAAACAATGATTAATGTTACCTCTAGTAACTTGATATGGTTGTATCGATGCTTCAATACTAAATGTACCACCTTTGCTGCAGAATTTAGTAAGCAAAAAGTAGACTTTGTTCTCTCACTTTACTTGATTGAGAAAATCGTAATATATCTTTCAAATGAAAAAATAGAGACAACAAATAGAAGAACGAAGTGTTTTCGTTTGTATCGAGTTATAAAAAGGAAGAAGGAGGAAGACAATGCTGACGTGGAGGAACATGAGTCGTCTGATGATGTAGTTGTCAAAAGACTGAAATCAGATACGCATAATCAGTGTGTGTGTGTGTGTGTTTTGTACACTAGGGAGATAGAAGTTAAAAGGGCCAAAAGGGTATTAATTGGGAGATAAGTGGAATTTAATTAAATACTTTGCTAGATTAGGTGAAAATTGATTTTTAGTTAAGATTACTTCCTCCGTCCCAAAAAGACATTGAAATTCAAAGTACAAGGATCGATGTATCTACATAAAATAATAAAAAAATAATAATCATAATAATATGAATCACTATTCACTATTTTTTATTTTACAATAGAAGAGCTTCAACATTATTGTAGTTAAACTTTGTGTGATATATACTCATTTTTGGACGAATTCACTAAATCAACACTAATTTTAAGAATTAGAGCCGGAAATTTTTTATGTGACTCGAGTGAGTTGCACCCTAGAGAATCCACTGCATCTGGTTCTCTATTAGGGAATGAGTTTAAGAGCCCGTTTGGATTAAACTATTGCAAATAGCTGATAAGCTTTATGTACTAAAAAGCATTTTTAAATGTGAAAAATGATTTTATAAATGCAGTTACGTGTTTAGATATAAGTAATGAAACTATTAATAAGCAGTGAATGAGTTTGGTAAAAAAGGTGATGATTAGTAGTTCTTTATTAGAATGACTAAAATACCATTAACATTTTACAAAAAATTGTATATTTAAAAGTATCCATATAAAGTAAAGGAGAAATGACGAATACAAAGTTACGGAAGAAGTAAAAAAAAAAATTGTTTTAGGAAAGATATTTTGAGAATTAGAAAATCTATTAAGGAAAGAATAGTAAAATACTTGATCAAATCAAAAGTGCTTATAAGCTGAAAATTCATAAGTTGGGGATTACTAGCTCATGGCTGATTTTAACTTAGAAGTACTTTAGTATTTATCAAATGCGTAGATGAACTAAAAATGCTTATAAGCCAACTTGACCAGCTTATAGGCTTAGCCAACACCCTCTATGTCTATTTTAATATGAAATGACTGTTAAAAAAGGCGTAAGTTATATGAACGATGTAAATTTTCTTATATCATTAAGTCATTGAAAATGTAATTGTAGATACAACAATAACATAGCCAGTGTAATCCCACAAGTGAGGTCTGAGAGGGTAGCCTGTATACAACCTTACCCGGTACTTTGTGAAGGTAGAGAGGTTGTTTCCGGTAGACCCTCAACTCAAGTAAATCATATCAAGAAAATCAAGTATGTAATGCAGGTACAGTAGTGAACAAACCAAACTGAAAATAATTGAGAAGAGAACAGTAGCAACAACAAATAATACGGTAACCAAAGCCAAGGAAACAACGAGTAATACTAAAATTGAAGAATAAGATACTAGGAGAGTACTAATAACCATGCTCCTAAGAAAACTATCGAGGCTCGACTACCTACTAACCTTCTACCATAAAACTGTAGATAATTTTATTTAATAAACATTCATTGGGAACCTAGATAAATGGTAAGTAGTGTGTTATAGTAGGTAAGTTTATACTGATGGAGCAAAAAATATTTCCAAGTGACTTAGTTCAGATTGAAAATTATAGAAAGGTTCTAACTGGCCTAGCCTAACCAAAGCAAGCAAGAAATAAATGTGGTAGAAACTCAAGTCAAGGAGATAGAGCACTATTTGCAATATTTCTAATCACTATAGATAGATGTTTTTCCTGGACTGTGTCCAACGACACCTTATATGTCAACAAGGACTTACTAAGATATCTTGCATGTGTTTATAGGCTGGTGCTTCTTATTCTTAGACTAGATTGTGTCCAATAACACCTAATATGCTAACAAGGTCTAACTAAAAGATCTTGCATGTTCTATAGGATGCTTCTTATATTTTTCCAAGGTGTATCCAATGACACTTGATATGCCAATAAGGTCTTACCAAAAGATCTTGCATGTTCTATGGGGTGCTTTTTACGTCTGCTAGTTGCTTATTCTTAATGCCACTTTTTATGTATGTTTCTCAACCTTTAGTTTAATCAATGTTTTTTGGATAAATGAATAGACCTTATTAAATTTAACATTAACTTCTTTTTTCATAATTTATTTCTTGAAAATATTGATCAAACACAAACCTACTAATAAAAATATTTCTCAAATGATTTAACCAAATACAAAATGCTATTTTCCCAAATACTTTTTCAAAAAGCACTTTTGATATGAAGTACTTCTCAAAATAAGTTGATTTCCAAAAAAACGCTATTAGATTTGTCACCGCAGTTAGCATGTAATTATTTGCACTTCCTTTGATGTCCATAATTGCTTAGCTTTTAATGTGATATTGTATCTCCTCGTGGAAAACACTTTCTAGGAAATGACTTTGAAAAGCCGAGCCAAATATCATTAGGGGCAGAGCTATAACATTAGGTTCTTCGGACAGATCAAGTAATTATTTAGTAGATCATGTATTTTCATTAAATATATATATGAATACAGCCTCTCTACCTCTCACTGTAGGGGTAAGGTCCGTGTACACTCTACCCTACCCAGACCCCACTTATGTGACTCTATTGGGTATATTGTTGTTGTTGTTGTAGTATTCAGTTGTCAATCCAGCAACTAAAACGAATTATGGGTTCGTAGGTAAGTTAATAATTCATAAACTTCAAATCTATCATCGTCTCAATATTCACTCAAGTAGAAAAGTTCATTCATATCTACTTCAGGCTCCTTTTGAGTGAATAGGTTAAAAGTCACATAAATTGCCGTTGTTTGGCGAGTTTTATACCTAAACTACTAGGTATTTCATTACCCGCTGAACAATAACTCCCTATATTTTAAAAAAAAAATCAATTTATGTGGCAAGATATTTGGAATAACTTGCAAAAAAGCGTGTGGAAGATGAAAATGCATAAAATGGCTCCACTTGGCCATGTCTAAGGGTTAATTAAGCTTAACATTTTCTAGAAATTCTATTTTTTATTCCCTTCATATTCTTGGCTTCTTCTTCATTTTCTTATCTTTCTTCTTCATTCCACCATATGGGTTTCATCCTGTCAGGACCCAAATCGGGGTTTCATGGGCACCTACCTAATCCCACCTAGCAGGCGAACCCTTTTTCCAAACCAACACAATGTAAGACACCAATTGAACAACCCATCAAGAACTCATTTTTCCTTATCATTAATTACATGTGAAACTAGAATACTTATACAACCATCTCCCCAAAACCGAGTCTAGACTAGTACAAGAGCTTCTAGATACAACTATGATGGAATAATTACAATGAAGTACAACCCCTGTTGGAATGAATAAACATGAGTCTTCAAGATAGCCACCGGCGAATCTTCAGGAGCTACTAATTACAAAGTCAACCAGAAACAATTCTACACCCCGAAAAGGGTGTAGCAAAAGTAGCATCAGTACAACACTCGTACAGGTAAGCCTCATAGGCCGACGACGATTAGAATATCACAATAACAATAGCAAACAATAGATAAGTATGGTAGGCAACATCTCAGTCAATTTACAGGTTATTACGGGGGAGGGATTCTACCAATAGCATCGATACAGTATTCAAGGCTAGATAGGAATCTCTAATCCACCATAGTCCAACCATACGAATCAAGAACAGAGTTTTACAAATACCACTTAAGACACAATAGGAATGACCATACTGAAACCAATCGGAGAACAAGTCACACTCATTATTCTGATTTCGACCTTACTCAACCGCAATCACTTTCACCTCGCTTATCTTAGTACAAGGGTTATCTACTAATACAACAATATGTGACATGCAACTCGAGATTCAATTTCTCACTAATGGGTTCAATAATACCATTCCCACAATACCGAACTAACACCACAAATACAGGAACACCAATTATCAATTATCACCACGATACACCATGCCAAGTCCGAGTAGCATCACAAGTACAAGTAACAAGTCCAAATCCAACTGTACGAATATGTAAATAAGAATGCAATGCAATGCAATGATACATACACGCTCCAGGCGGAATACCTCCACGCCTGCTAGTCATGACCCATAGGGGACCCGCGAAGTCCATGTACCTGTTGTGGCCCACAGCCCAATCTAATATCTGTTGCGGAACGTGCAACCCGGTTCAATATATGTTGCGGAACGTGCAATCCGATCCAATATATGTGTTGCGGCGCGCAACCCGGTCCCAATGTACAAGTATAAATGCATGCATGATATCAATGTCAACAAGAGTATATCAATGTCAAATCATGCCACACAAGGACAACTTATCATAAGAATCTATCAATATCAATGGTGCCATACATGGACACAGATTACGAGAATCTATCAATATCAAGTCTAGTATCACAACGGGCAACTAGTCAATAGATCAAACAACATTACCAACCTAAGTAATCCATCCCAACAGGGTCGGACGCACCCTATGCTAAGGGGTGTCATCCGACAGCCCTTCATCGAAATATTTTTGTAAATATGTGTGTATATATATATATAATCTGAAAATCTACAATTTGTATAGATATAACATCAGTGACACTTCAAACAAAAGTAGCTTCGTCGCTCGTTGGTTAGGCGCCTTGTTACAGCAGTAACCCTCCCAAGGTCGAACCCAAACAAGTGTAGTTATTATGATTGATTTTTTTGGCTTTTTTGTAAGCTCCTCGCCCTTTGTCTTAAAAAAAAAAAAAAAAAAAAAAAAAAAACCAATGTTGCTAGTCGTGGTTCGAACCCCGACTTCTTATCAACTTAGGATAACCAATCTGACTAGGACTTAGCTTAAGCAAAATGTGAGACAAAATTACTTATCCCCACTTGATTATTGAAGTAACCTTAAAGTTGTAGTAGTTTACTTGAGTTATATTTTATTAATATGATTTGCAATAGTTTTTTTTAATTAATATTATGTCGTTATAGAAATTTATTTGTTGGCTTATTTTTTTTAAATGTCGACACCTTACAAAAAATATTGTAAAAGGGAGATTTCATTTGGGTTGGTTAATTAGCCTAGAGTAAGAACCTAGGTGATTCCTTCGAAAATGCCATGATTTCAAGTCAAGAAGACCCATTTCACCTTCCTAGGGTTTGTAAAATGAAGAAGTCTTCATTTTTATCAATCCTTATAGACAAAGCTTAGTAAATGAAGCAATAGATTCGAGGGGGATGAAATAAATGAGGCTTAAAGGATACCTTTCCAAGCGTTCATGTGATTAGCTCTGAAAATGTCCCAAATAGCAGCTTAGATGAAGAGTTGGGAGAAAAATAAGGTCAAATAAGGTTTAAATATTAGGTCTGGCTAGCGTTGGCCGCTACGGTAAAAAATATGTCGCGTAGCGGATTTGAATAGATATGGCTAGTCCGTTGTAGCGGAGGCGAGGTCCGCTGGGGCGGAACTTCAAGGATTCAAGTAGCCCGCTATAGAGAGCGTATCACCGCTGGGGTGGACCCGCTGCAGCGGTCCTCCCACCCGCTGTGGCGATGTAATTGGTCCCAGTGGCACCACACGATTTTAATCTCTTTCCAACTCCACTACAAATCAATTTAAACAGAAGAATCCCCCGCGCAACTAACCCTACAACTGATCGAATTGGTTTTAAGACTCACATCACGAAAAGTTCGAAAACGGCCAAACGGGTCATTACACATCCGGAAAATCCCAACCCCCCCCCCCCCCTCTCCTGTTTCATCTGATTACTTGGAATTTCTTTCTTATTTTAGTCTTCTTCAATTTCTTACCATATGGTGAAAGAACACCCAATTCCTTATTTTATTCTATCTTCTTAGAAAGAAAAAAAAAACCTAAATTTCTTTCTCAAATATTGTAATAAATCAATACCCATATTGAAGTCGAAGGTTAATTGAAAGAAAAGGGTTGAAATCAAAATTTAATGATAGAATTAACCCACCTTAACTTTTACATGTTTAATTAATGTTGATTATTAAATAAAATTCTTAATTAAAGCGGCATTTAGATTATGGTGAGTTAATTAGCCACGTGTAGTGCCACGTGACACATCTTTTAATTAATTAGGAGCGTGTACCAGATGCATCTCTAACAATTCAACCAAGGGAGTTTCTAATATATAGGGAGCTATTGTTGAGGATATAATAAAACCAAAAAACCCTAGAATTTTTATCTTAAAGCTTGTAATAAACTAATATCCATGGTGAAATCGAAGTTTAATGGTAGAATTAACTCATCATAACTTTTACATGTTTAAATTATTTTGATCATTGATTAAAATTCCTAATTAAAGTGGTATTTACATTACGGTGAGTTAATTACTCACGTGTAGTGTCATATGACACATTTTTTAGTTAACTAGTTTCTGGGCACGCGCTTTGCGCGTGTGTCCCATGCCAATGAGTATGTAATTTTATAAAAATCATAAGAATATTATTAAACACTATGTTTGAGTTACGAAAATTCTGAATACTGATCTTATTCAGTTAGCTCAACAAAAGAAGAGATTTTGTCCGACAAAAGTCCTCAAATGTGTCTGTTATAATTTTCGATCGTTACCTCGAATGTCTTATTGTAATTTTTTGTTTTGCCTCTAACTTCTTAAGTTATTACGATTCCGTCCTTAGTTTCTTTTAGGATTAATTTGTAGAATATAAGTAATATTAAAAAGTGAAATGATAAGATTGTAATATCAATGTTTTTTTGGGGTCGTGCAATTCCTTATTGTTGTTGCTTTTGGTGAGAAAGACTCGCCTTTGGTGTTATTTTAATTTTTCAATTTTTTAGTTCAAGGCATCCCGTAATAGGACAGATAAAAATATATTAAAAGTTTATATCCAAACATGCTAGCTAAAAGCAGTGAATTAATGAATCCCAACTGCATAGGCAGACTCTAGCATTGTGAACCAAGAATCATCATCATATATAATACTAAATCATAAGAGAAATTTCTTTTGAAGCAATATGCATAAGTACAAGCTAATTATATTCCTAAAGAATTACATAAAATGGACGATTAGAACAAACAGACTGCTAGATACAGAAGAAAAATGCTGAAAGATGAAGATAATAGGTGGAAGCTGTATGAGAGAACACAATGATACAATTTAAAGACATGAAAGTTTATCAAAACAATATAAGAAAAAACGTCATTTTTCAATACCTGAAAAGAAAGCCAAGATAGATATTGTGCACCTTTTTTTCACCTGTTCACCTTAAGATCCGTAATCAAGAAAGAAAAATATTTTGGAGCTTTCGACCCTCTGAATTTCGAAGCAATCCTTATGAATCGTGCAATAGTATCATATACTACTATATATCTGGTGAAAAAAAATGATAAATCAATAATATATTAAATAACTAAGCCTGAAAGCAGAGCAAACAAAAACCACAAAAGCTATGAAAATTCACGTAAAAAATTGGCACCTCAAACAAAATCCGAACTCTTGAATCCAACTCCATTGATCTTAGTTTAGCATATCCTAATCTAACTGTTGAATAATAAAAAAAAATAAGGAAACATCAATATTCTTATCTCAGTAGCCTAGCTAGTGTTAACGACCGACCTGCTACCATATAAACTGTGGAGCACCTTGGGCTATCAACTTTTCTTAAATATTATATTACGTCTTTTGCTTTTACTAATTACTTCTCATTAAATTGCACGAATGATCAATGTCTCTTCAATTGATGTGACACTGTTTGAACGGTATATGTAACTGTTAAAGGGTATAAAAGAATATAATAATAGCAAATGAAAGAAATTCAATCGTCCATTATTACTTTATTAGTGATTATTGGGGTTATATTTATTAGGCAATGACCTTATCACAAAATCTAGGAATCGTTATTAGCTGTTGCTCTTCTAGAAACCCTTTCAGATCACTAACTCTTCACGTTATCTTTATTTTGATAGAAATGAATTGGATAGCAATTAAGAGTCATTATATAAATTAATAATGATTCATTGTATTATACTATATCATTTACGTGGCATAAATTATACATTTACAAGAAATATTGGAAAGTAAATAATAATGTTTAAATGAAGGGTAAATTAGTCGTTTAACTTTTGATGAGCAATTTAGTAATTCAACTTTACCCCTAAAATCTTCCCACTTTTAGTATGATATGATTAGGAGCATGTACCAGACGCATCTCTAACAACTCAACCTAGTGAGTTTCTAATATATATGGAACTATTGTTGAGGAGATAATAAAACCAAAAAACCCTAGGGCGACTGAAAAGGAGGCTCGACCTACAGGGAGAGGGAGCTCATTCAGAACCCGCTGGCTCCAGAAGGGGGGGGGGGGGGGGCTCCGGTAGGGCGCCGCCGCTGAACCTGCGACCATTAGGTTAAAAGCCCAATGCTTTACCAACTGAGCTATACACCCAACACCCAAAAAAAGATGTAGTAGTAAATAAGGATTGGTACGGAAAAGAGGCCGGGACAGTTGAATTAGCGACTCATGAATCTTTGCCGGGTTGGATGAGCCAATAGACGGCGCTGCGGGTTCACCAGGGTTGGGAGAGTCCGGGGCCGATTGGTTCGCACTGGCTTCGGAATTAGGAGGGGATCTGCTTCCAAAAAATTTTATCTTGAATCTCGTAATAAACTAATATCCACAGTGAAATCAAAATTTAATGGTAGAATTTACCCACCTTAACTTTTATCTATTTGATTGATTTTAATTATTATTATTATTAAAACCCCTAATTAAAGTGCTATTTAGACTTGTAGTGCCACATAACACATTTTTAATTAATTAGGAGCTTGTATCATACACATCTCTAACAATTCAACACGGGAGATATCAAACTCGTAAAACAACCATAGTTTAGAGGGGTTTTTAACCTATTCACCCTTTTCTAAACAACAAAAATTGTTCCAATCCTACATGCATACATAAACATGCTATAAATGTGTGTACAAACATACACGACACATATATAAATCATGAATAATCATCACACCACATAATAAAACTTTAAAGAGGGAGGAGCAGGGCTGAAAAAAGATAAAACCAAAATACAAAATAATGACTAATCTCACTTCTAGTTACTTGTTAATGGAAAGTTGGTCTTTTGGAATGATTAGATGATTGTATCGACGCTTCAATACTGAATGTACCACATTTGCTGGAGAAATTTATGAGCAACAAATAGTCTTTGTTCTCTGCCTTTTCTGGATTGAGAAAATGTTATAAGTATTTTTTTTTTTTCCTGTTTGATTTTTTACTGTCAATAAATCTTTCCAAATCCCAAAAAAAAAAAAAAAAAAAAGTTCAAATACAAATGAAAAAACAGAAACAACAAAAAGAAGAACAAACGTTTTTGTTTGTTTCGAGCTAAAAAAAAAAAAAAAAAAAAAAAAAAGGAAGACGACGCTCAACTGGATGAAGTAGCAATCAGATACACAAAGTATGTGTGTGTGTATATATATATATATATATATTGTGTGTGTGTGTGTGTAGATTATAAAAATAGTAGAAGTTAAAAGGGCCAACAAGGCATTAATTGGGAGATAAGTGAAATTTAAATGCTTTTTTAGATTCGGTCAATTTAAGATTACTTCTTCCCTCCAAAAAAATATATAAAACTCAAATTACAAGAGTTGGTGTATCTAATATTTTGTGTGAGTTTATAGGATAATTTTTATGTGCTAAAGATTATGTAAATTTACTATTTTGGTAGCTACATAAATAATTTAAAAATCACTATTTTTTTACAAGAAAAAATCTCTAACATGATTGTTGTTAAAATTCACTAAATCCACTCTAATTTTAACAATTAGAGTCCTAATTTTTTTTTATTTGACTACAGTGAGATGCACCCTAGCGAACCCATTGCGTCTGCTTCTCTATTAGGGAATGAGCTTATGTTTGTTTTACAAGGAAATGAGTCATTAACAAAAGAGCGCAAGTTTTATGCGCGATGTAATTTTTTTTTTTTATATCATTCAGTAAATTAAAAGGTAATTATAGATAATTTTGTTTAATAAATATTAATAGAGAAACAAGAATAAATGGTAGGTAACATGTTATAATAGGTAAAATTATATTGATTGTGAAAAGTATTTACAAGTTAGTGCGTAAAATCCTCCTAGTTTAATCAGAGTTGAGAACTGTAGAGAGTTTTAAAAAGCTTAACCTAACCAACCACTATAAGTAAGTAGGAAATAAACGTGGTAGAAACTCAAGTCAAGGCGATAAATCACCTTGTCTAATCACTATACATAGATGTTTTCCCTAGATTGTATCCAATGACTCATGATATGCCAACAAAGTCTTTATTAAGAGATCTTTGCATGTTTTATAAAGTGCTTCTTATGTCTTTCCACAAATAGAAATACGAGTAGAGCTGCTAGTTTCTTTTTCTTAATCCCACATTTTCATGTATGTGAGCAAAAGCTCAACCCTTAGCTTAATCGATATTTTCTGGACAAATGAACAACCTTTCCTTACTTGACTAGCTAACAAATCTACCAAATCAATATATATTTCATCTACCTTATTACTAGAGCTTCGTTTGAGCTTGCTTATAGTTTACCCTAGGGCGGATGTCAACGGTTCGAGTCCACTTATCTCCAATTCTAAAGACTTTGAAAATAAAGAACTTCAAACTTCAAATATATTCCTATTTCTTTTTGTCCAAAGTACTAAATAACATGATGGAGTCATTCTAAAAACATGAATTGACAACGCGACCAAGTTTTAAATATAATGAACTCCTGGAGATGACGCAACCAAGCAAATTGGGGACCAATTCTTCACTTGGTACACAACAAAAACTTTGCAGAAATGATGCCTTTGAACTAAACTGATCCATAAAACTACAGAGATTCAACTCACCAGACTACACCTACCTAACTACCATTCTCCACAAGATGTTTCAGAATTCTCATGGCTTGCTCTTGAAGCTGGAAAATGTGCTAATTCTATCCATAGGAGCTAAAAGGTACTCCATGCCATGTTTGACATGCCCCGAGTTCACCATGTCTTTTTCATTTTTTTTTCACTTTGATTTCTGGTTCTACCCCCGGACTTGAACGATTTCTGAATGGATCTCTGCTTCCTCTTAACGATCTTTGCGGCTAATGTTTTCAATGGAATAGTAATGTCCAAAGGCCGAAGAACTTGTTCCAACTCATGCCACTCAAGATCTTCGACATCGCCATCTTCATACTTCACCCTGAACCAACCAACTTCCGAATCAAATTCAGTAACTTTCCCATAGTAATACTGGTTCCCAAATAACTTACGAACTTCTCTTCCTTCAAGCCATTGACCAAAACCAGCTTTCTTATGTAATTCTGCATCAGTAACTGTTGGGCAGGGTAAAAAGGTGTCAGCAGTTGAAGAAATGGGAGGTAACCCGTTAATAACAACAGCCGGCTCTCCAGGTAACTCAAACACTCCAGATGATAAAGACGACTCCACATCACTTTCTTTGCCCGAAAAATCCATTTCCAGCAATCCTTCTAATCAACCCTGTCAATAGATGATTGTGTTGTGTTATAAAATGGAGCTTCTCACTTTCAAATAACAACTAATAGATGAAACATCAATTTATATACAACCAATAATCTCAAAACTTGGAAATTGCCGCAATTCAGATGCTTGTCAAAGAAGAACTAGAGGGAAAATAAAGAAGATAAGTTAACCTATTGCCTGTTAACAGAAAACATGCCATTTCAGAACACCTATCATAACTGTGCTAGATTCTGAGCAGCTTTAGAAAGTAAACAGCTAGTTGATAATAAGTCAATTAGTCAAGAATTCCAAATAATGACATGAGGAAACATTATATATAATAATAACACTCTCCAACGACCTTGCGGATTAATTCTGAGAAAAGAATTTCTAGCGTGTTTCTTGTAAAAATATGGATAACATTATGCAGGCATTTGACATCATTAATAAAGACCAACATTTAATAAAGTGCCATCTATTTGTATGTAAATGACTAGAAGTAAAACTGACAAGAGCATTCCTTCTCAATGTAGAAGGAAAAAAAAAAAAAAATTAAAAGCTGAAAGTACACTGCTAATCCATTACTCCCTTGGTCAATATCTCTCTTTATCATTCTTATTTACTTGCAAATATAAGCGAAACCCCGAACTACCAAAGCAACACAGTTAATGAAAAAGAAAAACAATAACTCTACCTCATTCCACATTTTACATTGTACAAACAACAACAACATACCCAGCATAATCCCACAAGGTGGGGCCTGGGGAGGGACATTGTATTCTCTACAAAAAGAAGAGAAAATAAAAGAAACAGCGCTATCAAGTTCGCAGGATCTGTAACATTGTAGCTATTCCCAGGAAAGTTAACTCATCGCTAGAGCAATATTCTAACCGTTAATAACTTCTATCGACGAAAACATTATTAGTGGTAATTAAATTTTGTCATCAAGTACTTTCTATACTAGTAATTCGCATGAAGGATCGGCCAATTAGTTGAGCATTTAACTTCCATATCTCGGGTTCAAAACCCCGCTGCTACGACATGCAGGATCTGCTTCTCAAGGTTAGTTTCGTCGCACGGGGCTTGCTGGCGGGTTCATGTTATTGCGCGAGAGCGGGGTTTTACCCGCTTGCGTAATAGAAGGAGAAGCATTGCGGTCCCTTACCATAAAAAAAAAATTATTTTTTCCTAGTAAGACTAAAATTTAGTACTGTATACCTTTATCCATGAATTAGCAAAATCACAACATACCGATAAACATTTCCCTGTTTTAATTTATTCCCCCTTTAAAGGGAGAACGTGCTCACACACTAATGCTAAATGGCGGATTAAACTGAAAGATGAGTACAAAATCACAACTTCGAAGCAATTAATCGCACAAGGAGAAAATTCAAATGCAAAGAAATTCAAGTTGAATTAACAATTAGTGCAAAGTTGTTGAAAATTCACAGGGGAAGAGGTTTAGGGGTTTTTGTTTCATGCGAGAAAAAGGAAGATTTTCTGGAAAGTAAACAGTGAATTAGAAAACTTACAATTAAAATTAATCGGAGAGACCGTTCGATGTTGGCGGACCAAATAATCAACAGGAATTTAGGTCCCAAATTTATAGTAATTTAATTCCACTAGTCAATTTGACACGGTCATAAAAATACAGTCAAACCTCTTTATAACAGCGTCATTCAGTTCGAATTTTTTTTAGTTGGTATAAAGAATGGTTGATATACACTTATACATTTAAATAATAGGTTTTTGTTATAAGCAAAAAAAATGTATAAAATTTATTTTTTTATTTTTTAATGTTATAAAAAGTAATAACAACATTATTTCAATTTTAAATCTCAAATATATGCGTACTTCACTAACTAACTATTAAAAAAAGTTGATGCAATTTCAACAAATTCATAACTGAATGTAGAAAATTTAAGCTCTAAGGCACACATTTTAAATCTACTTGAAAATTAAATTCTTTCAAGATTGATGGAAGAAATTTACAATTGTTTCGTAATATAACGTTTGTTTTCCTTTTTGATAATTATTTATATAAAAAAAATAGAAGACAATAATATCTTTAGATTACAAATATGTATTCATATGTAATATGTCATAAATATAGTATATTATAGAATCAAATTAAATATTTGGTCAAAATCTCTACACTTATTATTTATAATCACAGATATTAAATTTATATAAAGATGATTAATTATTATATTACCAAAACAAAACAAAAAAATTATAAAAAGAGCGTACTGTTATAAAGTTAGTTATTGTTGTTATAGGTAAAAAATGTTGTTATAGAGAAGTAAAATATAATATAAAAAATCGATTCCAAAAAAATTTAGCTATTATAGAGAGGTGTTATTTTATATGGATGTTGTTATAAAGACGTCCGACTGTATGGAGTAAAAAATATTATAAATAAAACATCAATCTTTACTGTTTGTTCAATTTCGTCTTCTTATAAATTCTCCAACCATAACGTTATCAATTGATGCAAGTGTATTTCCTAGATTGATTGCTCTCTTATGAAATTTTCAAGAACTTCATCATCAGAGATATAAAGCAAGTGCGTCGAAAAAAAATGGAATTAAAATCTCGAGTTGGAGGCGTCACATGAAAAATTAATTTGAAGGTTTAGATTACTGCTAGATCGTGTTTTCTCGATTAAAATAAAAGTTGATAATTAAGTAAGGTAAATGTTTTAATGAACATTAACTATTGATGTTGATACCGAGGGGCGGATCTATGTAGTGCGTGGGAGTGCCATGCCACCCTCACGCCTCGGTTGAAACTAGGTATATGGATGTATATATGTGTAAGATATAGTATAAATCCCAATCGTGCCACCTGGAATAACAATTGATGCTGTGGTGCCAATGGTTAGGCGCCTGATTTTCCTCTAACAAATTAACAAGTCTTTATTTATCTTCTCTGGATTCGTACCATTTCTCTTCCTATTTATTTTAAGCATAAAATATCAACAAGACAGTAAATAGTTTTGTTCTTCCAAAAAACTCTTTCTCTTCTCCCAGATCTTCTCCTCTCTCTTCGTCAAAATTTTAATAATTTTTTCCCTGCTACTCTCTTTCGTCGTTCTTTCTTATCTTTAATTTTACATGTTATTTTATTTAAATGGTTTAACAAAATGCAAAGAAAATGGTATGTTGAGTCTTGGTTCACGGTGATTTAAAAAAGAAATTTTCTTTATGTTGTAGTAAAAATTAAGTCTGTAATCTTGAGTTGATGTTCCTATATGAGCGTAATTTTTTCTACTGTATATAATATTTGGAATAATTTGTTTATGTAAACTGAAAAAGACAAATAATATGAACCATAATCCAAAGTTGATCAAACCGATCAAATGTGTACTCTATTAATTGGCCCGTGTAAATTGCAATACGTCTACATTTACAACAGTAAAGGCCTTTTAACTCTCTAAATTGATCCCCTTGTTGATATCTTGTTATGCTAGTTTCCATAATTTGATAATATCCTACGTCATGCCAACGAAATGATACTATCAAGATTATATTAAATACTGTAATTCAATTTTGAAAATAAAAGAACTATAAAAGATATACACATTGCTCTCAGGATACTGAAATTTGATTTAACACAAGAAGTAGTTCTTTTATGTGTTGTGGTAAACAATTACTTATGATATAAAATTAGTTTCGAGAGTGACAAATTCTTTTCAGAAAGAATCAACACAAGGTTAGGTTTAGTTTTACATTTATGTATGTATGCATTATTCTTCCTATTCATTCTTTTTCTCTTCTTTTATATTAGAATCAAACGTTTATCATCATGCCAAAAGTCATAATCGATCATAATATCGAGTCGAACTACCGTTGCACCTGAATCTCGCCGTAGACAGGACGTTGACATTATCCAACACATATATTCCGAAAGAGTGGGGACATACATATATATATTTATGCTCTTCTGCTTGTTCTTGTTCACCTTATTGGTAACAGAGATAATGAAAATAAAGGAGCTTATTGTTGAAGTTGCTTAAACAGGACACTAGCTTCTGGACAAAGTGATCCGACATTTCTAGCCACTCCATTCTACATTTCTACTCCACAACCTCACATCCCTCTGCGTCCCACTAACACATTATATTGTCCCACACTTAAATCCAAAAAGAATACCAAAAATCAATAACATAAACTATACACACAAAAAGAAAATAGTGAATAAAAAGGAAAGAGAAAGAAAGAAGATCAAGAACTCACCAAAAGAAAGAGCTGACATAGAAGGGGAAGAAAAAGCATGGAGAGAAAGAGAGACTGAAATGAATTTGCTATCAAAATTTACAAAGAAGAAAGGTGGAATCACAGTGGAGGAGGGGGTTCGAAAAATGCCCACACTTTTGATTTTATTTATGGAAACACCATGGCACGACGAAAGACCCACACTTATTATATGTAGTTAAAAGTTAAATTAATGTATTACTACAAAATAGTTACAGAGAATTTTTTGTAATAAATGGAGAAGCGTTAATCGAAATTGTGATAAAGTTGTAGAGAAAAGGTCATAAATAGTATTAAAAAAAAATAGGAAAAAAGTAGGAACCCAAACCTCTAAACTCCTTAACTATACACTTACGGTTTAAAAAAAAAAAAAAAAAAAAGTCCTCTAACTAAAAAATCAAACAAAAATCAATACTTATCAAATTTGGTCACCGCCTATTTTTTTATACTTAAAAACTTATATATTAAAATAAGATACAATTACTCATAAACCTGTGAAAAGAGATTAATCGTAAAAAGAAAAAAATAATATTAAAAATCAAATAATTAATAAGGTAAATTAGTGAAATTCTCTCTCTAATTGACTTTTTTAAAAAAACCTCAAAGTTCGTCTTGCTTTTTTTTTTCCAATTTTTTTTTTTTTTAATTTTAAAAAAAAAAAAAATGAGCATTTTGGCACCGGTGTTAAAAAAATAGAAGAAAAAAAGTCTCTAAAATTCGAAAAGACAAAAATGTATTAAAAAAACAAAATGAATTTATAAAAAACCATTCTAAAAAGAAAAAAAAACACTACTAAAAATCAAACAATTAAATTTTAAAGACTTTACTATTACTACAAATTATATAGAACAGCTTCTTTTTTATATATAATAAGATTTTTTTAAATCTTTTTTTTGTTAAGAAAATAATGTCATAAAAGAAAAACGATTATTAATTTAAGGCAAAATTAGTGAAATTATAAAATGCTTAAAAAACCGTGTAAAAAATATAATTATTTGTTATATTATTTTCATTTAAAAAATATAATTTCTACGGAGTCATTTTAAACGTAAAATTAATTTTTTATTTTTTTATGACAAAAAAAACCGACGGGAGACGGAGTCGGTAAGGCTTCCACTTTTTTAAAAAAAATTTTTAAAGCAAAAAATAATATAAATTAAATCAATGTAAGTATATGAACTTTAAAAAAATAAAAAAAAAGTGGTAAAGCCCTTTAATGCCAGGAACATGAAAAAAAAAAAGTTCGACTCTATATTAAAAAAAAAAAAAAAAAACGTCAAAATGTTCCTATATATTAAAAAATCAAACAATATTCTTTAATTTTCAAAAAAAAAAAAAAAATCGACGTGAGACCATGGACCCCATATTATTTTTTTTAAATATTTAATTGTTGTACGATGTCATTTATTTGTTATGTTTACTAAAATAAATATCTTAAAATATATATATATATTTAGTTTACAATTTAATTACTTTTTTATTTTTATTCTTACTCTAATAAATGTGAAAAGTTCAAATGAAGATCAAATAATGAATAAGGTAAATTAGATAACTTGAGGAAAAAAGTTGAGGTTAAAGAATGAACAAAAATTAAAAAAAGAAGCGTTTAAATAGAAAATCAATTATACTTTTGTTTCGTTTTAAACATGAATAATTTTAATTTGAATTAGAATTATCCAAATCAAAATTTGATAAAAAAATGTAAGTATTTTACTTTTAAATTTGTATAAAAAAATCGATGGAAAATAGTTTTCTTTTAAACAAGACTTCTCTTTTAAAAAGATTAATAAATTTTTAGCAAACACGGATATAATAAAGTTTTAGATACGAGACAAACTACTATGTTATATTAATATATTTTAAGTGTGTGTGTATATATATATATATATATATACTATCTAAACACAACTACATCGTATACGTAGATACACTATAAGGAATGTTTATTTAGGCATAGACCATCTAGTAAATGGAGAAGCGTTAATCGAAATTGTGATAAAGTTGTACCTGGCCTACTAATTTTAGATTAAATTACACTATTCAGATAAAAGAAATTACACTGTTATAGTGAATGTAACTTATATATGTATGTATCATTTCACACCCATTGACTGGGAGTAAACCATTGCCGTTGATTATAGTCTTGAACTACAGTTGTCTTGTACTGTTTTTACCGTCACATCACATGGCCATTATTTTGTTAGACTTTTCTTTTAGTCTTATTTTTTTCATGGTTCGGACTAACTCACCAAATTAACAAAAATGGTACCTTACGTTTAGAGGTAGATTCAACACAGTCCTTTAAATATAATCTTTATTTATTTTGGCCTTTTTAAGTTTGTCAAAAGTTAATACTTTTAGTCTGTGTTAAATAATTTAACAAACAAAATTTGTTAGATATAACAGAAACTATGAAGAAAAAAAAGATTTAGTTGGAATTCACATTTGAATTGAGGTGCAATTTTGGTATTATTTGCTATTTCTGATCTACTTTTTAAAGTTTGGTGTAACTTCTACTATTTTTGGCCAATCTATTTTTGTTGTCCAATGAAGGTTTTGTTGTGTTGCGAGTTTTTGGGATTTAGATGAAACATTTCGAGTGTTTGTCTAAAAGCGAGTACATTAGGTGACAAGTTTCTGCCATTTTCTCTTGAAAAGATAGATTGGGGGATATTTATCACTGGGTAATAATGTCATGCATGATTGATTTAGTCAAAGTAACACCTCTATATAAATCCCACACGTTCCAAAAACACATTTCTTTACCAGCATAAACACATGATCCCATAAAAATGGAAGAACAAAAATCCTTAGAGGCCATAATCATGTCATCTCTTTCTACCTTAACCCCTCTTCAACTATCAAAACTCACCCACCACTTCTCCTCCGTCTACCACCGGTACCACCATCGTATTTTATCTCTCCTCTCTTCTCCCACCCTCTTCTCCCTTACCCTCCACCACCTCAACTCCCTTTCTCTCCACCATAAATCCCTCCTCATCGGCCGCCACCTCTTGTCAAAACTCGCGATTTTGACGTACTTCATGCAGAAAAACACAATCCTACCACCACGTTCCACCACCTCCATGAATCTTCGGGACGTGGACGCAGTTCTCCTACTACTCCTCCTATGCAACTTGCGCCAACACGAACCAGGGGCGCTGGATGCCCCTCCATCGTGTTGGCGCGATATCCTTCGTGACTATATGGCTAAGGACATTTTGAAACTATCTAACATTGAAGGTTCTAGTAGTGAAGTGATACTCAAGTTCATTGAGCTAGTTGCAAAGTGCAAGGATTTTGTCAATGCCATGGCCTATGATGGTGGTGACCAGGGGTACAGCTACGGGTAAGAACATCTCCTTATATATATAAGGTTTAAGTTTTATGCTTTGACAGTTTAAAAGATACATATACAATTAAGTTACTTATAAAGTAATTACATGTACAATTTTATAAAAGAACATTAGTAATTGGTAATTAATCTAGTACTATAGCAACTAGAATATATACTAAACTTGTTATGTAACTATATAAGTTACGTTGATAATGTAAAAATTATTTATTGTCACATGTAAAATGTTGAACCCCTCGACATAAAAAGAATCTTACCCCTCGACATAAAAAGAATCTTTGAGTCCCACGTTCGAAACCAAATGTGATATTTTTATTCATATTTTTCATTTTTTATTAGAATTTTTTACTCCGTCACGTAACAGTGAAGGAAAAGAAGGGAAGAAATTGGCAGCATCCGTTGCGGTGGTGGTGGCACTACCGTCAGTGGAAGCAAGTGGCGGCGAAAATGAGTGTGTTGTATGCAAAGAAGACATGAAATTAGGCAGAGATATTTGCAAATTACCATGTGACCATCTTTTTCATTGGAAATGTATATTGCCTTGGTTGAAGAAGACCAACACTTGTCCATGTTGCCGGTTTCAGTTGCCGTCCGATGATGTTTTCGCCGAGACCCAACGGTTGTGGGACGTTCTGGCTAAGATGAGTGGTGCCACGTAGATAGTTAACTGCAGCCAGAAAATTATGTTAGTGGATTAAATTCTACTAGCAATCATTTTCAGCCTATCTAATCTATCCAAAAAATATCTGTACAGAGACACAGTTAATAGTTCCAAGTGGAGGGCAAATGCATCAATCATGAGTTATGGGACCCACCGGACGAATTAGGAGCACAACAGGTTCATCCGAATTCTCAATAGCTGAAAAATTATAA
Source organism: Lycium ferocissimum (assembly GCF_029784015.1). Classification (NCBI taxonomy): domain Eukaryota; kingdom Viridiplantae; phylum Streptophyta; class Magnoliopsida; order Solanales; family Solanaceae; genus Lycium; species Lycium ferocissimum. The sequence goes on along the minus strand of NC_081344.1, from coordinate 7,810,854 downwards.
TGTACATATAAAGTTAAAGTTCTATTTTTATGTAATTTTAATATTTTTTGTTAAATATCTTAAATTCTCACTGTATGTACTTTAGTGATGATTTCAGAATGTATAAACTTTAAATCTATGGAAGTTAATAAAATAATTGGTTCTATTTGAACTTGTGTTAAAGTAATGGACGTTGAGCCTAATTCGATCAGGCTTGCTCATGAGGTGAGTACTATCCAAGGCCACATAAAATATCTAAATTCCTTTCTCATTGCCAATGTGGGATCCTTCACACCCCTCCTCACGCCAAAGCTTGACATCTGGAGCTTAGACAATTTATTACGGAGGCCAAAATCGATGAATCGTGAATTGTAATGGACCTAACTCTAATATCATACTATTAAAGTAATGGATCTTGGCCCTGGACTGTCCCAAGACCATATAGAGTCCCAAATCACGTAAAATTCTTTTATTTCGAACTGTCCCGTCTATTTATTATTTCTGGTAAAAGTTTCTGTATTTTTATCTCTCTCTGTATAGTTGTCTGTTGGAGTCAATACATACTTGTCAGCTTGAAACTGTTAGCCTTTAAAATGATGTGGTGGCATCTACTTTAATTTAAGAAGAAAGGAGTCATTAATAACGTTGAATATAATGAATGGATCGATATTTGGAAAATGTATAGAGGTACTGGGATTCACTCGTTCTTGATAGCGTACGCACCAATGTGGTATTCTTCTTGACTATTTTGCTTTGTGGCTGCGGTTACGTGTTTAGATATGCGGTACAGGTAATATATGGATATGAAAATGTTCATATCTAGTATTTTCATTGTTGATGATATTCGATTAGGCATAAAATTTTGAGAAAAAGAGAGTATTTTCAAAATTTATGATCTAAAACAAGTCATAGATACTTACATGAATAATAAATCATCTCATTAGTGATAAAATTAAAGGGTCAAATTAAATTATTTTTATATGTGTGTGTGTGTGGATAGATTAAAGAAAATATGTCACATAAAATAAGGCAAAGGGAGTAATACTTTAACAAAAATGAATTGAGATAAGATGTAAGTGATTACTACATACGGCGGCGGAGCTAGAATAGCAGCTAAGGTTAGATAGAGCTCAAAAAATGCGGTCAAAATTTAGTATTTGTGTTAAGAAATTCATTTCATATTTATAAATAAGTAATTCAGAACCTAGAAGATTGCATTTTTTAGAATTTAGAACCCACTAAAAAATTTGAATCCACCTCTAAAAAGATATATAAGTGTCTATATTAATTAAGTTAGGTTATTCAAATTTACATCTGAGTATAAGAAACTTTACATTGTCAATATATAAAACTTAAATAAGTTAGATAATTATAAGGTGGGAAGTCAAAATCTTCATTCAACTTCTATGCGATATATAATCAGCTGTAACTATAAACCAAGTTGCAAAAATTTTAATTGTTTGAATTTGAGCAAATTAGCTGCGTCTTTAACTAAGGAGAAAATCTAGGAGATTGTTGATAAAATGGTCCTATTTTGCTAAAACCATAACCAAACTCATTTTTACCAAAGGAATAGATCAAAAAAGTAATCTGGGTTTCATTGACTCCCTTAGTTCTAAATTGTATTTTCCAAAACCTCCTTGTCATTAAGTTTCTTAACAATGATGATATTTGAAGATATCATTATATTTCTCAACCTACAAAGAGGAAGTCACATGGATTTAGGAAGGGCATTTTGTATTGGGATTCTTTTGTTTACGTTCCTTCGGTCAAACTTAATTACCAGCAGTAATCCAAATATACAAAATCTACACATTGATGTGTATATTATATGTATCAAATATGTATATTATACTTATAGTGTATATATATAGTATATGTTAAGTATAAATATATAAAACCTATATAATATATGTATAGTATATGTATATTATACGTATAGTATATGTATAGTATATATGTTAAGTATAAATATAAAGGGAAAATTTCAATAATGTACAATCCAGCATACAAAAATTACATTTGTGTAGCCGTATTTTTTAATTTACATTTGCATAGCCATTTTTTCGCGGTATACAATATTATGCAACAATATATAACTTTATAAACCTGTTGTAGACAATGTATTAACCTTGTATAAAAGTGTATAATAATGTATAAGAGGTGTTTATACACACTTTTACACTTGATATACAATATTATACAAACTTATACAAGCGGTGTTTATACGTAAGAAGTGTTTATACACACTTCTTACATATATAACACACTACATACACAATGAAAAGGGGAATACACAGAGATAGAGGAACGAAACAGAGGCACAACAAAGGCCATTTTTTCTGGGTATACGTACTTGTTTATTCACTGGTATAGGAATAGAGAGAATTCATATGGGTTAGGCAAAAAGCACAACATAAAGAGCACGTAGCAGTAGAGAGTTTAGGATCTGGGAACAAGAAGTTGAGAGCACAAATGGGTTAGCAAAAACAGATACGCACACAATAGATTAGGCAGCGGAGAGAATGAAGGAGACTACCTCTCCGGCGGCTAACGCGGTTAAAAAAAATAAAAAATGGGCTAAATCGGATAATTACTTTTCCCAAATCAACATAGAGTGCAAAATCCCACCTATATATTTGCTTGCTATTTTGTAAATTAGATCACCCAAAAGTGATTAGCATAACTTCTGCACAAAGATGACACACACAAATTGAGAATTAGTCCTAATTTTTGAAAGAAAAAAATTATTAACAAACTTTTGGAAGTGATTTACCCATCAGATTTTTAAGATGCAAATTTTATTTCCAGATTATACTTTTCGGATATTTATAAATAAAACTCAAAATTCGACTTTTGGTCTCATGACATCCCTAATTATAGCTTTAAAAATATCAAAACTAAGTCAGAATTAGATCAAATGATTTCTTGTTTGAATATTCTTGATTTCAATTTGTGATACAGGTAGTGCAGGTGACAAATTTGTGAACATGGTAGCTTTGTTTCTATAAACATAACAAGAAGTTTTCTTTATTCTGATACAAAATTTTCATTGCACAAAAAAATAACTGGATCACACCCATGGCATCATATGGTGCTAATATAACCAGACATTTTTTACATGAATTTGAACTTAGAATATTCTTTTATTTTTTGAAATAAAATTTTCAAATCTAGAAATTAGTAACAATAATAGTATAAACTATAAAGGATAGTTCGAAGATAACAGGTGAATAATTAGGTAAATTAGGATTGCAAAGTTCGATTTTTCTTTCATTACTTCGCTTTGTTCATAATATGAAAGAATACAACATGTGAGTAATTTATAGTTGCAACTTACTCCATGTGAAATCCTCTAGTACAATGGACATTTCTAGTATGAATAACAAAGAGATGAGGAGGAGAAACCAAATCAATAAAATATCATCAAAAAAAACTGACAAAGTGAAATCGAAGGCCCGTGTTTGGTTTGATTTGGTTTTATATTAGCAAATTAACTAGATGATCAATTTTTTTGTTTAAATAAAAAAGCGACTCTCAACCATGAAAACCTCTCTTGAAAATCAGAAAATTTGACTATATCTCTCTAGGTACTATTTAAATCAAAAAATTCGGATACGTATTGGAGACCGACTAAATTCGGATAGTAAGCCTGCAATTAGCCCTGGGCGCGCTCCCAATAGAGTTTTTTACATTTATAGAGACTCAAACTTGAGACCTCTGAATAAGGGTGAAGAGATCTCAACCATCTCACTACAATCCACGTTGGTTATTTTAATTTTGTCCGCTCTCTAAGAGATTTTATATAAAAGTAGGCTCAGCAGCAAACCATTACTTTCTTCCTCCTCCTTTTCTTCTTACTAATGCAATTTCTTTCTTTCTTTCTTTTTTTTAAGGTGTTCAAAAGTATAATATATGCAATAAAAACAAAAAAATATAAAAAAATGGCATAAAACTTCGACTATTTGGTCCACAAGACTAAACGGAAGCAAAAAGAAAGAAACAAATTCAACGAATGGCTTCTTGGCTTTGAAAACAGAGATATGTCGATCAATTAATAACTTAAGTATTTCCTTCGATTGATTTTCATTTTGTGTAACCATATGCTGCACGCCTGCACTCAGCGGCGCTGGATCCATATTTCAGTTATATAAGACTTATAATAAAGTTCACATAAATTAACATCAAAATTGATCTTGTGTACATAAATACTTCAATATATATGCCTCATAGATACTTTAATAAAAAAGAACTTATGCAGAGATATGAATATGTGATAACACATGTAATGTAAGATTGTCCATCGTCGAAACTTGTGAACATTTAACAACATTAGTACAATGAAAATCATACTAAATTTAGCATACTCGGCAAAATTCGTGAGCAATTGAACAAAACGCAGATAAGAGTTTTCATCCGACAAAACTTATGAAAAATTTAACAACATAAATAAAAGGAAGATATTACTAAATTGTTCGATAAAATTTGTCAACAATTGAACAAGTGTAACTTTTCTATTCTTCCTATTGTTAGCGCCAAGGCTAATTTTGCAAAACTTTCTTAAACATAAACAAACTAAAATACTGTCTTCAAATAATCCTATCGGTGCCTTTTCAAACAAAAAATCCTATTTGTGCAAATACATTCTTTTGGTACATGTACAATTATGGGATCTGAAGTAGGAGAATCGAAAGAACAAGTTTTCAGCATGAATTCAGTATTAATTCCTAAATATAACATAAACAACCATTTCATCTATCATATCGGTCGAGTCAATCCGATTCGTTCTTATTAAGACCTCGCGGATGGAGAGGAATTCAAACCCCTGATATTTATTTCTATAAATACTTCGATTTTCGCCCGTCACGTGTGGAAATCGACTTTTCCAACCTTTTCGTACATCCATATTAGATTTTCTTTATTCACGCTTCGCCATAGAGGCCTATACATCTATGTATTCACTACGCTTGCCTTAAATTTTCCAAAGCTAAATTACATAATAAGACTATTTAACTACTCTCTATCTCTATATTTATGTGATGGTACCTTTTTAAATCTGTTTAAGAAAAGGTGACATATTTTTATATTTAAAATAGTTTAATTTTTAACCTCTTATTTATTTATAACCATAAAAATTTTATAAGCAAAATTTTGATCATCTTTTTTAGAAAAAATAGATTTACGTTATGCCCAATTTAAATCATTTACAAATTTCTCATTATCCAAAAGATTGTCTACCTTTTCTTTTTAGTTTGTCCCAAAAAGATTGTCTCCTTTCTATATTTAGAAACAATTTAACTTTATCATATTTTAAAAGTCTTCTTTTATTTTTTAAACTTTATCAAATTAAAAAAAAACAATCTTTTTTGAACGGAAGGAGTATCATCTAATAATTTGGTAGAGGCGAAGTATTTAACTAGTATAGTTGAGAAAAGATTTAAAATTGATTTGCACAGTACTAGAGTAGTACTTGAAGGTTGGTAGGGGCTGGGTGTTTGTCCTCTTCCTGTCAGAGACGTGTAAGTTTCCGTGCCTAAAAAACAACACACGAGTAATGACTGAACACACTTCGGTTTGGCCGGTTGAACTAAGGACAAATGCCTGGCAAAATCACGTGACTATACTCAGCTCTGTCACCACTTCAAATCTAAGGCGTTCGGACATGCTGTTTGAAATTATGAGATAAAATTAGCATTTAAATATATGATTTCATCTTATAATTTCGTGTCATGAGATGAAATTTCAAATCATTCAAAAAGGCATGATTTGAAATTTCAAATCATGTCCAAACGGCATCCAAGGAAACAGGTGATCATTTCACTAACTCCTAAGTTTAAAATTAGAAAATAGATAACTCAATCTTAAATCAATAAAAAATGATTGGATACAACTCTATTAGCTAGAGGTTCGGCTTGGTCTAGCTCCTTTCCTGTACAATTTCAAAGAGCAATTTAGAATTTCGAGAATATTTCGGACAAGGAATTTTGAGGCAAGGCAAAACTGATAAGCTCACCTAAATATCGTTGTTGAGAGGTACTGGAGTATATAAAATTTTGTTGAATGTAAATGGATCTTAATCTTAAACAAAAAATATATCCACAATTTATATTGCACATTGAAAAAGATAGGTAGCTATAGAAAAATTAACTTAAATAACCGCGCACCAAATCGCTTAAACTAAAATAGCCGATAGTCCATGTCGTATTAGTGTATGATCGTATATAATCAGTATGTACTGTCTATGAAAAGTAAAGAATTTTGTGCAAAGATCCAGATAAACGCACTTTATCAGTTCTCACAGAAAACAATTTAGATGGTTAGAAATTTCTGCAAAATATATGACTCTTTATTTTTATTTTTTTTCATTTTTGTGAACTGGAACTTATTACTAGTATATATACGTACTATTATATTACTATTATAATGAGAACTTAATTAAGTGTGCTGACAATAGGACAGCTGCAACTTTGAAGTGAAGTAACAGAAAGGCCATTTATTTTGGGACTACACTTTAAAGTTCTACATCCGTCTCTTGTAGGGATCTAAATAATACTGGACATTAATTTAAACAGCATACGTACCTACTTTCTTTTCCGCATAATAAAATAAAAGTATTCTGCAAAATCCACACTCCTAAAGTACTTCAAAAATATTCAAATTCTTCTTCTACTTTCCTCACTGTTTCTCAATTACCTTAGCACTGTTCTTTGACCATCTTTAAGTACCAGTGTACTACTGATTGAGGGGTGAGTCCCCTGATTTAAGGGCATCAACACTATAAAGAATTACTCTCTTTCGTTAACTAACAGGGACCAAAGACTAAGAGAAAAGGTAGAAGATGATAGCTCAAGAAAATGTAGATGGAAAATGGAGGTATTTTCTTTGATCTCCATCATCCCTGGCCACCGCGGAACTAGAGTTTTAGTTACGTGTTCGGCAGAATCAAGTAACACTAGTCAAAACTTTGTATTTATGTATGTATATAATCTATTCAGAACTCAATAATTTGTTTTTTTTTCATAACTCATAAACTCAAAATTTTAGATTCGCCTCTGATGCCACCAGCCAGGGGCTGAGCTATAGTTTTAGTTACGGTTCAGTAGAATCAAGTAACTTTAGTCAAAAATATGTATTTGTGTATATATAATTAATTTATTCAGAACCCAATAAATTGTCTTTTTCAGAATAAACTCAAAATTTTGGATACGCCTCTGCTAGCACTAGCGTTTGTCTAAATTTGCTTAGTTGTTCTGTTTTCTTGACACATTTTATGACATGGATGCTATTCTTTTTTCCCCTTTTCAGTGAGAAGAAAATGGAAAAAGAAGATGGTTTGAGGACAGTGGAGTGTCTAAGAGGAAGATTAATTGCAGAAAGAGCAGCTTCAAGAAAAGCAAAAGAGGATGCAGAGCTTATGGGAAACAAGGTTTTGTTTTTCTCTACTTAATACTTAGTGAAATTGCTATGGACATTTGTGCAGTAACTCTACTGTTTACTTATGATTAGATTGATTTAGTTATAAGTTAAGTGTTTGGATCCTTAAAAAATAAAATGTTGTCGAATATGCATAGCTTTGGATGATTCGATACACACCCACTATACCTCCTCCAAGGCAAAAAGAGGTCAACCTCACCTCAGTTTTATCACACATATCAAAGCATCAAACTAGCTTTCGAGCTAACCAACCACGGAGTTATCAACTAACAAGAAAAACGAGTTTTCATTTACGGATAACTAGGCATTTTTTTGTGGGGGCTTTGAAGCAGGATGTGTTGATGATCCATAAGCCCGCACTATTCACTCCTTTTTTTCTTTTGCAAGTTGTCGAAAGTCATGTTCTTATATTTATTTACTGTTCTGTACTAAATTCCTTTTGTAATTGGGGATGGATAGATGTTACAGATGATTTTTTTATATGTCTTTCACTTTATCTTTGTTAGTGTTGTCTGCCTATATTGATTTTACTATAGGTTATAAGAGATAAAGTGAATTGTTTTGTTTTCCATTTTGGAATAATTAAAGTTCCCAACTTCTTTCCACTAGTAAGTAATTTATCTTTGAAATTACAGCTGATTGAGCTGGAGAAAAAGTTGAGAGAAGAGACCAGATCAAGAAACAAAGCTGAGAAGAAGCTGAAATATTTTATGAAGAAGCTTGAATCCATGAACATATCTTATGTTTCAGATGAATCAGAATATTCAAGCTTGTTGGATCAAAGTGAAATCTCATCTGTTACATCCACAACTGCTAGCAGCACCAAAAAGATCTGTGAAGGTGAAGAACAAAATTCCCAATTGAAAGGCTCTGTGGGCAGTGAGTTTCAAGATTCTATTGGGAGTAGAAAATGCAGCTCTGAAAACTCAATCAACTTAGAGCAAAATGCTTTGCAAATGATTATTTTTAGCAAAGATGATCAGAGTCATTCTAAGGGTGAGCAACTTCTTGGAAAATCAAGTGAGATTGAATTTTCAAAATCAGATGGCAATAGGTATGTAAACTCTCAACATTGAAAATCTTAAACAAAAAACACCATTTTTATATTCGAAAAGGCTTATTTCCCATCATTCTATGTTATCCGGACTCTTCAAAAATGTTGACGGGTACATGTCGAATCCTTTAACAGTAGTGTATTTTTGGAGGATCCAACACGCGTGCTGTAATTTTTTTTTGGAGTCCTAGCAACATAGCCTCCGTCATATTATCCAAACAAAAAGCTCCTGATATTATTTAAAGGTCCAAAATCCCCCACTCTCCACTACTATTTCTAAATATAAAAATGTATAATTCGAATAATAGAGGGTATATTTGATTCAAATGAGAGGAAAGGATAATTGAGTTAGAGACACTTTAGCTGTTAGTAGAGAGGGGTATCTTTTGACCTTTAGGTAACATTGAGGGCTTTTTTGTTCGGATAGTATAAGAGAGGGAAAAATTGACCATTTCTACTTAGTTCTTCAATTTTGTACTATGTTATATCACTAAAATTGGTCTAACTTTTAATCTGTTACTCAATTATTCTAGCTCAAAATCTTCTAGCCAAGAGGAAGGGAAAAATGGAGAAGATGAAAGGGATCTTCAGGAAGACAATGTCAATAACTCTTTGGCATTAGTTACTGTAGATTTGCCAAAACAAAAGGAAACTATTGATCCAATTGTTCTTGATACTACTGTAAGAGAAGTTCTTGATGCACTGAGGCATGCTAAAGAGAAACTTCAGACTCAAATGGAGAGAGGACGCACGATTAAAGTTGGCTAACTAGCCAACTTTAATCGTACCACGAGGCTAATCAGTAGCTAGAGTTAGTGAGTTCAAACTGAACGTAATCTTATAATATGTATGTGTATATATTTTAAACTTTTTTGCCATTATGTATACGTTTGGCAAAAGCAATGAGGTCAGCTCAACAAATTCATGAAAAGGGGGGAAGGGATGTTTCTGCAGACTTCTCTTGCCCAATTCTAGGTCTTAAAGATTGTATCTTAATAAAGATAAGCATGGAGATGGACTATATATTGGATATTTAAAATTTTGAATTGTTTTGTGCCTCTCAAATTTGGAACTTTGTGGTGATTTATATAACCTGATGATATTATGTTATGATTAAGCAAACTGAGGTTGACTGCTGCCATGTCCCATGTGATATTTTTTCTTGTAATAAAGGACATAATTTGGTGATCAACTTTCTATCCCAATTGAAAGGTCAAGTTTCCAGTCCAACTGTTGAAGATATTAAAGTAATAATTTGTAATATTTGGTTGGTAAGTGAAAAATATTTATCTAAAGCACGTTGTATATGTTTAAAAAATAATTGCCCAATCGGATAGTGTTTTGATGAAAATTAGTATTAGTATTGATGATAATACACTTAAATGTTGGTTTGAGCAGCTGATATGAAACTAAAAGTTACGATAGCCGTAGAAAAATGACTTTTTCGTGAAAAACATTTTCTTGAAAAATGACATTGTCATACCAAATACACCAAACATTTTGGCTTTCAAGTATGAAGAAAAAATGCAATGGCGGCTCAGTAAAATTGGTAACCTAAAACTAAACGTTAATAGGACACTTTACATTTTTCCAATAATAAATATATATATATATATATATATATATATATATATATATATATATTTTTTTTTTTATTTGACGTTTATCTTTTTAATTTTTTTGATGGAAGTTATTCTATGATCAATTTTTTCTAATAATCTTTTCCAATTGGAAATCTTTTTTAAGACATTATTAACCAAGGTAAGAATTTAACAATAAGCATTTAAAAATCAAGTCTTTTATTCTCATCTGTGTAAGTCATGGTGGATAGAGACATAGAGTCACTGATACTTGTTGCTGGTGGGAGGTAGTAGATATCTTTCGAGGTGGGAGGTAGGGTAGACCGATCCGAAGCCGGTAAACCAAATCAAACCGACTTGATAAAGCCAGAGCTTGGTTTGACTTGATTTGGTTTTAAATTTTTAAAAAACTAATAACATTTGGTTTGGTTTGGTGTTAAACCAAAAAACCCGAACCAAACCGATATATATATATATATATATATATATATATGATTCAACGGTACTTGTATTAATACATTCTTAAAATTCGAAAAAATCCGTAAAAACCGAACCAAACCAATAAAACCGACAAAAGAGAAACCGATAGAATTTTACTTTAATGGTTTGGTTTTGGTTTGAATATTAGAAAAAGGACACGGTTATTAAAAAAATGAGCAAGCCTTTTAATGAGTATACCAATTAGAGAAAGCACCAGCTCCTGCTTTTACAATTTCTCTTAGAACCTTTAATTTCATAAATACGCGTAAATCGTCAATATCGGAGTGACAATAGCTTGATGGAAAATATTTTAAAAGATGAAATTTTAGCCTTGTGATAGAAGGCCCTAGAGAGAACAATGACCACAACCTCAATAACTTAAATGTCAAGAATATAACAACCAAGAAGCATATAGACACTAAAATAGAGAAAAATGTGGAGGTTCACCATGTATTACATAGACCAAAGAAAGATTGTGTGAAACAATTTGAGATCTCATCTAACACCAAACCAAAAAGATCATTTGGAAAGAACTGCCAAAACCCAATTTTGTTTTTTTGTTTCCCATTCCCTCTTTTGATATTTCTGATCCAAGAATTGAACAAACTCTGTCACAATCACATCTTTTATGGGTTTTTACAGCTAAGGTTGTAGTTGAAAAAATTGACACATAGATAGAAGGACCACAGAGATTGAACATATGCCATATTCTTTGAACTCACAAATTTATTTATTGTTGTCTAGGGACACAACTGTTTCTTCAACTCTGCCCATACACATTTGGTTTCTTTCTTTTCTTTGGAATTTTGCTACATATTCATAGTCTCCATGCCTTATAGTGTTTGTGAATATGTAAAGCGTCAATCAATCAACTTTGCCTCAATTCAAATTACTTGGAGTTAGCTATATGAATCCTCAGTGACAGGTGTAAAAATTTAGGAACTTGTTGAATAAATACATTCCAAATTCCTAGACATTATTTGTACAAACCCCATATTCATGTAATTGCATGAGAAAAACATGGTTATGTTGTGCTGTAGGCCTTCTGTAAAGGGGGATGGTAGCCGACGAGGGGGAGATCCAAACGGCAGGTTTAAAGGATTAATGTGGTATAAGGATTTGGAAGTTCATGCAAATGGAGAATTTTCCATGGCAGTAGTACAAGCCAATAATTTGATGGAAGATCAGAGTCAGTTGGAATCAGGGCCGTTAAGTTCTGTGAAATTAGGACCTCATGGAACATTTGTTGGTGTCTATGATGGACATGGAGGACCAGAGACATCGCGGTTTATAAACAACGCTCTGTTCTCCAATCTCAAGGGTATGTACGTAATGTGTTTATTTCGAATGCATGATGTTTTGTCCTCATATTGATTGTCCTCATATATAGCAATAATCGTGAAAGTTCAAAACGGTTTTGAATGAATTGTTTGAAATTGATTGACTTGATTTTTTATTTTTATTTTTTTAAATGTTAAAGTAGATTATGTCTCCAATATGTAACTTCTTTAAGGCAGATGTGCCCTTGTTAATCAAAACATATTCAGGGGCAGATGTAGTATTTTGGTACCAGGTTCATTCAAACCCAGTAATTTCGATGAGTAACATAGATTCATAGGTGAAAACACACTAAAATTTCAACATATATTAGATATGAACCGTAACGTTAAAAATATAATAAGTTTAGTACTGAAAACGTTACATGTCAAAACCATTAAGTTTAAATCCTGAATCTGCCTCTGAACATATTATCCTCTGCTAATGCTTATATTTAACTGCATTTTATTCTCATCATCAGAATTTGCATCAGAGCATCAAGAAATTTCTGCTGATACCGTAAGAAAAGCTTTCTTGAAAACCGAAGAGGAGTTTCTGTCACTTGTAAAGAGACAATGGCATGAGAAGCCACAGATTGTAACAGTAGGATCATGTTGCTTGGCCGGCATAATATGTAGTGGACTACTATATATTGCCAATGTTGGAGATTCACGTGCAGTGCTAGGCAGAGTAGATAAAGCTGCAAAGAGTGTAACAGCCATTCAATTGTCAACAGAACACAATGCTAGTATTGAATCCGTGAGAGATGAGCTTCGCGCGTTGCATCCTCAGGATTCGCGGATCGTGGTTCTCAAACATAACGTTTGGCGTGTGAAAGGTCTTATACAAGTAAGTGCTTGATAAATCTAGTTTCAATTCTTTGGTAGTTTGTTGTTAATACCGGAAGCTCTTATTTTCTTATTTCTCATTTCTTACCGTAATGCTGAATCTATTTCCTGGAACAAAATATGATTCTTAAAATTTGTTATCTCGAACTGTATTCCCACGAAAGGAATGAAGGGACATATAATGGATCTTGAATTATTATTTCTGCATCTCTAATTAAATCCACCTACATTAGAATAACTCGTTAATTGTTGGTCAAAGTTGAACGATTCACCCTTGGAAACAAGAAATTCTTCCGGAAAGGACAGCACAGATATTCTGAGGACTCTGTATGCAACATCTAGATGTATTCTGTATGCAACATCAGAATACATCTAGATGTATTTCTGCGCGAATTTTTCTGATAATTCCAACAACACAGGCCATGTCAGCTCGATCATATGTTTATATTGGCAGGAGAAGGGCTCCTGATGCTCCGAGTCAAATGGAATTGAAAATACTTTTTTCAGTCACTGCAAATGTCTGCTGAAGAAATGTTAAAACCAGAATCTAAAGTGATTATAACTGTTGTTGAGTGAATAGTCGGGTACAGTCACAAGCGGAACCAGAATTTGAAGTTCATGAGTTTGATGACCTCTCACTTGCCACAAACCTAAAACTCATTTATGCTACTGGGGTCACAATTTATTATATATACATATTTGAAGGATTTTTCAACACATATACAGGCTCTCGACCAAAGCTACTAGGTTCTGCTGAACCCCTTCCATATAATGTACATCACCTCTGGTCATAGTGTAAATATACATCTAAGAGTTTTTGATGTACCAATTAAGTAACCTAAGGGTGACTATATGTTATCCTTTCTTATGTAAGTAGCATGTCAAGACAATATGTAGTTTGAGCTTCAAAGGCATTTGATTGACAGTGAGGTTCCTAATATATCTTCTTTACAGGTTTCAAGGTCCATTGGTGATGCATATCTTAAGAAGTCAGAGTTCAACCAGGCACCATTATTGGCAAGATTTAGGTTGCCTGAACCATTCACGGAACCAATCCTCAGCGCGGAGCCATCAATATCCGTTCACAAACTCAGTTCCAAGGATCAATTCGTCATCTTTGCTTCAGATGGTTTGTGGGACCATCTTAGCAACCAAGAGGCTGTTGACATTGTCCACAATCATCCCAGAAATGTAAGCTTACAAGTTACAATCTCTAATAATTGCCTTTTTATGTTCATTTGCACTGTTGATCCATGTTGTGAACTTGTGATTAGCACTGAAAAAGTCATAAGATCTGAAAACCAAACTAAATTAATTCTGTTCCTACTGAACAATCCAATGGCCATGAAGCCACAGTTGGAATTGCAGTTGCATGAGTTTGAAACTAAATGGTCTCATGGTCAGCGTTCTCTAGTTGAGTCTTCCCTATTCTCTTTAACTCTGACAATATTGACAATTGAAGATGCACTCAAGAGTGAGTTCTAGGGGATAATGAAGTGGAATAGAAATTATAGGAGATCAGAGTTCAAATCCCAACACAAACGGACAAAAAAAGTAGTAGGTGATTTCTTCATATCTGCCTAAATATTGAACACAGTCAAAAGGCATGGGAATTTCAATGTTCAACTTATAAAAAGTACTTCATAACCTACTTTCTTTTAGATGGAGGATTACGTTGTTTGAACACAAGTGCTTTGCGATATCCACTTTCCTATCTTTTTTCTCTATTTTGCATTATCCGCCATTTCGATATTGTCCACCTTTACATTATGTGCATCACTATAGGCCTCATTCCGTAATCGACTGAATGAACAGATTTTGAATTATATTGTTCACAGATACTCCTCTTTACTCTTAGCAGGGAATTGCCAGAAGACTTATCAAAGCTGCTCTACATGTAGCAGCCAAGAAAAGAGAAATGCGATATTCGGACCTAAAAAAGATCGATCGAGGCGTAAGAAGGCACTTCCATGATGATATTACAGTTGTAGTTGTGTTTATTGATCCATATTCCATGAATAGAAGTTCTTCTCGCAGTTCGATTCTCTCAATTCGAGGAGGCACTCCCTCCTCTCCAAAACTGTAGTTCCAACACCTTCCAAATGAACCATTTCGGTTAATCCACTTGGGAATTGCGGAATATGTTCCCCTACGCCCAGCGTCCACCCAGAGGCGGAACCAAAATTTGAAGTTTATGAGTTCTGAACTTGTCATCGAAGCAAAAATTACTGAATTCGTCTGAACTCGTTTCTAATCAGCAGCAAAAGAAGATGGCAGAGCTTCTGTTTCTGAGGCCTCAAAATGTCTTATTGTCTTCTTTCATTTGTTTGTAGTTTAGGGTTGAAAAGTGTTGTTCCCTTCATTGTTTTTAATTAAATCTGAGTAACCAAAAAAACATACAAGCATTTGAAAGATGTGCAAGTGAAGAGCTTCTGTTTAAAAACAAACTTGATCACCACCAGAAATACAAAAGTTCATTGTGCAAAGTATTATTGTCTAGCACATCTTTCATTTGTTTGTAGTTTAGGGTTGAAAAGTGTTGTTCCCTTCATTGTTTTTAATTAATGGTTACTTCCTGAGTAACCAAAAAACTTAGATTACTATTTTATTTTGAGCATTTACAATTTATGTGTCTATCTTGTTTCTTATTCTTCTCTAATCATGTACAATGGAACATATTCTTATTCTAATAAGTTTGTATTATCATTTATCTTGATACAATGATATTCTCTTGAAACAACTGACTTACATATTGGGATGGAAAGAGAAAATGCTAGATAATTTTTTTTTTTTAATTAATACATGAAACATTAACTTGAATGTTCGATTGAATAGTAATGGTCGAAAGTTGGGGTGTACAGAGCAAACCCAAGATGGTGAGATTAGTGGTTTGATTTTACAAAAGTTCATTGGTTTGGTTTGCAAAAGTATAAAATTTCATTTTATCAATTATTTAACTTTTTCATAGTTTTTTGTCCTTTAACATATTATTTCATTTTTTTGCGCGGATTCGAGTCTTTAAATTTTGCACACTTGTCTTTAAATTTTAATCTTCACTTCACTTGGAAAGGTGAGTGAATCTCGGGGTTCAAATAAAATAAATAATTTCGTAAAATTTTGTAGTCCAAATGTCTTTGGGGAAAAACTAAGATTATGCGGAGGAGGGCATAACTAATTCTCAAGCAAGAGTGGTGTAATCTTTACAACAAGATCAAGAATAATAGATACATAGACATATTTTTCATATAGATTTCTTTTAACTTAATTATGGTTAATTAATACATATTATTACCTCATTAAATCTCTTAACTATGATATAATAATATGATCTGATGTATACAAATGATGCAAGTAATTTTTACCTACTACTCATCTAAATTTTTACCTACTATTCATCCAATCAAATTCGATAAATTTATTACTATTTTATTTTGATCTTGTCGAAAATACATTACTTAATTTTATTTTCTTTAATATCTACAATTTATGTGTACTTATTTTCTACTTAGTACATCATTTTATACATGCCTTATAAATATAATATAAATATTCATTTTATTTTATCATTTCATTAATTTTTTTCGTTGAATATTTTAGTACAAATCGTTTTGTGTTATTTTTATTGAAAAAATATCTTAATTAGATAGTCATATCTTACTAGGACTAAAAAAATATTTAATAAGTTTGTATTATCATTTATCTTGATATAGATGATATTCTTTTGAAACAACACTAATCGAAAGAAATACTGAATTTGAACACCTTCGTCCATATAGTGGCCAGTGATGACACGTGTTGAAGAACTTCAGAAAATGCGAGGAAAAGATATATTTTTTTTTAGCTACTTTTTCCAAATGATAATTAAAAAGATTACAACTACTTTCAAAAAAATTACATAAATACAACTTATTCAAAATTTTAACTTTTTAATGATTTCTAAAATATCAATAATACTTAATTTTAGGATTGAATTAAGTATCATGGTCGCCCAAACCCAAAAAAAATCTATGAAAAAGGCATGAGAGATAATGTAATTTTCCAAATAAACAAAACAAAATCAACTTCAAATCCCATATTCCGTCTACCGTTTTAAAAAGATTTCTTTCTTTCGTTTCCTCCTCTTTATTCTTCTTTTCTTATTTTCACTTGATGACTAATGTAATGATTTTTTTGTGACTAAAAAAAATTATTTGAATATATTACTATTAATATTAAAAAAAGTACACGAAAATATATGGTATATTGTATAACAAAGTACATGAAAATATACCTAAAAAAGTATATGGTATATCAAAATTGGTAAATTTAATTGAAAAGATGATAACAAAATATTTGTGGATATAATAGTAGAAATTAGTATATATATAAGTTTGTATATTATATACGGTATATATTACAATATGCTAATATATGAATATATTACTTTACGTGCCAACGAATTGTACTCTACAACAACATATATAAGAATAATATACGATATATAGATAGAAGTATATTTATAATAGATACAGTAATATACTTTTTCATAAATTTAATTTAATTTTTTTTGGTTAAAATTCATGAAGGAGCTTGCTAGTAGATTGTGCTGGAGCTTTTTTAGGTAAGCTCTTATTGTGTTTTTATATGCATTTAATTATGCTATTTAATATAGGGAATCTTTATTTTTAATTTTTATTTATCAATAATCTCCACATTTTTAGCTTTAAGTTGCACAATTTGTAATATCTAAATTAGTTGTAGATTATATAATTAAGGCATAATACATAAACGGAACTTGGTTTGTGGCAATATCTTGCCTCCATTTTGAGTGTCTTAGTAGACACCGACTTGTCTCGCATTTTTTGAAACCTCTATCTTAAAAAATGATCATCTAGACCCTCCAAAATTTATGTGTCGCGTGATCGTGATCGCATTTGTGTTTATGTGTTCAACTTTATATATGTTGAGGTGCCTCCTTGTGCACATCTAAAGTTGGAGGGTATACTTGCCAACTGAGGCCAAATTTAAGGGCCTCTTATATATCTTGTATTTATGAAAGTTCCCCTACAATTTTGTAGTCCAG
Source organism: Lycium ferocissimum (assembly GCF_029784015.1). NCBI lineage: Eukaryota > Viridiplantae > Streptophyta > Magnoliopsida > Solanales > Solanaceae > Lycium > Lycium ferocissimum. Next base: position 7,793,100 of record NC_081344.1, on the reverse strand, counting down.
TACCTTTGGGTGATTTAGTTACAAAATCGCAGCAAATGTACAGGTTTTGTATATTTATAGATAAATATACGTATAATATACATGTACTATACGTACGATATACATATCAGAGTATAGGTATTGTATTTATATATTTGAGCTAGTCTTAGGTAGTTAAGTTTGGCCGAAGGGACATGAAGAAATTGGGGCTCAATATTTTATAAACTTTATCTGTTAAAATACAGCTTTTTGAGGTGTAATTTTAATAACTTTTTATTTATTTATATTTAGTGTAGTATTTATGTTGTGATTTATAAATTTATTGGACTTTTTTAATGTTTTCTGGTTAAGTTTTTTCTTCAGCCTTCAAGTTTGATTTTGAAAACCAAAATTAAGGACCAGCCCATTTGAAAAGCCGTGCAATTTCTTCAAACTTGAAGGCTGAAGAAAAGACTTAACCAGAAACATTAAAAAAGTCCCATAAATTTATAAATCACAACATAAATACTACACTAAATATAAATAAGTAAATAAAAAGTCATTAAAATTACACCTCAAACTGTATTTTAACGGATAAAGTTTATAAAATATTGAGCCCCAATTTCTTCAGAAAACTTGTTTGTGGGTGACTACTTTGAACCTGCCCAAAAATAAGAGAAAATTCATTGTCAGTTACTCCACAGTATTCTCCCCAAAATTTCGTCATTGCAATGATCACGCTGAACCCTGATCATACTATATATAGCACCATTTTCCCTTCTCCTCTGATCATCAAAATTTCACCCCAAAATTTTATATTTTACATCTAAAGCAGTAAAACCAACAAGATTAATGGCTACTCCGTAAGTCTAGTTAGCTTCCTCCTTTTTCTTTTTTTTTTTTTTTTGTCTTTTTGGTTTCTTAGTTTAATACATATCAATTAGTTTATTATGTTTAATTTTGCCCTTCAACTCCCTTTGATGAATGTTGATGTTATTTATACAGAAGTGTACAAGAAACTCGTCCACCAGTTCTTGATTCTACTTCACAACCCCCAAACCTGTTCGATGGAACTACCAGGTTAATTACCCTTTCTCTTACTAATATATGTTGTTGTTAATTTTTTTTTTTTTTTAAAGATATATTTTTTTAATTTTTTATTACATGGTCCATGGATTATTGAATTTTAATTTTCATCCTTGTGATATATGTTATAGTTTGACGGTCTTTAGAACTGTATTACCATCAAACATGGAGTAGCAGTACAAACTTAGCATTAACATAGGTAATGAAGTAGTGGAATGGTTAATTATTATGATAAGATTATGAATATTCACAAGCAAATGGATGATCAATACACATTTCAATAAGATAAAACAAGGGCCAAAATTAGAATTTAGGGACCAAAAGTGTTTTCACTCTTTGTTTTGTTTGATAGATTGTAAACTGTGGTTTTATTTTTTCTTCTTTTTTTGAAGGTTGTATATCAGTTATGTCTGCCCTTTTGCTCAGCGTGTGTGGATTACCAGAAATGTCAAGGTAATTCCTTTACTGTAAATTCATTTCCGTTTAAAAAAAAAATTGTTGTTGATTCTTAAATATTTGTATTCTCTTTGTGATTTTTATTTTTATTTTGCATGTAAAGTATAGAGAATATATGTTTAACGAGTTAATGGGCGTAAATAAACTTTGAAATAACTGATTATTGCAGGGTTTGCAAGATAAGATCGCGTTAGTTCCAATTGATCTTGAGAACAGGCCTGCTTGGTACAAGGAAAAAGTTTACCCTGAAAATAAGGTAATTTCTCTAGAAACACAAAGTTCATGGGCGGCTCAAGATTGTTGGCGGCCTGAAGCCAAATCTTGATGAATGGCCTTAACTTTTATTTTTTCGAAACAGAAAACGTCCATACATTTTTATTTGAAGTCTATTTTCCTAACTTTTTGAGATTCAAAGGTATAAGCTTTAAGGATTGTGGTGCACAACTCATTAACTTAAAATCCTGTATTCGCGTCTGAGTTTTGTGATTTATGCCAGTTAAATCCTAGAGTACTCCACAATAAGATGATACATGAATATTCACCTGAGTCTGCAAAACCTGATACATGAATGAGGGGGTTTTAGGCTCCCTCTCCCCCAAATATTAGATCAAAATTGAAAAGCATATCCTTTGGGTCTGATTATGTATTTTGTTCTATTCTTTCATAGGTGCCTGCTCTGGAGCACAACAACAAAGTGATTGGAGAAAGTCTTGATCTGGTTAAGTATGTTGACAGCAACTTTGAGGGGCCATCTCTTCTACCTGATGTAAGCTGCAAAATTCATTCTTGGCCTAAACCAACTACTTTTATTTTTAATACCCCCTCTCCTCTTCCCTGACCTAGCACCAAACATTGAAAGAGAAAAGGAAACAGAAGATTTAAATTTGTATGTGATTTTGTAAAATGGTTTAGGACCCTGAAAAACAGAAGTATGCTGAAGAGTTGATGGCTTACAGCGGTACATTCCTGAAAGAAATATTTGGTAACTTAAAGGGGGATCTTGAGAAGCATGCTGGTAAGATTCTTGAACATTTGTGTTTTGAACTTTATTATGTATTATTTTGTTCTCTCTCATGAGAAATTAATAACAGTTCCCACATCTGCACCAGGACCTCAATTTGACTACTTAGAAAAAGGTCTCGAAAAATTTGATGACGGACCTTTCTTCCTAGGTCAATTCAGTCAGGTCATTTATATTTATACTTGCAAAGGTAATATTTTGATATTTCATCATACTGAACTTTAAACTGTGGTGCATTAGGTCGACATAGCGTATGCTCCCTTCATTGAAAGGTTCCAAATTTTGTTGCAAGAATTGTTTAATTATGATATCACATCTGGAAGGCCAAAACTAGCAAAATGGATCGAGGTATGATTACTCTATGCTAACTTTACTTACCTTAAAATTATGCCCGATAAGCAGCCAGGTTTATGATTGCCGAACTAGTTTAGGATTGAGGCAAAATTTGTCTCATAATTGATCGATTTGTTTTGCTGTACGATTGCCCTGCAGGAAGTGAACAAGCTTGATGGTTACAAGCAGACAAAAGTTGAACCCAAGAAAATGGTCGACTTATATAAGAAAAAATTTCTGGTAGTTACTCATATGTAAAGAACTTTATATTTTAATTGCTTGGTGTGAATATTCTATGCTAATTCTTTGCCATCTGTTCATTGCAGGCGTAAAACTGAGTAACGCTCCATGAACGTTGTGAATATACGAATAAGTGGTGCTTGGTGCTCTGTTCATGTCAAGGACTTGAAGGATTATGCATTAGTAATACATAAATAAAGCGGTTCTATGTTTGTTATCTGTGTAGATTGTACTTGAGACCTGTTTCTTGTGCTGGATACTTGTATCAGCATAGTTAGAGCTGTTACAGCATCTCATGTATTAGAATTCTGTTCTGTTATGCATCAAGCTACTTAATGAAATATTATAATAGTTCATAATTCTGTGTGAACCCCCTAGGGTTGATTCTTGGGATTTGAGCCCCTATTTACGAAGCAAAGCTGAATAAGTAACACATTGCTATGTGTTCCATTAGTTATATTTTCTGGCAATGATATTGTATTCAGTTCTCTGTCAACACTAGGCTTGGAGAAATATAATCCTGCAGTTTCTATACTTTTTGCTCCAGTAGTTCCACATAGTGGTTGGAAGTTAAACTTCCTGTGCAAAATAAGTCATATGGCTATTGGCTACTATGTGCTCATTCCATGATGCAAAATTTAGAGAAAAAGTACAATAAAAAAACAGACTCGAATTAATAAGAGAAGGTACTCCTGGTTAGCATGTGTAAGTACCATGCGTACTCTTCGTTAGCATGTATAAGAGCCGAAATAGGAGTAGGGCCTCCATGGCATTAGGTAACCATACATGAAGGGAAAAGCGAAAAGTGACAAATAAACAACACATAGAGTAACAATAAAACACTGATCTCTTTAGAACCATACTCAAAATAAAACCTCTATAACTAGTTTGAAGGAATATGAAAATATCCACGCCATCTCAAAGTCTTTTGAGCTGTCGCTCCATTATTCTCCTCCTAAAAAGGGAAGCATAGTAGGCGTTTGAACATAAACCTGTGATATTTCAAAAAAAAAAAAAAAAAGGATATTTAGAAATTGAAGTTGTGGAAAACTTATTTTCAATTCTTTTACGAAAAAAATCATTTCACTGTATCACCAAACGATGTTTTTTAAGAAAAAAAATATGATTTTGGAAAAAAGGAAAAAAAAACTTATGGAGAAACGGCGCCGCAGCTTTTAATTGAAAAAAGTTACTTCGTATAATGAAGTAGAGGACATTTACTTCGTATAATGAAATAGAGGACATACTTCAGTATATATTTTATCTCAAAGTATATAGAAATTAATACTCAAACCTACACCAAAAATGAAATATACTTTCGTATTCTGATTCCACAATTACTCCAACGTAGAAGTAATCAACGGAATAACTGCATGGTAAGTGGAGGAATTAGCCCTTCACTTCTCTGCAAAAGTTTTGCCAACTTATCCTATAAATTAGGTAGGAAAATATAATTTACTCAAATAAGAGGTCATTATGAGATAACTGTTTCTCAACTTAACAGGAATGATAGAGGCCAATTGTTTACATTCTTGATGCTTTTGGAAAGAGCTCAAAACCCCCTCTTCTGGCATAGGGGTTCAGTGAGTTCAACTCAACATGGACCATGGTCTGTCTTTTGTAATATTTCAAAAAAAGAGCGGTTTAGCAAAGGAAATATAATGAGAGTACTGCAGTAAGTTTAACTTCATTAATTTCCCATTTGCTAAACCATCTTCTTGAGAATATAATATTAGCATATAGTTTATTTTGTTGGCATCGGGTTGTTCTGAGCACGTCGACTATGATTTCTCTTTCATAGCTGAAGATTTTGAGCTTGTTTTGGATGCCTCTGAATTTGGTCTTGTATTTGGAACGCCATGGTTGTGTTTACCCTCATATGTAGTAATAAAGGCTTTTGGATCATCCATTGTTCTTTCAACAAACTTGCGCATGCTGCATTTAGGACTTGTGCATCTATAATAGCTCCTGTATACAGCAGCAATCAAGACATGATTGTAGGAAACATGTCAGAGGGTAATAGGACAAAGCATTTTTCAAGCGATTGTTTAATAAGCGATTGTTTAATAATTACTTTTTCTTCTTCCCAATCATTAAGATATTATGTGAATAATATATCAGCGAATCGAATGAGTTAAAACTAAATTAGCAGCATGTATTTATATAGTTACCTACACTACTCTAACATATGGATGTCCAGATTATATCATGCATTTATAGATGATGGTAGATATACTCTAATATGATGTAAAAGTAAATGATCTAACAAAATCTCAATAGTATCAGTAGTTTCTACTTTCTACATTTGTTTTCTTCCCTAGTACCCTTTTTTCTTTATCGGGGTATGAGCTTTTCTTTTGTGGGACGGGTATGGGATGAGATGGTGGGAATTAAACAAGGAATGGTGAGACGCTACACCAAGAAAATCTTCAATCACGATTCAGATCGAACCAAAATTCATATCATAAAGCTTCTGATTAGCAAACTTATACACAGAGGAAAAGAGTTTCTTGTAATGAGTGTCTTGTAAACAAGGCAACTCTTTAACAGTTATGGGTCAAAATCAGCGGGATTACGGGTAATTTCAATCAATTAGATTAAGAATGTTTTCCGAATGTTACCACAGCCCTAGTGTGAGACCGATGTTTTCCATTTGAAAAGCTACAAAATCCATGCATAACATTCATCATATGCATGGCTTAGTAAGTTATTGTTGTTTTCTTCCACCATGTATGGTATTTTCAAGGATTTTGTCTTCTAAAGTTTGTCCATAAGGATGAGCAAAGAATTTACCTGGGATATGAACTTCCCTTCACAACCTTCTGACCATATTTTCGCCAGCGAAAGCCATCCTCTGTACTTTCAGAGTCAGTAGTATTTTGATTTAGAATATAAGGAAATCCACTATCCCCTGATGTACCTGCTCCATTGTGTTGGCCTTCAATTTTCCTGGAAGGTAAAAAGCCATAGTAGTCACTTTAATCAGAAACTGATAAATGAAAGACCACAGCCCCGAATGCATAAAGAACTGAAGTATTTCTTAATCCCAAGTCAAAGAAATATCAAAATATACATAGGAAAAATTCCACCTTCAATTCTTTCAGTGAAAAATGTGAAAGATGAGTGAAAAGTTGTGTGCTACCAAAGCTTCTGTAGATACACTAATTTCAGATAGCTGATAATAATTGAATTTACTTGCTCCTAACCTTCTTTTAGTTTTTGGTTCGTCACAAGTAGCCTCCAACTTTTTACTTCCTTCAGCAGAATCATCACAATTTCTGCCAGAAATGTGCGTTCCTGCCGCTGCAATGGGTTCATGAAAGCATGGCGTTTTGCTGGAATAAGCTGAATGTATAGTCAACCCGACATCAGTCTGATTTTCTGTCCTACAGACATAAGGTTCACTCGTCTGAGGATTTTGGTTACTCCATGCAGATTTATTTGTTTCTTTAGAAGTGTCATTGAATGCGGATGCTCGTCCTTTAGGAGGCTGAGGCTTCGGGTGGTTGTGCTCGCCCCTGTAAACAATTTCAGCAATCTGGCCATCGTATGATCTTTCAACCTTCTTTTTCACAGGACACTTTAGATGCGTGCATTTATAGTAACTTCTCGGGTATTCACTTCCTTTAACTTGTTTTTGTCCATATTTTCTCCAATTATACCCATCATAACTAGGACGATCGACATTACTTGTGTTGATCAAAGATTGTGCAACCTCTTCTGTGCTCTCTGATACAATTGTTGAGTCCACTATTCTTTTGTCCTTTCGTGATTTTGCAAAGAGACTTTGTTGAGATCCTGTCGTAAGGTCATGTTGTTGTTTAACTTCATTTGCTGATTGAACACGAGCCTCACCCTCAGCTATTTCCCGTTGCTGATCAGATGCAGAGCTTCCCTATGCATAAGATGTGCTAGATTTTATTATAGTACATTTCCTCGGTTGTTCATGAGCATATTGTAAGAGGACAATTTGAATAGTGCAGGAAAACCATCCCACATGAATTTATGCACCATTTTACACTAAGAAAAAAAGGGCTGTCCAATGATCGCAACTGGAAGTGGCAAACGGGCGGCTTGGAAATCCAAGAGTTAAACAGAAACAGATAAAATATTCGACCCAAATCCAAGGCTGCATAAAATTTAAAAAAAAAATAAAAGATTTTCGACCCACCCATATATAGGATAGTCAGTGAGAACATAAGCTAAAAGCCAGAATAAACTTAGACTCCCAGAAAGCATGAACTCGTGATAGATGGATATCCATATTTGATCCATTTTTAAAAAGTTGGTTATCCAACCTATATCTAATGGGTCGGATTGGATGGTACTTGTTTTTCTAACCATTTTGCCAGCCCTAGCAGCGTATAAAAAGCAAACTAACCTTATTTTCAAGGAGAGGAACTGTTTTCCTTGGTGCAAGTTTAGCCATGGGTTTATATAAGACCTTGGATTTCTCTACCGATTGCAAGATGTTACCAGATCGACAACCAACTGGTGCCTCAGACGTGCCAACCTGAAGTACCAAGTTTTTTTTCTAGGATTAAAAATTGCTCAGTAAACAATTGGAGTATTTCATAAATGATGGAAGCTTAGAAAGAGAGATTATTGACCTGTGAAGAAAGCTCTCCAACTAAAGCATGGTTTGTTGCAGGCTTTAGCCTGACAGTCTTTGGTCTTATGGCTGTAATAGCCATTTCAGAATGAACATTCGTGGATGAGATATCCATCGCACCAGCCAGGAGCTCTGAGAAAGACTTGTAAATAGGACATCGAGGCCTTGAAGCGACTGGCCTAGCTATAGCTATTTTTGCTGCTTCATTGACCTCCATCTTGGTCTGTTATCTTCCATGTAAAAACTGAGTTAAAGTAAGGACTAAAAGTTCTCGCGACAAAGCTAGGACAAAGTACATAAACAAAAAATCATTTCGGAACTGTAAAACCAATTGAAAGGAAGTTCAAGTCCTTGAGCCTTAGAGTTCTAAAGTTTTCCAGTAATGTGAAGGGAGATATATGCTCGATCCTTTCATTTGCACTTGACTGGGTTTATATCTTAATTGTCTGATTCAACAGCTTGACTACAGTTAATACTAAAGAACTGTCTAAAGAAGATTACTATAGCAGCTTTGGATATTAAGAAGTCATATTGTCGATGTTAAGGTTCACTAGAAAAATACTTTGTAACCATATTTCAGTCAGAAGAGTAATGTTGGATTACTGCTTCATTCACTTTGCTGCATTAGCTACTCAAATGAGTATTAATATTTGCTTGCAATAGGACTCTTTCGACACGCTACAAACCCTATATACGAGTTGTATTCAAGTACTCAAGTTGTGCATCCATCTTATTATCACTATATTCACAAGTGTGATTAGGATTTCTCAGGATTTATTAACACCTAGATTAACCTAAATCCATTGTAACAGCAGAACAATACAGAAAACAGAACTTCATCTGAATGCAGAAATCGACTCCTTGTCTTATCAGTCAATAAATGCTATGGCAACTTCAAACTATAAACAGTACAAGTAATTACTACTAATAAATAAATCTAGTCAGCAAGTGAATTAATAGCTTATTCATCTTTTTTCATGAAAGAGACTCAACAATCAAGTCCAAGTCCTTTTACCTAGTAAAATTTGCTCCACAGAGAGCTCTAATTCATAATTAGATAGAAACCAAAATTAACCATCATAAAAGCAACTATATTAAACTTCTTTTTTTGGCTTCCCATCCGGTGTCCAGCACCCGTTTTGGGGCCCAACTAATCTAGATTCGCGCCACAAAGACATGTTAAAGAGGGAAGCACTCTCTACCAGAATTTTTTCCATTTTCATGGCTGAAACCCGAGACTTACGGTCAAGGATGAACGGATAGTATCTATTCCACTACAACAGAGAAAATTGAATAAGGAAAAAAAACAAATGCTTTTTTTTTTCTCCCCAAGAACTAATCTAAATTCACGCCGCATAAGGCCCGTTGAAGGGTGAAGTCCTCCCTATCAAAAAAAATTCATTCGGCTCGAACTCAGACCTCTGATTAAGGGCGAAAAGATACTGTCCATTTAAAAAGCAAATGTTCTTTTTCTCCCCACCCCACAAAGGAAAAGGATAAGACCACAAAGAACTGAAGAAGAATCGTTTACCAAGTAATAGTTGATGGAGAAAAACCTATGAATTCATATGTGCTCCAATTGAACCCCATTTACTTTCATCACAAAGCCTTTAACTGGACCTGCATTGCAAAATCAAACAATTTCAAGCATGCTCAAAACACAGAATCTTCAATAAATTTAAGCAAAGAAATGTCAAAGAAAGACAAACTTAACCTTGAAATGAAAACTTCTAATTCTGTTTTTCCAGTGTGAAAACTTGTCCTTTTTTTAGAACTATATACAGAAAATACAGATAAGAAAGTTTACTGGGACTGATGATTGAGATATAGATGAAAACAAACAAACAAACAAACAAAAAAAAAAAAAAAAAAAAAAAAAAAGAAATCAAAAGATTCGAAATAATGGACAAAAATGGGAAGATTTTGTTTTGTTTCTTACACTGTTTTTTTATGCAAGTAATTTGAGATTGAGTATGGAGGAACTGAAGAGAAGTTAGAAAAGATAGTGTTATACAGTCTTCATAACATGTAAGTGTAAGAATAGTGTCAGGTCTAGTGTGCGTGCGTGTGTGTGTGTGTGTGAGGCCAACTAACTGTCTATGTTAGCTGTTGGCTTTTGACTTTCTGATGAGTGTGCTGCTATTTTTGGATTTTTAGCTACTTACTACGTAAGTGTAAGGCGCTAGGCAAGCCAACAACATTATCACTGTCTCTATGTGACACTAAACAACATTATCAAACTCTATGTATTAGTTTATGTCACACTACACTGTTTATCTTAGCGACACAATTAAAATTTTCATTGATGAATTCCAATTATAAAAAAAGTAAACACTCCAAAAAGTCAAGAAAATGCAATATCTATTATATATATAAAAAATAATTTTAACAGTATATACAGTTTAATTTTTCAGTGAAGTGAGTTCTGATGAATCCTGTTACTCCTAGTTTTGCCAATGTTTATAGAGATTAGGGGGGAATCTAGCTCTTTGCCAATGTTTATAGGTTCGGTTAAAGCTCTTTGGATAATCTTGATCTAAATTTTGTATTTGTATTAAAAATTTATTGAATATATAGATATATTAATTTAGAACCAGACAACTTCAACATCAAATTGCCCTTTTTTTAACCAAGTAATTTTAAAGAAGTAGAATCCTGAACCTAAAGTTTCAAATTCTGGTTCCGCCTTTGTCAGAGATTAAAAATAGAAGATATATTTGAAACTTGTGAAATAAAGCAAGCCTTAGATATTTATGCGGTTGTAAATCATCTAATTACAAGTAAAATAAAAATTATATTTATTTTCTAAATAGAAAACCATAATGTTTTTGGAATAGATCTAGTAAAAAAAGCGCTACATAAATTGTGACCGATTGAGTAGAACTTATGTTTTTCTTTCCTTTTCTACCTGTAGTATATTTTTTGGAAGTGTGATTGAGAATCATTGAAATTTTTTTAAGATAAGAAAAAGGAAAATAGTAGAAAGAAGAATGAAGTGAGATGGAAGAAAAAGTTTATCTGTTTTTTGCTTTTGCTTGGTATAGTAATAAAAAAATAATAGGAATAGTAGTAGTGAACTTTCAAGAAGTGACATTTTACAGCTGTTAACATCTTTTCAAGATTTTTCTCAAACCTTTATAAGCTAAACTAAATAATCTTTTTCTTTTTGTGCAATTCTAAAGAAATTTCATTAGATAAGATTTTCATTTGTGCAGGAAATTCACCTCCTAAAGACTTTTCGTTCCCCTTTTCGCTTTCAACTCACAAACCAAACAAGACACGGAAATGTTTGTTAAGAGTTGACCAAAACAATTTAAATTACTAGTAAAACACAGAGATTAACAATAATTCAGAGCCGTCAATATGGGCTAAGGCCCGTGGGCTGACCCAACCCAGCCCGTGATTTGATAGGATTGGGCTTAAATTATTGGAGCCCATTTAAGAACGAGGCTTTTTAGCCCGGCCCAAGTAAGTCCGATGCTCGTGGGCCTAATAAAAATTAAAAAATAGAAAGGAAGTGAAGATGTTAAAACAACTAAGAATGTGAAGATGTTAAGACAATCTTATCAGAAGCAGATTCAGATATGCTTGATGAAGATGATGTCTTTGGTGTTGGATACGTCATAAGTGCCATGAAAATTTCTTCGAGAAGTTTATTTTTACTTTAAATGGATAGAATACTCTCATTTCTTTTGCGTTTTATTGAGATATATTGGAACAAAGCTAGGATAATATTCTTATTTAGCTAGTTGTATTGCTACTCATTAACTGTTTAGTTTGGTATTAATATCTCTATTTGGTTCGACTGATATCAGTTATTAATATGTAAGTGTTAACAATGTTGAAAGTTATTCGAGTTTCTTTTACTTGAAGAGAAAAGGTTTGGTCCTACATGATCGTTTTCTTGTTCGTTACCAGAATTTAAATTAAAGAAAGTATTTGCGTAGAATGGTAGAAATTTCATACGAAGTCATACAATCAAATCTTTACTTAAAGCCAAACTTAATAAGCATTATTAGAATCATTTTATTTGTGAATTGGAGACTTGGTTAGCAAGTGGTAGCACCATGTAATATTGTCTTGTAAATATTTATGTTAGCCTTTTTACATTGAAATTTAAATTAAAGAATTATGAAAAATATTTTTTTTTAAAAAAAGATCGGCTAGCTAGGCCAGGCCCGTAGCCCACGTAGTGATGGATTGGGCTTGCTGTTTAAAGGCCCATCAAAATAGTGGGCTAATCTCACATGGCCGTTAAATTCCAAAGCCCGTTGTTTTTTTAATGTAGGCTAGTTTTACTTATACAAGTTAGTGAGTAGGAAAATTTTGCCCTTGGATCCCTAGGCCGTACAAGTTTTTTGGATGGAATAAAATCTTTCAACCAAAAAAAATTTTGCCCAAAGTTTACGCGCACTTTTAATTAATAATTTCACTTAAGCAAAACATAATTATTTGTATATAGTCGACTTCAATAAACATTTTTATTTTTCACTCCTCAAAATTGTTTGGAGGAAAGTTAGGTGAAAGAACACGTGCAATAGACCACACACCAGACCGGCAGTTGAGCATACCTTTTGTGTCCTACTTGAGTGAAAAACAAATGCTCCTATATTCATTATTCATAAATTAAAATAGAAGTAATAATAATAATATCAATAATAATAATAATAATAATAAATAATAATAATAATAATAACAACAATTATTATTATTATTCTTTCTCTGCTCATGTTCAATTAATTTGTCCTTGATCAATGCTAGTTTCATCTATTTCAATAAACTTTATTGTGTTGAAACATATCTATATAGATGAAAATCATCAGTCATCACATAACCAAGATATATTATGTCAGGATTATCTAGAAAATAAACTAAACATGAAGGAAAGAAAATAAACTAAACATGAAAGTATACTTTACTTCATTAAGAATGACTAGACATGAAAATATTCTTTACTTCAATAATGATTAGATTCTTCAGTCTTGAGGTTCTTGACGTTCCAAATCAAAACTTATGAATTTTAGAGAATTAGACACTCTTCTTTTCTAATAATGGGATCATAAGAAAATAAGACATAAGCATGATTTAGGAAACCGTGATTCTATTCATACATTTTCTTTATTTTTAAATTTAGGCCATCGAAATAAACTAAAAATTATACATCAAGCTATCGACACGCAAAAGCATATTATTTAAAAGTGGTGTTCACGTATTTATCAAAATTCGATTGGTGTGAGATTATCGACAAAAAAGATTTGTTTAAGTCACTTAAAATCCTTTTTTTTCAAGTCATTCTTATCATTTTTTTTAATAAAAATTCAAGTTGATTTTCTTTTTGTCAAAAAAACAATTTTCACTTCCTTTAACATTGTGTGAGGTTCGGAAAACCGGTGAATTCGCCTGAGATTTCTCCGATAATGGAATATCCACTCCTATGAATGTTTAAAGTCACAAAGCATTTGGTTAAGGAATAAAACAAAAAACATCTTTATCAAAGGGCCAAAAATGCAAAAATATGAAAATGCAAAATAGACAAACTAAATAATTCCTATTGAAATCACCAAAGAAGTAAAATACCCTTATTGCAATCAAAAGGGAATCTTTTCATTAAACAATTGGCATTGATTTTTTTTTTTTTTATCAAAATTAATTAAACTAATTAATTATGGATGAAATAATTGAGGATATATCTTGAAATACCAAATCACGTGGAAAAAAATTTTTTTTTTGAAAAAAAAAGTTGACTTTTTTTGATTTTTAACTAAAGAAGACACCTATCGATGATGACGAAAAAGAACCCCCCAAGAGGGAAATGCAAAAAAAAAAAAAAAAATAAGAAATTTTGAAGAAATAAAAAAAACATTTAATTTTTTTGGGGTTTTGAAGGATTAGGGAGATGGGTTTTGGGGGGCGTGGGAATTTTGATTTGGGGTTGGGGGGAGGGTGAGATGGGGTTTTAGGTGGAAAAAAGTCAAAATTTTTTTTTGAAACCAAAATAAATTAAGGTGGTTTTTTTTGCGTCGGTGGGGGGGGGGGTAAAGTGACATGGGGGGGGGGGTGTGTAAAATTGGGTTTGTGGGGTGGGGTGACAAAAAAATATTTTTATTAAAATATTAACCCCACCCCGCATTACCTCCCCGTCAACCCCCCCCCCCGAGGGGTATAAAAAAAAAATTAGGGGTATATTTTGAAAAAAAAAATTGACGAAGGGTATATTTGACCCTTTTTCGATAAACCCAGGGGTATATTTGGCCCTTTTCCGTTATTTAAAAATGGTGTTCGATCGATTACATATTAATCAAAATTCCATTGATTGGTGTGAGGTTATTGACAAAAATTTTTTGTCTAAGTCACTTTGTTTCTTTTTTTTGTTTACGCCACTAAAAAAAACCCGAAAAAAAAAAACGTCAACTTCTTTTTTTTTCAAAAATATTGCTTTTTTTTTGTCAAACTCACTTCTTTTTTACTATGTGAGGGGGAAAATCGATGAATTCGGAGATTTTTGCATAGTGGGGGTATCCACAAAAAAAAGTCAACTGTTTTTTCGGAGGAATAAAAAAAATAATAGTTTTCGGAGGGGGGGGTCGATAGTGGGGGGGCTTGAAAATCTGGTATATTTTGAACAAAGTTAATTAGGTTTAATTCTCTCTTTATAAGCCAATTGAATAGATTTTTTGCTTTGGTGTTTTGTCAAAAGATATCCGAAAGAAAGGGTATTTTAGCTATCCCACCTTTAGACACATTTTGCTTTAAACCTTAATTATATGATCGCTTTAATTTTGGGAAAAATATTTTACAATAGCAAATATCATGCTTTTATTATAGTTCGAGGGTATTTTTCCACGTCTTTTCTTGTGAAATAAAAATATTAGGTTTTTGGTGTACTGCTTTAGATATAGTATTTATGACTTTTTGGAGGATTTTGGCTTTGAAAATCGGTATAGTTTCTTTTAATTCTATCGTTTTGATAGAATCTCTCTCTCTCATTTTTGCGTAAATCATTGAATAAAAAAAAATAGTTGGTTTTTAGTTAATTTGTTACTAGAAACCAAAGGAGAGAAAAATAAATGTTTGGTTCGGCTAAGGTCACCTTTAGACACATTATATTTAATTATTTTTAATGTATATAATAGCTTTAATCTTTTGGGATAGCAAATATCATGTTTACTTTTTTATATTATACAAACGTGTATGAAAAATTTATCGTTCCATTGCTTATTGGTCTATTTTTTCAAATTTCATTCAAATCTTAATATTGTTGAAAGTCTCAAAGACGTACAAATAATATGGTTGCACTTACTGTTTCGGTTTTTTACAAATGAATATGGTTGCAGGATTTTTAGAATTAGCTATTTTTTTACTGTGATAGAAAGATAATATGTTCATCACTAACTTTTATATATTAAATAGAATAAAACGGGGGGGGGGGGGGGAGGTCGCGATAAATTGAAATCAAAATCAAACAACCAAGTTTTGGTATGAAATTACAGATACTAAA
Source organism: Lycium ferocissimum (assembly GCF_029784015.1). Taxonomy (NCBI): domain Eukaryota; kingdom Viridiplantae; phylum Streptophyta; class Magnoliopsida; order Solanales; family Solanaceae; genus Lycium; species Lycium ferocissimum. Next base: position 7,777,896 of record NC_081344.1, on the reverse strand, counting down.
ATATGATGTATGTAAGCAAGTTATTATCAAATCAGCTGTTATACATGACACGCTAATTAGTATTGGATATTGTTTAAATAACACCACAACTGCAAATATCAAGATATCAGTAAAAATATTCAAATTACTTTTTTGTTAAGGATATTATGATTGTTCCCAAGAGATTTTGGGTTTAAACTATTTTAATTTGTTTGGATATTCTATTAAATTTTGGTCTAATTCCTCCTTCATGGAAATTATTATCCCTGGAAAGCAGACATAATTTGAAAGTGTTATGTCATCTATCTATCATCCGAGAAAGGCCTTAAAAGCCAGCCTTCAGTGGCTTCACTGGCTATCATCGTTATCTACCTCCAAACTTCTTGTTCCTTCTTTGTGGTCGTGCTAAAATTTCTTCCACGTTACACTTCTTGTGAGCTGGCCCTTATTAGGTTTTTGGTGTATTGCTTTAGATAGTAGTATTTATGACTTTTGAAAGGATTCTGGCTTTGGTAATTTAGTTGGTCTTTGGGTTTCTTTTAATTCCCCGTTTTGATAGAATCTCTATCAAATTCGTCGATTGCGTAAATCATGCGGTAAAAATTGACTCATTTTCAATAGAAAATGAGTTGGTTTTTTGTTAATTTGTTACTAGAAAACAAAGGAGAGAAAAATAAATGTTTAGGTTGAGGGGTGTTAAGAGCAGTTTTGTCAAAAAACTAGCTTTAATATATATACAAGGTGACAATTATTTTTAATGTATATAAAAGGGTATAACGTTTAGTTTTAACGTTATACCCCAAATTTTTTTTTTAAAAAAAAAAGATTTAAGTGTAAAAACTTGTCACCTCCATTGCTATCAAAATTATTTCTATTGGAGGTGTAATTGGATCCACGTTATCATTCAAATCTTAGTATTGTTGAATCAGTCTCGAAGATGTAGAAATGGATATGGTTGCGGGGTATTTGATGGAATTAGCGTAATTTTTTTACTGTTTAGAAAGGTAATATGCTCGTCGCTAACTTTTATATATTAAATAAATTAGCAATAAATTCTTTACTGTATATATAGGAGAAATATATAAGGTGGAAGGTTACAAATTGCGTTGCTCGTATCGTGTGGCACATAAATGAAGCAAATGACTTAAGAGAATGTGACATTCTGCTGTCCTTGCCTCAATGAATCAATCATCTTCTAGTCTCAAATCTCAATACTTTGAATTGTTGAATATAATTTTAAAATCCATTAGAGTCACATAAACTTAAAAAGAAATTCAAAATCTAGGATTAAACGATCGCCAATTTTAAAGTCAAACAACTTATGGTTAATATTTGGAAAAATGAAAATTTTATGGTAAAACAAGTCTTGAAATTTTATTTAGAGAATCCCGTTTAAAGAGATACATTAAAAGGTACATGGAGAAGACAAGAAAATATACAGTTAGCGAAAAATAATTCCAACATCAGATTATGTTTTTTTTTTAAATACATTTGGAAAAAAAAAGAAAAAAATATATATGTCTCTTCTTAAATCCCCGATTAAAACATGGCCCAAAGCATATCGTCTTTCCTTGTTAATCTCAGTCTGACTAATTGATATTCGAGACCTAAATAGCATCGGGAAGCTCTAAACCCAATAATTCAAACACAAGTCTTTCATGATGATCATAGGAGAGGGGAAAATATTTTTCAATGCTAAAAATGAAGATCGAGCAGAAATTAATACAATCGACACATATTTTCTTGCAGGACACGATGGAGTCCTCTAGGCGCAGTAATAGAGTCCCGCAACTGCCCAAATACCTGGACCAGTACGTGCTTCCACATTCCAAGGGAAAACAGCCCAAACCGTTAGCTACCATTGTGGTCACATACCATTGTTATTCCTATATAAAGGGAGGCCCCTCTTTGTGGTCTGACAACCATTAGAGACAAAGGATTCTCTATCAATAATGGGAAAAAAAAAATGTAGTCCAATTGTCCAAATGGTTTCACGGAATACATGTTTTGTACTACAAACTTATACTCCTTCTAAATATCTTCACAAATTACAGAAAGGTGGTATGTGAATCCAAAAGATTCTGTCTTCTTCCTAGGTAAAAGCGAAAATATAAATGAAGCACTTGGTTAGATGTGACATTCTTTGTCCATTCTTTCATATATTACTTTGAATTGTTGAATAGAATTTTAAAAATTCATTCGAGTCACATAAACCAAAAAAGAAAAGGATTCAATGTCTAGAATTAAACGATCGCCAATTTTAAAGTCAAACAACTTATCCTTGTATTTGGAAAAATTAAAATATACTCTCTATTTCACCATCCATTTTAAGTAAGACCGTACTGTTATGCCGTATCATAAGTGTACCCATAATTTAAACAGAAAATGACATGTGGCATCACATGAACATAAAGCTCATCCCCAAATTTAATCTGTAGATCCAATTGAAATCCACCCCTAATTCTTGAAATTAAAATTACTAAGATATGTGATGGATTTTTCCTAGACATTATATTGAGAAAAAAATTAAAAAAATATAATTGTAAGCATGTTGTCCTTTTGTTTTATTTCTTGTTCAAAGTGATGACATGAAGAATCAAAAGATTTAGTAGACTATTTATGACCATAGCGACACGTGGCATCACATTAAGTGTTTTAAAGTCATCCCCAGATTTAATCTTTGGATTTAAAAGAGATTGTTTGAATTTTGTGATTATAAATTAAAGATATGTATGGATTTTTACTAAAATTATATTTCAATTTTAAAAAAAATATATATAATTTTTTTAATTTGTAAGCAAAAGTAATGACTTTTTCCATTTCTGGAAACAATGTATGACATGAAGAATAAAAAAAAGATTTAATAGTCTTTTTTCAATTGGATAAAAAAAAGTCTCAATTTAAGTGTTTAGCAAATCAAGAAAGAAGTTTGACCTTGTTTTTCAGATTGTTTGAATTTTAAGTGTTATATGATCAAATCTCAATGCCTATTTAATTAGGGGTAGTTTAGTCAAAGTACCTATTAGGAGTTAGTAAGATTTTCTTTTAATGCGCAAAAAAAATGACTTTTTTGATGGAAACAATGTACCTTTATAAAATGATTTATAGTCATACAAAATATAATGCTCCTGTCCCTAAGCAAGCAGCTTGGATGGTCAGGAAAATTGTGGCAGACATCAGGGCAGACTCAAATGCTAGACACCAATGAGCTAACTATCAGACAGCTTTATCTCAAGTTGGTGGGAACTCGACCTCAAGTTGGATGGAAGTAACAGTGCTAGGCCAAGAGTTATTTTTACTATGTGGATGCAACTACAGAACAAGCTTGCTACTACAAATAGGTTGACTAAATGGGGCATGACAGTGGACAAAAAATGCAAGCTATGTAAAGTGGACCTGGAGAACAGAGATCATCTTTTTGTGTTTTGTGAGTTCACCAAAACAGTATGAAAGAGACTTCTCAAATGATCAACAAACCAGTTCATAATGCTACTACATGGGAAGACCATCTGACATGGGCAATTACTAGTGCAAAAGGAAAATCCTAAATTGCACAACTGTTTAGAATACTATATGCAAAATGCACTTATGCTTTATGGGAGGAGAGAAATCAGAGAACATTTGAGGATAGAAGTCGGCAATGTGAAAGAGATTGCTTTTATGTGTAATATGAGAGCTCCTTTAGGACTTAGAACCAAGTTACAACACCTACTATTTTGAAGATTGTTAGTATTAGGTACTGTAACTTTTGAGTTTTCCTTTTTAGATAGCAAGTTGTGATTAAGCTTGCTATGGCTTTGTAATTATCTCCTTTGGTGATTAATTTCACTTGGCAAATATATATATATATATATATATATATATATATATATATATATATGTGTGTGTGTGTGTGTATGTATAGGCCTCATTTTACACCACAAGTTCAAAAGTTTTCCCTTTTTTCTTAAATTGTGTGCCCAGTCAAATAGGTTCACATGAATTGAAACCGATGGAGTGTCATTTAAATATTGTGTTCAAATTTTATACAAACTTGTTGGGGGATAGTAAAGAGTATAGAGATCTAGTGTGCAGTGAATTAGTCAAGCAGGGGCCAACAGTAAAGTTGGAACAACAACATCAACTTATACAGCCTGTAACAGCAGAGGAAGTAAAGAAGGCAGTATGGGAGATACAAAGGGATAAGTCACCCGGACCAGATGGATATGGGAGTCAGTTCTACAAAGATAGCTTGGACATAGTGGGTGCAGGTGTAACAGAAGCAGTTCAAGACTTCTTCAGGTCTGGGAAACTGCTGAAAGTTATAAACAACACCTTTATCACCTTGATACCAAAATGCAATCATGCAGAAGAAATGGGGGACTGTAGACCTATAGCATGTTGTAATACTATCTATAAAGTGACCTCCAAAATTTTATGCAATAGAATGAAACCAGTTCTACCAACTCTAATATATGCTAATCAGAGTGCATTTGTGGAAGGAAGAACTATAGTGCAGATTATACTAATATGCCAAGACCTGGTAAGACTGTATAAGAGGAAGCACACAACCCAAAGTTGCCTACTTAAGAAGGCATATGATTCAGTGGAGTAGGCATTTGTGAAGGAAATGATGGAAGCTCTAGACTTTCCTGAGACATTTACTGGATGGGTTATGCAATGTGTAACAACAACACAGTATAAAATTGCATTGAATGGTGGTGTGCATGGGAGTATCAAGGGAAGAATATGACTTAGGCAAGGGGATCCAATATCCCTTTTATTATTTGTAATTTGCATGGAGTACCTAACAAGAGTGTTAAATAGATTTGGAGATGTGTCTGGTTTAAGTATCACACTAAGTGCAAGGGCCTCAAGTTAAATCATATCTGCTTTGTTGATGGTATGTTACTCTTTTGTAAAGATAACTGCCAGTCAGTATTATTGTTACTCAGAGGTTTGCAAACATTTTCAAACACATCTGGTTTACATGCAAATGCTGGAAAATCAAATATATTTAGTGCTAACATGGAGAAACAGTGCTTGGATGATATATGTGTTGTTACAGGGTATCAAAAAGGTTCATTACCTTTTAGATACTTGGGAGTCCCAGTTTCAGCTAAGAGAATTAATGCATTTGACTGTGAATGTTAATAGATAAAATGGGGGCTAGAGTAAGGGCCTGGAGTTCTAGGAATTTGTCTTATGCAGGCAGAGTTCAATTAATCAACTATGTTTTTTGCATGTGCATGCATAGTGGTCCTCTATATTCATCCTACTAAAACAAGTAATTATGAAGAGAACTATTGCAATCTGCAAGAATTTTCTATGGATGGACAGGAGGTATCCAAAAACCTCCTTTGGTGGCTTGGGATTTGGAGTGCAGACCCAAGAAAATTAGGTGGGGAGGGGGCTAAGGATAATGGATAGTGTGCTATGGAATGAAGTAGTTGTAGCAAAGTATACATGGAATGTGGCACAAAAAGCATATAATCTGTGGGTGAAATGGGTGAATCACTTATACTTAAAGGACCAGGATAGGTGGCAGTATTCTCCTCCAACTGATTGTTGTTGGTACTGGAGGAAAACCTGCAATATAAAATAAAGATATAAACAAGGATAATGTGGAGGATGAATGGTTGAAAAGAGATGGAAAGTACTCTATTCAGAGTGGGTGCTATTGGAGGAAAGGGGAAATTGAAGTCTGTCCTGAAAGCAGATGGGTTTGGAACACAGTCAGTGCACCTAAACACTGCTTCATTAGTTAGTTAGCAGCTAATAATAAGTTGTTAACAAAATAAAGACTCCAGAAGATTGGAGTAGTAGATGATACCAATTGTCCTCTATGTGGTGATGCAGAAGACATTACAAAAAAAGATGCAGAAGAAAGTTTTAAAGCACAAATTACTCAATTTTTTTTTTTAGTGAGAAAGTTGAGCACATTTATTCTTTGAGTGTAAGTTCTCAACAGCTTGTCTGGAAGATATGATGCAGTGGATGGGAATAGGGGTCCAAAACATAGAATTTCAAGGCATTTGGAGAAGGATGACTAGGAACAGAAGGACTAGGAACTGCAAAAGTTTCATCACAGCAGTCTTAGTGGCAATGATATACCACATCTGGAAGGCTAGAAATGAAGCAGTGTGGCAAATGAAAGTTCCTTTACCAAAGATGATCTATGAGCAGATAAAGCAAGATGTGTACATAAAAGAAAAGCACAAGAAGAAGAAAACGGACAGTAGACAAGGTAGGAGATGGATAGAAAGTTTATACCAAAATGCATACAGAGATTACATAGATTATTTTGTTCTTTATTGTTTTAGATTGGAGACCGAAGGTATTCCTTAGTCATATAGATTGAATAGAAATGATGTAAAGTTTTGTCGGGTGATCAATAAAGCTTTCTTTTCATAAAAAAAAAAAGTTTGAATCGTCAACTTACTAAATAGAGAAAATGATTCTTTTTTGGAAAAAAAAAAAAAAAGCTAAAAATAATTTATTAAGTAGGGTTTGTTAAGTTAATATATTCATTTTATTAAAATTTTTCCTTTTATATATACACTATAAATTTTTGTTAAGTTGTATTTCAAATACCAAAAACTCAAAAACTTATTTTTAGAATTTTTTTCACTTTTTTACAACTATTTATCAAAAATGCTTTTTGAAAATTAATAGAGAAAAAAGAAAGCAAAATTTCAAAAAAAAAGAATTTTTTTTGGGGTTTTTATGGACAAACGGGGCCTAAGATGGAAGGAGCATTTCCTTATTTTATATGTCACGTCATTCTTACAAGTGAATGTCCACTTAAAATAAAATAAAAATGTTGACAACAAATTACGTACTTGCCAAAATCACGCAAACCCAGTCCAAAAACACTAGTCATTACAGTTTTGGACACTCACAAGCACCTTCTCGAAGCCAAAGCAAACCCAACCATCGCTTCTAATTCCGACCAACTGTGACTTCCAATCCTCAGTTCTTTCTAAATCCGACAAACACCATAATCACACAATTAATCAAAGTTTCCTAAAAAACCCATCAAGGGTGATTTATAATTGAATGAAAATAAAAGATGCCACCGAAGCAGCAATCGAAAGCAGATTTAGCAAAGAAGCAGAAGATCATCGAAGACAAAACCTTCGGTTTAAAGAATAAAAACAAGTCCAAGAATGTCCAAAAATACGTTCAATCCCTTAAACAATCTGTCCAGCCTAAAATTGATCCCAAAAAAGTTGATTCCAAGGTTCCAGCTTTACCATTTTCTTCATCTTCTTTGTTTTTGTGTGTGTAATTGTTTTAGATTGTTATTGATGATTGTTGAGTTGAATTGTGCAGAAAAAGAAGGAAGAAGAGAAGGCTAAAGAGAAAGAGCTGAATGAATTGTTCAAGGCTGCTATTAGTCAGCCAAAAGTCCCTATTGGTAATTTCTTGTTTTTTCTCTATAACTGATTTAACAGATTTTTTGTGCCCAGTTGATGCTATTAGTATCAATCTTAACTAGTCATTATCTCTTCATTTTGTTAGTTTTCTTTCCTTTTGGATTGGGGCTGAGCTAAAGACAGTGCACAATGGAAGAAAAAGATCCATATAGGGATAGCTACTAGTTGAGGATAGGCATTAGACTTGTCAGAGAACTACTAGTGTTGTTGTTGTTACTATTATTATATACTATATACTTAAGGTGTTTCTTTATTTTTTTTAGAAAACTGGTAAGTTGTATTCCTCAGCATTAAGGATATGCTGGAGACCTCCAAAAAGTTATCCACAAGGAGCAGTAAGATAAAACTATTTATATGCTTCCTAAAAAGTCTACCAACTGTTCTGCTGCCTCTACATTTGCTTCTTTACACCAAAAATGAAAATTTGCAATACAGTTCCACTTAATTTTCTGCAGAGTATTAAATTTATCCTCAAAAAACCTCCCATTCCTCTCCTTCCAAATTGTCCACCAGATGCATGATGGAACTACTCTCCACCATTTCTTTTGAGATTTTCTTCCTCCTCTTCTATTCTAGCAACTTAGTAAATCAGCTGTGTGTTCTGGCATGGTCCAACTGTTTCCAGTGAGGCTGAAGAACAGTGACCAAAGATGGGCTGTCACTCTACAGTGCAGAAACAAATCAACTGTTTGTTTCTGCAGTCTCATTGCAGAAATAGCATCCAGAGACCAATTGCATTCTCCTCTTCTGTAAGACTTCATGGGTGAGACAGGCTTTTCTGGTCACAAGCCAAGTGAAGCACTTGATTTTGGATGGGACCAAACTTTTCCACACCTTTGTCCATGGACCTGTTCTTCCTCCTGGTTGCTCCAGCACTTCCAACTTGTGTATTCTTTTGACTGAGAAACTCCCATCACTGTGATGTTTCCAGATGTATAGTTGATTACATCTGGAGTTGGAGAAGTCCCTCTAAACTTATCAACTTCCTTCAAGAGCTCAGCCACCCTGCCAATTTTTCAATCATTCAAATTTCTTTTGAAACAAATATTCCACCCTTGTGGAGTCCAGGACTCTGCCACAGTAGTATCAGGGATGCTGCAAATGGTAAATAGATCAGGAAAAGTGTTCATCAAAGGAGCTTGCCCAATCCAGGCTTCCTTCCAAAATAGTACCTTAGTGCCTTCACCCACCTTACAAACTATATTTTCATTTAGACTTGGCCACAAGTTTCTTATAGTCCTCCAAACTGACACACTATAAGTACTGACCGCCTCATTAGTGCACCACTAATTTGTCTGACCATACTTATTTCTGATTACATCCTTCCACAAAGCTCGATCTTCATTCACATATCTCCATAACCACTTTATCAATAAGCTATTATTGTGAAGTTTCAGATTTCTAACACCAAGACCCCTTACTTTCTTATCAAGCTGAACCTCATCCCAATTCACCAAATGAATACCCTTACTTTCCCTATTCCCATTCCAAAGAAAGTCCCTCTTGAGCTTATCTAGTTTGTCCACCACCCCTGCTGGAATAGGGAACAAAGACATCACAATAAGTGCGTAATTAATCTAACACTGCATTTATCAAGGTCTGTCTACCTCCAAGGGAAAGGTATTGAGACTTCCATTTTGAGAGCTTCGTTTCTGTTTTCTCTATAATCCCATCCTAGATGCCCACCTCTTTGTGCTTGTAACCTAAGGGCATGCCTAAGTATGTTGTTGGTAGTTGGCCAATCTTGCAACCCAGAATCCCAGCTAGTCCTTCTATTTGAGTCACTTCTTGAATAGGAAAAATGTTGCTCTTCCTCCCGCTGACCTTCAGCCCAGAAGTAGCTTAAAAGATTACAAGTATTATTCTTATAAAACTGATTTGAGCTGCTTCTGGATCACAAAAGATGATAGTGTCATCTGCGTAGAGTAGATGACAAGTTTCCACATTTTCCTCCTGTCTGGTGCTTAATTGAAAACCCTTCAACCATCTCTTTTGCATAGCTAATCTTACCATACTGTTGAGTCCTTCCATGGCAATGATGAATAGGAAAGGTGAAAGAGGACCTTGCCTGAGTCCTCTTTCAGAAGGGAAAAAACCCACAGGTTCTCCATTCACAAGTATGGAGAACCTGACAGTTTTGATACATAAACCCATCCACTTCAACCATCTTGCTCCAAACCCCATTTGCCTCAATAAACTCAGAAGATAATCCCAATTAACATGGTCATAAGCCTTTTCAATGTCTAGCTTACACATATGCCAGGTTTTACACTTTTCATTCTTGAGTCCACACATTCACTTGCTATGAGTGCTGCATCCATAATTTGCCTCCCTTTAATAAATGCCATCTGGTGTTTGTTGACTAGCTTATGCACCACCTTTTTAAGTCTTTCTGCTAATACCTTAGCAATTATTTTGTAAATACCACTTATGAGACTTATTGGTCTGAAATCTCTGAGTTCAGCTGCACTGTTCTTCTTGGGGATTAAAGCCACATAGGTACCATTAAAGCTTTTTTCGAAAACCTGATGCTGGTGGAAATGTTGAAGGGTCCCCATGATATCAACTTTCAGCAAATCCCAAAAAGTTTGATAAAAGCTCATTGTAAACCCATCTGGTCCAGGAGCCTTGTCACTAGCATATAATTTGATACAACTAAGAAGTTCCTCCTCTTCGAATTGTCTTTGTAGCCATTCCTGCTCCTCATTATCAATAACAGCATTTCCGGTAAGATTAAATCCAGGTCTCCAATCTTCTGTTTCACTGTACAGCTTCTGATAAAAACTCAGAATTGCCCCTTTGATCTGTTCTGAATCAGTAACTGTGACTCCCTTTATATCCAAAGACTCAATAGAATTGAATCTCTTATGAGCTGTGGCCATCCTGTGAAAGAATTTGGTATTTTTGTCCCCACTTTTTAGCCACTGAATTCTCGACCGCTGTCTCCATGCTATTTCGTCATTCCTAACTACCTCTTCAAACTCCATAGCAAGATGAGTTTTTTGAAGTAGCTCATCCTCTGTAAGAGATCTCTGTTCCTGAATATTTTCAAAACTGGATATCTGGTTCAAAATGTCTTCTCTCCTCTGTTTCCAGTTGTTTCTGTTTTCTTTGCCCCAACTCTTCAGTTTTTCCTTTAGTAACTTCAACTTAGATGCCAAAATGAAAGGAGGTGTGCCATCCACAATGAAAGAATTCCACCAGTCTTGCACTTTGTCCCTAAAACCCTCCACTCCTAGCCACCATTGTTCAAATTTGAAGTATGACTTCTTTAAATCCATGTCTCCACATGTAAGTAAAACTGGATTATGATCTGATTCAACCTTGGGAAAAGTTGATTGTTTGATCTGCATAAATATTTCCTCCCATTAACTGGAGTACAGGAACCTATGAAATGAACCTAAATGAAAACCGGGATTCATACGGCCAACACCAGCTTGTTTGGGACTGTGGCATAGTTGTTGTTGTTGTTGTTTTGGGTTGGATTGGGGGATGTCTAAGCAAAAGGTAATGCATTTATAGTACAGAAACATTTGTGTATATTTTTCTCTGATATGTTCAAAATTTGTCTAGTTTTTATTGTGTAGCTTAGATGCTCGGAAAAAATGTTCTTTGGCAAGTTCTAAAGGAGTTCAACGTCTGCAGGTAGCTTATTTGATGTTGGCTATTGATTTAATTAAAAAAAAGATCCATTTTTTGTTGATTATAGTTGTTCTCTCTTTATAAGGATCATCATTTATATTGCTATGCTGCTTTTTTGTCAATTTACGACACTATATTACCTCTGTTGGGAAGTTCTAATCTTTAGCTATGCAAACATAGCTGCATACCTGATTCTCTTGGAGTAAATGATGATTGGTATCTTATCTTCAGGTGTTGATCCAAAATCTATCTTGTGCGAGTTCTTTAAGGCAGGGCAATGTGCTAAGGGTTTTAAGTGCAAGTTCTCCCACGATTTGAATGTTCAGAGAAAAGGAGAGAAGATTGACATTTTCAGTGATAAGCGTGATGAAGGTTGTTAAGCTGGATCGCACTCTTTGATATTTACAGTGATTCTTTTTTATATGTTGAACTCAGCCCTAAAAACCAACCCTCTTCATAGGGGCCAACAGTGGCTTTTCCCACTATTCCCCTCCTTGGTGATTCGAAACTCCCAACCTCATGATTATCTTGTTTACGGTTTTAATTATCTTTTTTTTTTCTTTTTTTTTTTTTTGTCAACAAAAGAAAAAGAAAAGGGAACGATGGAGGAGTGGGATCAGGAGACTTTGGAGAAGGTTGTGGCATCAAAAAGTCATGAGTATAACAAGAACAAACCTACTGATATAGTAAGTACTTCTTCTTTTCTTTTCATGTCCATAGGCATTCGTGGTCTAACTTTCCAAAAGTCATATTCAGGACATGATTTAAGCGTGTTGGTTCAGTTAGTCCTTTTTTATTTGGATTTAACACTATATTTTAGCTCTAGTAGCTATTCTGTGCTTAATGATTTAACAATTTGCAGGTATGTAAATACTTTTTGGAAGCTGTGGAGAAGAAGCAATATGGTTGGTTTTGGGTCTGTCCAAATGGTGGTAAGGATTGTCACTATAGACATGCTCTTCCCCCTGGATATATTCTAAAATCACAAATGAAAGCTCTCTTGGAAGAGGAAACTGATAAGATGCCTATTGAGGAAGAGATCGAAGACCAGGTGATTGTTGTATCTAAGCAATCATTTTGCTACTACTGATTGCTAATAAGACTTTTATATTAACATTTTCATGAATGAACTTTCTTCAGTGACTCATGCTTTCTGCTTTGCTTGCAGCGTACAAAATTAACTTCTTCAACTCCTTTGACCCCTGAGTTGTTCATGAAATGGAAAAAGAAGAAGATGGAAGAACGAGAGGCCAATTCGGCTAAACTGAGGGCAGATAGAGCCAAAAATGATCGCATGAGGTATTATATGTTGCACTCATCATTCTAGTTGAGCTCATTATATGTGCTAATTTTCCATGAATCTCACTTAACGGATGCATGTAATTGTTAAATAAACATGTCTTCTCTTTTCTTGCAGTGGTCGTGAGCTGTTCATGTCGGATTCTAGCTGGTTTGTGGATGATGTTGGGGCCTATGACAAGTACGAAAGGGAAAAAGAGTCCGGCGAGCCAAAGGTGAGTATGTTTTCCTATAGCATTTTGTCATTCTTTTTAAATATGATTCAGGAAGGCATCATGGCCTTTTCTGATCCACCCATCACTGTCATAGATCTGGAGTGGGGTACCACCTAGCATAGGATAGGATGAAAAGAGTGGAACTTCGCTAGTTATTTTGTCTATGCGTAAGGCATTTGAGCAATTATTAGGTTTTAGCTAAAATTATTAAGCCAACCTTTCCTGCTTCTGTTGAGGTTACTGAGTTTTTCAACACTAAAGCATGTTCATTATTTTCTTAGTACTTGGTTGATCTTTTTCAGATGGATCAAGATTCTGCTAAAGGCCAGCTAAACACCTTAACAACATCCCAGGACAGTCATGATGGTAAAAACATTCCTGGTAATGATGAGTTGGATGACGAGGATGATGACCTGGATGTGGATGAGTTAAATGAACTGGAAGCAAGTCTTTCAAAGACGTCATTGCAAATTAATGAACCTGCTGGTCATGCTTGATCCTGGGAGCTAAGTGGCCTGAAAGTCCATGCACAAGACTGTTAGGTGCATGCTCTTTAATTCTCTACAAAATGCAGAATACCACCAGATTCATTACCACATTCAAAAAATTGATGGGAAATGCGAGCATGTGTGTGTCACGATGCTATTAATAAATTAACCAACTATGTTGTTAGGCTTAGCGGTCGTGCAACAAGTTGGACTGTTGATTCTGCTTTTTGTTACAATTTAAAAATTGATCTTTGCTAGATGTTCTTTTAGCCAGAGAGTGCTATCATTGTTTTATATAACCCCTATGTTTGGATCATGGGGGTGAACTTTTTCCACCCGTGAAAATAATTATTTTGCAGATTCTCCAGGGACCTCATTTGTCAAAGCTTGCTGTCACTTCCCTTGATGGTTTGCTATAGATCTGGATCTCTCTGGAATCTGGCAACATTCATAGTAAGTTTGACGTCAACTTTGATAAAAGCAAACTGTGTAAGTTATGATTTCGGTCTTGAGTTTTTCTCCCCATTATCAATAAAATTATTTTACCATATAAAAAGAGAGTTGTATTCGGTCTTAAATATTTGGCAGCACTTTCTGATCTATGAACTGACATAGGAACTAAGCAAATGGGAACTAGCAGAAGGAAGGGAATGCAACAATGAGCCATGATGAATGCATCTAGCCCTCTATGCATGAAAAATGCTACAAATTGAACCTTTTTCAGAATGTGGAATCTTTGGTAATAATAAGCACTTTATGTGTCTTAACGTCAACCAATATATTTATGTGGTTAAGTTAAAATGGTCCCTTGAAGTAATATATATTGTCTCAAATTACTTTGTTTTGTGCTTTGATGCATTGACCTTCAGATATGCAGTGCTGATTTCCCGCATAGGCAAATGCATAGGTCAGGCCCTTAAGTTTGGTAGTGCTGAAATTGTTGCACAGGGGGATTGTCTAGTGTTTGAGATATGGAATATATGTTGTATCTAGCTTGGGTGTTTTGAGTTTAGTTTAGTTTACTCTTTTGACTTGAAACTCTTAGTTGGGTAGATGGCGAGGTCGAATTTTTTCAAATTAAGGTCCAACTGGATGACTGAATTGGCTTTTCTTTAGATATGAACTCGGTTGTTGCTCCAAGCTCATGAAGAACAAATAAAAGTATATTCGGACACTTGAGAGAATCACTTTCATATTGTGGCATGCAAATTCGTATCTTGTCTGATGCAGCTCCATTATTTGACTTTGAAAGGTGAAAATCTTGGCAAGAAAATACGCAGTGGATAAATCTTTAGTGAGTGGATATACTTCTGGGAATTGAGGGACTTGAACCCAATTTTCGATATGAGCTACAACACTTGATATAGAGTCATTACCCAACCTTTGGAATGATCCCCATGACAATATGTGCTTGGATTGAAATGCCCAATGGATTAGTCGAATTGGAAAGTATAACAAGAAAGTGAAAAATTAACCAGCAAATGTACATGCTTTGTCAGAGACGACTGATTTACGCTAACTTCACTAAGTCACCCTGAGGCATGTTGCAACACCATCCTTATATAGTAAATGGAAAAGAAAAAAAAAAAAAAAGATAATTGAAGTGCCTAAATTTGGAGAGGTTAAAGTCCGAGAATTACAGACGGTTAATTTGCGTTAGCTTCGCTCAGGTCATCGTGAGGCATGTTGGAACATCATTCAAATATTGTAAAAGAAAAAAGAAAAGAATAAACTTGAAGTGCCTAAATTTGGAGTGATTAAAGTTCGAGGTAATTTATGTTTAGCTTTGCTCAAGTCATTCTTTAGGCTGTTGATTAAACTTTAAGGGGTCGCTCAAGTCATCGTGAGGCATGTTGGAACATATTCAAATATTGTAAAAGAAAAAGAAAAGAACAAACTAGAAGTGCCTAAATTTGGAATGATTAAAGTTCGAGAATCACAAATGGCTAATTTATATTTAGCTTTGTTCAAGTCATTCTTTAGGCTGTTGATTAAACTTTAAGGGGAGGTTTGGTAATATTGTATAATTGTTTGATTTTCGTGAATTTTCTCCATCCTAGAAGTGCCTAAATTTGGAATGATTAAATGAACCATGGCTAATTTATATTTAGCTTTGTTCAAGGATTAAACTTTAATATTTGGTAATATTGTATAATTTTTTGATTTTTCGCAATTTTTCCATCCACCTTTTTTATATGAGATATCTAATCTCATCTTTTTAGTATAAAATGTATTTTGCAACTAATTAATATCATAACTAAACGGAGAATATTACAATTTCACATTTTATCTTGAAATTGTAATCCATTTTCCTACCAACGTCGCTTGGTACATGGGATAAAAATTATAATTCCGATATAATATTTGAAATTAATTTTATTCCATGTTTGATTTGGGGTGTATTAACTAATTCCAAGATAACTTTTACACCAAATTAATAGAATTAGTTATCTTATATAAAAAGTGAAATAGCTAAACCAATGAGATATCGACCGTTATACCAAACAACCCCTTTAAGAGAGAAGGCAGTCGACAAAGTGGTAAGCAAAAGAAAAGAGAGAAGGCAAAAACTTGGAAGTACTTAAATTTGTGTGTGGTTGGCAGGCAAGGAGCGATAAGCAACAAAACAATGTTGGCCTTGTTGAAGTTGAATGGATGATCTCATTACAAGTGTCACCAAATACCTTTAGGCCATTGTTAAAGGGTAAATTATTCACCACACAGAGTAATGGCAAGTGTGGGGCCATGAGTGATTCAAAATTCAATCTGAAATGACACATCAGAGAGATTAAGAAAAACACAATCTTTATCTGCAAGTAGGAAATGACACCCCATATGGACAGAATAAAGCCCACCTTAAAACTTGTGGATACAATAGAAACATACGTACCGTCCACAGTAATCAAGTCTTACTTTTGATTGCTCCCGATTCCTCGCCCATTTTATAATTAATCGCTCCCTTATGTCTCTGTCTCGCATTAACATGTTGTCTAAAGAATGACACTCATTCAAGTCACCAATTTTTTTTTTTATAAATATTTAAAAATAATTTAATGTTATTTTTGGTTAAATATTTTTATAGAAATTATTTGAAACTACACAAACATCTAATCTTATTTTAATATATAGATTTAAAAAGAAATTTCTTTTTGAAATAAATTAGACGAAGAGAGTAGAGAGTTTACTCTACTAAAGAAAATGTCAATAAGCCAGGAAAAAAAGAGAGGGTGAAAATGTTAGCACAACTAAAAATTCATATAAAAGATTAAAAGAAAAATAAAACGTCATACTAAAATGAGTCATGAACTAAAGTTTACTCTACTAAAGAAAATGTCAATAATCCCAGGAAAAAAAGAGAGGGTGAAAATGTTGGCACAACTAAAAATTCATATAAAAGATTAAAAGAAAAATAAAACGTCATACTAAAATGTAAATCATGAACTAAAGCGATATTTATTATACTAGATTTTTCTTATGACAAGGAAATTTAATAATTTATTTATCATCCCAAAATTAACTTTTACTTATTTTGTACAGTATAATTTTTCTACAATAAAATTCAAGTGAATCATTTACCTTAACTTAGCTCGGTCCCTATTTACTGTGTAGGATAAATCAAAATAAAATGACATGGTTGCGTGATGTCCTTAATGCTTGTGTATGTCCTTACTTTTTGGATTTGTCTTTTAAGATTCAAAAAAGAAAAATAATAATAATCATACTAAAATGTAAATCATGAACTAAAGCAATATTTATTATACTAGCTTTTTCTTAAGACAAGGAAATTTAATAATTTATTTATCATCCCAAAATTAACCTATATTTTATTTGTACAGTATAACTTTTCTACTATAAAATTCAAGTGAATCCATTTACCTTAACTTAAAATTTTCTTTACTTCCACCACCCCTATTTAATGTGTAGGATAAATCAAAATAAAATGACATGGTTGTGTTATGTCTTGATTTTAATAGCTTTGTTTGTTGTCCTATACTCTTACCTCATAAAATTTTTTTTGTGATTTGTCTTTGAAAATTTCTATAAAAATAATAATAATAATTTTCCCTCTATGATAATAATTTTCCTCTAGAATCGTTGCATTCTTAATTACTTTTGATACTTTTTTTTTTTCTTAGTCAGGGATAAAAAATTACACATTTCCTTATTTGGCAATAAGTTAGTTTTAAACTTTACCTTTTATCTTAACGAGTTAATTTATAATCACATAAACTTTAACTTATTTTAGATATAACGAAGGGTATATTTGGCCCTTTTCAAAAGCAAAACTTTTTTTAAAAATTTATCACATAAACTTTATTTTTTAAATTTCTTTTTTTAGATAGATTTAAAAATTACCTTATTTTTAAATTTCGTATCCAGTTAAATTACACCACATAAATTGGGAGGACGGAGCAATATTTTATAGTTTTGGTGTCAAACTAATTGGCAATGCCGACAACTAAATTAAATTTGAAAAGTTGCCAAATTAAATTTCAAATAGTCAACATCCGATTAAATCGTCAGTGCTGGATCTAGCGATTAATTGACCGGCTTCAGTTGATTTGTCCCCAACACAGTAGACCCCACATCCCGCCCCACTATTATGTCTCTCTGTGTATATTTTCCTCCACACAACTCATAGAATAGTTTTGAAACCATGAATTCAAGCTCAGCAAATTCAGCATCCATGGCTAACAACAATTCTACTGATGCTTCTGCCAAAAAGGTTAGGAAACCTTATACTATAACTAAGTCAAGAGAAAGTTGGACTGAAGAAGAACATGACAAGTTTCTTGAAGCTCTTCAACTGTACGTTATCTCTCTCTTATCTTCTTTTTATTTACTTCTTTTAATTGTGAAGGAATGTGATCTTGTTAATAAAATTTAGTTAGTTCTTGATTTTACAGTATACTTAAGTACACCTGCATAGAAAGATATGGAAGTCGTTAGTAGATAGTCGA
Source organism: Lycium ferocissimum (assembly GCF_029784015.1). Lineage (NCBI taxonomy): Eukaryota > Viridiplantae > Streptophyta > Magnoliopsida > Solanales > Solanaceae > Lycium > Lycium ferocissimum. Next base: position 7,759,894 of record NC_081344.1, on the reverse strand, counting down.
GCATAGTCTAGTTTTCTTAACAGTATTATTATTATTATTACTCTCCTACTATCTTTTTCTTTCGATTTTATTGTTACCTGTTGTATTTCTTTTGCTTCGGTTATCCTATTATTTGTTGTTGTTAATAGTGTTCTTTTCTCCAAGATTTTTAAAATGGCTTCTGTACTACTGTATTTCCTTTTTCAAACCTGTTTTGATATGCTTTACTTGAGCCGAGGGTCTATAGGAAAAAATCTCTTTACCTTCACAAGATAGGGGTAAGGTCTATAGGAAACAATCTCTCTACCACAAGGTAGGGTAAGGTATACGTGCAGGCCTCACTTATGGGATTACACTGGGTATGTTGTTGTTATTAACATGTACGAGTACTATACTTATTCTAAGATATGTGTCTAATAGTAATTTATAGGTTTGTGCTCAATTGAGGCATTTTCTAGGTAGATGTTTGGGAGTTATTCCTGTGTTCAGTGGCGCAGCCAGTATTTTCACTAAGGGGGTTCAAAATACGAATAAGTGAACACACGAAGAAGCCAAAAGGGGTTCAATACCTACTATATATGCATAAAAAACAATTTTAACCATGTATAAATAGGGTAATTTTCCGTCTAAGGGGTTTCGGATGAACCCTCCTAGGACTAGTTGGCTCCGCCCTTGCCTGTGTTATGAGACAGGTAAATTGTTCATCCTTTTTTTCTTTTCTGCTATACGGGAAATTAGAAAGCTCTATAGTTGGTCTATTCTAGTATTGCCTCTGCATTTTATGTTGGAATTTCTATCTTTGTAGTACTAATTTGGATTATTTTGTGGCAAGTTAGCTCCTTTTGCGTTGTCTTTGTTACCTATTTTTGGTTAAGGTTTATACATTTTCTGAATCTTAAAGCTGCATCATTTATATTCGCAGTTTAGAAAAATGTTTTTTCTGAAGCTTTGCTGTTTCTTCTTCGTTTGGGTTATTCAGGTTTGACCGTGATTGGAAGAAAATTGAGGATTTCGTAGGCTCAAAGACAGTAATTCAGGTGCTAATTTCAATTGCTTCTTTCTGATGAAGTTCACAAAGACTTGTTTTTCGTGCTTTGTGTTTGTCTTTCTGAAGTACCTGAGCTGCCGTTTGCCGGAAAGTATAAAGAGAACTTAAGAAAATGTACTGATAGAGATATTACTTGTTACTTTTATGCTGTTTGTATTCTTTGTCTTGCAGAGATATTATAGTGGAATATGCTGTATTTACCACTGAGTTGTTACTATTATAATTATATGTGATTGACGCATTCCTAATTATTCAAAGGCCGGATAAGTACCAATTTTCTTTGGATATCATGAAATGCTAGTCAGTCCTTTGAGTATGGTTCTATTACTTAATGCGTATTGTGTGTTGTCTGTTGCATGTGCAAAGCTTTTGCTTACAACTTTTAGCTCTTTGAAGTTAATTGTTGGTGTATGACATGCATTCACAGGTACCTGATATATAATCTAGAACTGACCTATTCAATGGGAATTTATTTTGGCATGTGCTAATGTATGCGATTTTAGTAATTTATTAGGCCCTTTATATTGTTCGATTAGAGAATTTCTTTTAATTCCTTTCGTTCAGAGCACTTTGCATAATATAATGATGCATTAGAGTATCTTCCATATGTCTACATGGAGAATCTGTTTATAAAAACATTTGCCTAATATTCTGGGTTGTAGATTCGCAGTCATGCCCAAAAGTACTTCTTGAAGGTCCAGAAGAATGGTACAACGGCACACGTGCCACCACCTCGGCCCAAGCGTAAAGCAGCTCATCCTTATCCCCAGAAGGCACAAAAAAATGGTTGGTTTGCATTTTCAAAGTTGTCTTACGTCTAATTTGGTATATCTTATTTCTCATATAGCTTCTTGTTTTTTCTTGGAACTACTTTGTGCAGTGTTAGTACCATTGCAAGCATCCATGGGTTACCCTTCTTCAATGAATTCCCTTCCACCTGGATATCCATCATGGGATGACACTTCTGTACTTATAAATTCTCCAACAGGCGGAGCAATGCCATCACAAGATGAATACCATCTTCAAAGAATTCAGGGTGTGTAACTGACTATAACATGGCACTTTATCTGCATACATTGTAAATCTACTTCCTTGTTGAGGGATTTTTCTGCACTTATTTCAATGTACGACATTACTGATTCAGCTGATATTGGATCAAAGGGAGCTACATTGATTAGTAACAGCAGCATCACAGGCATAAGAAGTTCCAACAGAACAGCGCCAAGTTCTGAACTGCCAGAGCAGAGCAAACGAGGTTCTGTTCCTCATGGTAAGGATCTCTAGTGTACATTTTTGAACTTAGCTCTACGATTCATTGCTTGAGGAAAACATGGTATGATCTCTACACATTTCGCCTGCTCTGTCATAAGGCTTCTCAATTCAGCATGTGCATTATGTAGCTTTTTCATTCTTGGTTGTCCTATTTCTTTATTTGGCACCACATGTCATTTCCCAATGGTATACACAGCTAATATTGTCATGGTTATTTTCTTGCTCATGCACGACATTTTACTTGGCTTTTGATATGTTGCTAGCTCAACCTAGAAAAAGAAGAATAATTTTCCATCCACTTGCCAAATCCGAGTTCTTAAGGAAAATCACAACTTTGATCCCATGCTTAGTGTAATTCCAATTTTGGTCCTTGGCTTATCCAAATTTACACAACAAAACTTTTTATCATGCCAATGTCATACTTATGGTGCAATAACAGAAGGAATGGTTTCCAAGAAAAGGAAAGTTACTTGAATGTTGCTTGCACAAAGATTGCCCAAAGGGGGCAAACTCAACTGGGTTAAAATGGTATTTCTGTTATCTATTTTGTGAGTTCTCTTGATACTGAGAAAAACATGTTGCGAACTTTCTAAATTAAAGATATTTTTAAAGTTTAAGAAACGAAGTTATGTAATTTATCTCATAAGCACAAAATTATGTAGTTTAGGGTAGCTAGAAATGCAAGTAAATGTGTGTATAAAGTTCTAAACGTCCCAACTTGAGGACAAAATTCATAATAACAGTAGATTTTCCACTTTGATGTTTATTCTCTTCCATTACAGGTATACCCGACTTTGCAGAAGTCTATAGCTTTATTGGGAGTGTCTTTGACCCAGACACTAAAGGTCATGTACAGAAGCTGAAGGAGATGGACCCTATTAATTTTGAAACTGTGAGTTTTGGATCCATGGTTAATTAAGCATTTTACATTTGCTTCACCTGTGTATGTAATTAACCAGGACTATATAGGATTAACTCTGACTAGAATCCTATGCGATGCGAAGTGTTTTTGCTAATGGCTGTGAATGATCTAGTTAAAGAATAGACAGTTGATTTGATTGATAATTACTTCAATTTGCATTCACCTCTTTATTGTTTTCCTAACTAATCTCGACCTGCTGGATGAACCTCCAGCAGGCAGCCAGGAAGATTAGTGGACATTCATTTGAAATATATCTGTGTAGAATATTTACAAGCAATACTCTGCATCATGATATTTTAATTTGTCAGATTGAAAGAGCACTCTCAGTTTTACTTACTTCATGCTTGCTAAGAACTCATGAGCTTTGTTGCAGCTGACTGTAGCTTTCTGAGTCAGGTTAATTTCAATGCTTATGCTAGGTGAAATTAATGTTATTATTTCCATGATGTCTTTAATTTTTTTTCTTGATGCCATTTTTCTGTAATCCCTAGTTATAACTGGGCAGAATTCCTTAATTTAACTCGCACTCAAGCAATAGAGGGAACATATACCAAAGGTTAGGATCATCACTGAATTTAGTTAGCCTGAATTACATTTTCTTAATTGAAATCCTTTTCTAAAGGAGCTGAAAGAAGTAGCAAAAGATGGTTAATTTGTCTGAAGTATATATATAAATTCTGGATAGGGAACCTTTTACTTCAATTATGTTCAGCCAGATATTCATTTAAAAATCTAGAGGAATGTGTCGATGTATTTTATTCCTTCTTTCTGGCCTTGAAGAAATTTAAATTGGTGGATTTGCAAATCATGATCATCTGTTTCTTCTGGACTTGCAGGTTTTGTTGTTGATGCGAAATCTTACAATGAACTTATCAAACCCAGACTTTGAACCCATTGTGAGTGTGCTCCACTATACACCGAATGGATGTTTTCATCGATGTAGCCTACTTTTCTAGTATACTTGATTTCTTTTTCTTTAAAGGGAAGCTTTTACATGAAGATGAGAATCTTTATTCATTTTCCAATATTAATCGCATTCTGTGGAAGGCATATACAGGGGAATTATATAAGTCAGTTTCAGAAGAACAAGTTTACCCTGTTTGGCATTGAATTCAGTATATCTCAGTAGGTGTTCTCCTTTGGTCTTGCTTAGGTGTTAACTAGATTACTTATCCAATAAGGCTGCTGTCATCCTATTGTGTCATATGACAAAATTACCCAATGCCTTAGTTCACCTCGTGGTGTAAAATTCCCAAACCTGGATGTATCATTTACTGTTACATCATAGTATATTTCTTCACAGCTTTCTGCCAGTGTGTAAGAAAAAGAGCTTGAAATTCATTGGGTCCTGAGCTGTTGTGTCCCTATATGCAATTTCACATCCTTAGTGACTTACGCAAAAGATTTGGTCTTATAAAGACATTGCTGTCATTATCTGTCGGTCTGTGTCCAATACTAAATTTTGGCATCAGCACCAACTACCTTGGCTGGGAAAGAACATTCAATTTTGCTCTCCATTGTACATTAGTTTCCAATATTGCAATATTAGCCTGCCTCCCCTTAAGATTTGAGAGGCAAAAGATTATTTTCTTCCTGTAAACAAAACTTTATTTGGATTCTGAGTTTGTTTAGGTATCTTACTGCTGTTCTACAGCTATTGTACCTGTTTAAGGGACTAAAAGAACTATTGGAGGTAGTTCAATTGGATGGAGAGCTGTTGATAAATGAGTCGCAAAATATTGAGTATTACTTGTAAATTTTTGTTCTACAATCTATAGTTTGATCATGTGTTGGAACAATCCAATGCTATGACTTGGGATTGCAATCTAGTTTGTCCCAAGGATATACCTCTTTTCATCTCTTCAATAGGCATGATTTGGCTGAAGTATCAGGAGCAGTAGCACACCAATTTGGTTACTAATTTTTTGCTTGAGGTTCTCTCAGAAAAGTTATCTCAAAGCATGGGATTATGTTAACTTGAATAGTGGAGCATAGTCATGGACCTTTTCTCTAGATGAATGTGCTGTTCACATTATTCACATTATCTACCTTACAGGTCCTTCACAACTGACTCCTCTTCTTGCCATTTTTTGTGCAGAAAAATGTAATGTCAACGTATGATCTCGGTACAAAAGTTGTGGGCCTTCCTACAGGTAGTGCTGCCAATAACCCCAATGATCTATCATGTCGGACAATATGATAGAAGCTATAGCTATTAAGGTTAGTATCTTTTCCTAGCTCATTTTTCAAAATTTTCTTATTATTCCTTCGTCATACTCAGAGAGTTGATCCTCTTTTTCAGCATGTTTGTCGGTGAGACTCTCCAACGGTGCATCTTTGCGCTCATGCTTTGAGAGCTGAAAAAACTCTTCTCTAGAAAGAGTCTCAGAGTTGTGGCATGTGTAAGAGCATCTTCCTCTGCTTTCTTCTTGATGCTCGGTGGTCATGGAAGATGCTTCTTTCTGAAGTTAGCTTCTCTTAGTGAGAAGTGTGCCGACATTATGGCAGCTCTTGTTTTTTTTCCCTAGAAATGTATATGCCCTCAATTTTGTGCAGCTAGTATTTGGTCCTGGTGTAAAATTTACAGCTTTAATTTAGTAGGAATAATAACAAGGAAAAAGTTCTTGTACCTCATTGCCTTTTGAAGTATGGATCCAGGCACTCACTTAGGCTGTGTATATGATATATGGTCAATTTGTTGCATCATGAGACTCGAGTTGAACTGTTGATCGTCTATTTGTTTGTTGTCTGCATTAAGAGCTGTTTCTACGGCTAGTAATCCTGGATGTACTTGCTTTGTGTCCATCGAATTTTCTCAATCGACGTATCAACTGGCTAGACGGGTAATCATGTGGTGACAAAAAAGAACTAGTAAATTTCTGTTTGGTAAAACACAGCACGGTGACCACCAGGATTTATTTAGCACTTGTGGCTGAAAATTCGGGCGGTCCGTTAGGATTTATGGTCGAATTTTGGTTACCACTAACATCGTGTTTTATAGAAAGTCACTAGCACAGTATGTTATGGTGGTCGCTAGGAGTTGTGGCTGAAATTTTGGCGATTTGTGTAAGATTTGTAGCCAAAATCCTATCGATCGTCATAACCTTTTGAACAGAAATTACAACAACACGTTGTTGCTTCAAAATTGATCTTAATTGTTTCAAATTAGCTTTAAATTTGATATTCAATCTTCTAATGACGGACCCAATAATTTTCAATTAGATTCAATTCAATATATTCACTTTGTCTTCTTCTACAAACAAATTAAATAAACCCAACAATGATGTTCTTCAAGTTTTTTCAACCAAAACCTATCCAAAATAATCATAAATAACCAATGAGTTTTTCAATGAAGAAATTGAAGAGCAAGAAGCAACATAAGGAAGAGGAGAAATTCTGGCAAATATATATTTGCACGACTTTTCTTAACAGAGTCAAAACTTAAAGGGATGTCCTTAGAAAGGATATCTCACCTAAATTTCTAGGTGATTTACAAGAATGACCTTGGAAATGGATGGTCTCTGAAGTTTTAATCTTGCTTGACAGAAACTTTCATTTATTTGCGTGAATTGTCCTTCAAAGTTGATGGTCTTTAATTTTTGCCCTTCGCTTAAAAAGTGGTGAAAATATCACGAGGTTACGGGTTCGAACTCCGCCTCAAAAAAAAAAAAAAAAAAAAAAAAAAAACAATTTTGGAAAGTAAGTCTTTCATGAAACCTCTGCTTTAAGGCCTAACTTTTGCCCGAATAAGCCTAATTTTGGGCAAATGTTAGGACTTAGGCCTTAAGACAGAGGTTTGCCTTAAGGTCTAATTTTGGGCAAACCTCTGCCTTAAGGCCTAATTTTGCTACGAAATTCTGCGTTGCATTTTTTTTTTTTTATTGAGCCGGGGCGGGGTATCAGGTGAATGGAAAAAATGACAGACCACCCGCGAATAAGGCCAATCGTGCAAATTGCCCAAAAACTTGACTTTTGACTTTGTGCATGATAAGTTCGAGACCACCCATTTCAAGATTTCAAGATGCTCATGGGTTTGTAATTTGCCAATAAAAATGTAAAGACTGCCCTTCTTTTGGGGTGGTCTTTAAAGCCAGTCATATTTGCGGTCTTTAAATTAAGGAATTTGAGGTCTTTAAGTTTTGCAACAACGTTGGATACCATTTTGGGTTCGAACCCCCGTCAAGCATAAAATAAAGAAATAAGACATATTTTATGGGATTTCTTAATACCCTCCGCATGAAAACATTCGATTTCCAAAAACTAAAGTTATGTCTAATTAAAATATTTTATTAGAAGTTGAAATATGGTTTTGTTCAAGCGTTTAAATGGAATATAAAAGTTTAAGGGATTGGCAATCACATCAAACGATTCAAACCCACAAGAAGGATAGTCAATAATTACCGTTCAAATATGTGTTGGTTTGGAAAAAAAAAAAAATGTGTTACTCCTATTTACGATAACTTTTTGACGTTATTAATTATAATCGGGAGGGGGCAAATTTTATATATAATTTTCATTTTATTTTGATTTTAAAGGGTAATATTTTTTTTGAAAGAATAGTAAATTTTAATTAGGTCTTATTTTTATTTTATGTATAACCAATTAGTTTTTTTATTTTAAACTATCATTTAGTGAAAAGTTTAAAAAAAAAAAAAAAATGTCTCAAGGCAAAATCTAACTTTCTCTTTAATTAGTTGTCTCTTTTCATGGAAAAACTAAAGAAATGAACAGACACAATTATCAACATTTTCCTCAAGGCAATATAATTTCAGTTTTTGCCTTATGGGCAAAATTTTTCTAAGGAACTATTTATAAAATTTTTAATTATTACAAAAGTATGCAATTAACATAAAAGTGTGCCTTGAAAAGTTAAAAAAAAAAAAAAAAAAAAAAATGTCTCAAGGCAAATACTTCAAATAACAACGAGAAAATTAAAGAACTTATATAATCTTTTCCTCAATTTGTTGCATAATTTAGTTTTCTTATGGGCTCATTTTTTAAGGAGTCCTTTAGTTTGATAAGATCATACTTTGAATTAAGGCATAAAAAAAGTATGCCTTAATGGCAAAAGTGTGCCTTGAAAAGTTAAAAAAAAAAAAAAAAAAAAAAAAATGTCACAACCAAAGTTAATCTATGCATATATGGTTTTTCCTTAAGGATTAAAATACGATCCCATACACTTTATCGATCACTAACGCCTTCGAACGGATAATTATTTTATTTTATCCTAGCGGGGGTTGAATATGATTGTATCTAGTCTCGTACGATTGTAAAGAAACAAATGTATTTGCACTGTAAATTCAGAGAAAACAACCCCAAAAGAACGGGCAATCCGTGCAAAAAAATGTAATTTGCCCGACATAAAAATGTAAAGAAGATATTATGGGCTTAAGCCCAGTAAGCAACAACATAAGGAAGAAGAGGACGAAGCAACAACGTAAGGAACACCATTGTGATTTCTGAGTATAATTAGAGAAGATAGACATATTTTATGTGATTTACTTAATTACCAAATAAACGAATGAAAACATACACATTTTCAAAGAACTAAAAGTGTCTAATTAAAATATTTTATTAGAAGTTGAAATATGATTTTTATTGGACACTTTAAATGAAATATAAAAGTTTAAGGGATTGGCAATCACATCAAACGATTCAAACCCACAAGAAGGATAGTCAATAATTACCGTTCAACATATGTGTTGGTTTGGATAATACACAAAATAGTGTTACTCCTATTTACGATATTTTTGACGTTATTAATTATAATCTCAAATTTTATATATAATTTTCATTTTTATTTTGATTTTAAAGTGGTAATATTTTTTTTTGAAAGAATAGTAAATTTAATTAAGGTCTTATTTTCATATTTTATGTGCGCAACATATTAGTTTTTTTATTTTTTTTAATTTTAATTACTGTTATCATTTAGTGGAAGCAAACTGAATATATTGTGAATCTAACTTTCTCTTTAATTGAGTTGTCTCTTTTCATGTCAAAGACAGAGAAATGAACAGACACAATTATCAACATTCGGATCAGCAATAGTAAATTTCAGCAAAGATTGAACCTGACATGGACGCACATCATTTCTAAGAATTTACTAAAATTAAATAATTATTATGTGAGTATCAATCAAACATGAAAAATGTCTTTTAAAAAAAAAAAATGACTTTCGTCGTATCGAATACTTCAAATAACAACAAGAAAATTAAAGAACTTATATAATCGATATCAATTTGTTCGAAATATGTTTTCGATCTCATGTTTTAAGGAGTCCTTTAGTTTGATAAGATCATATGGAATGGCGGCAAAAAAAATTCACATCGGATGTTTACACAAACCAATAAACCTATGACATGCGTTGAAAGATACACAAAGTCACAACTACTACACAACCATAGTTAATCTATGTATATTTTTTCTTAATAAAATCACTCAACTATGATATTTTTTATCGATTTAACATAAACATTCAATACGGATAAATATTTTCAGTATTTATCCTATGTTGAGATATGATTGTTTCTAGTCTCGTACGATTGTCGAAATTTTCAAATGTATTTGCACTGTACCTTTCAGAGAAAACAACTTTCTTGAACGGGATATGAGTACAACAAAACTAATCTATAATTAAATATTCCCTAACCTAGTTTGGAGGATCTACACAAAGTTTATTAGGTTGAGTAGGGTGACCTTCTGTTTATCCTATAGATTAGCCATTTTTGAAATAGAAACCAAGTATTAGACGACACTAAAATTTCTCTTTTGGATCTCCTCGTTGCATCATATAGGCAATTATTGATTTAATTATAGTAAGAAGTCCCACTAATACATGATATTTTATTGGACACTTTAAAGCAAACATATGATTACTGGTTAATTCCAAGTCACAACAAGCATTATTCCTCCTTAAAGAAGAAAGCGAGATTTCACCTAAATACAACGTTGTTCACAGCTAATTGCATAAATAATTAATGTCTCAAAAAAGTAACTATATAAATTTTTTGAAGTGACATTAGTAGCTGTTGTAATTTTTTTTTAATGCAAAGTGGATGCGACGTTCCTAGGCCAATTATCTTACTTTTATCACTTCCCTTTGACCTTGGTCTGAAACATCAACTATCATCTTCATTTTTTTACTTTCTTTTATTTTATTCTCCCTCTTTTGAGGTTTTCTTTAATATTTAAAATAATTTTCTGTCCTTCCTATTCTTATTTAAGAAATTCCAACTAGAAAAATCCAAGATAGTTTGTGTTCAACATACGATGAACCTACCTATTGTGTGCTTCCGCAAGACGGAAAGAGTATTACTACCTCCGGATCAAAATAAATTCACTCCAAGAAAAAAAATATGTAAATTGACTAGACACCCCTTAATAAACTACTCACTCCAAGAAAAAAAACATGTAAATTAACTAAACTACCCCTAATTAAATAAGCATTGGGATTTGATCGCATAACACTTAATAGGGGAAAATCTGGAAAGATAAGATTAATTATTTCTTGATTTAATAAGTGGATACTTTTTTTGACCCAAAAAAAAGGGTAAGTGGACATTTTTTTTTATCCAGAGGGAGTAATTGAAAAGAGAAAAAAGTTTTAATTCATAGGCAGCTCCTTAAATATTACTAGAAAATTTAATTTATAGACTCTAACTACAGTTTGTTCTAATTGAGTAGCGTAGCACATGATAAAGTATTTCAATTAAACACATTCAGTTAAAATTTTTGGAAAAATTTGAATGCGTAATCTCAAACGTCTTACCTAGTAAATATGTCATTTCCTTTTAATTATCGCATCAGCATCAATTAGAAAACGTATGGGTTTTATGACTTATTAAAGCAAATGTGTATAATTAAAAGAGATGACATATTTTATGTGATTAATTTAACTTAACTAACTAATAGACTCTTAAGGACACAAGCAAGTATTTACAAAATTTAAACTGAACATGTCTAATTGAAACATTTATCATGTGTTAAGGTGTCCAATTGAAATAAATTGTAATTCGAGTGTTTAAATAAAATTTAAGAACACAAGCAAGCTTGAAACATTTATCATGTGTTAACAATTGAAATAAATTGTAAAGTTTAAATAAAATTTTATTTATTAGAAGTTTAAGGTGTCGCCTATAAGTATTACTCCCTCCGGTCCAAAGTAATTGAGATTTTATACATGACCACATGGATTAAGGAATTCACTTACTCATAAAAATTAAGAGGTATATTGACTAAGATACCCTTCATTAAGAGGGGCTTTGAAATTATGACAAGCATTAAATTTGTTCATTGAACTAAGAATATATCAAGGGTAAATTTTAAAAGAGAATAAATTAACTTTTTGATAGATTAAAATCTCAATTATTTCGGATCAACTTTTAGAGGCTAAATCCTTAATTATTTTGGACCGGAAGGAGTCAACCAGAAAAAAAAAAAAAAAAAAAAAAAAAAAAAAAAGAGGAGAAGGGAGGGAAACAAGAATGTAACCGTCGATTAGTTAAATGTGTTACACAAAGGCACCTGATTTCATCCCCATGTGAAACTCTCTTTAGTTTTGTTTTAAACAAAAGTTTAAAGAAGATTTAACTGGATACGATATCCAGATAATAATATCCCATTACCATTTACAATTAAATAAAGAGACTCTGAAACCTCTTTTATATTTTATTTATCGATTTCCTGTACTCTATCAATTTTTTGGGGAAAATGGTCATCATATAACTAAAAGAACAATGTCATTGTAATTCGTCGGTTTCCAATTCCAGGTGGAGGTAAAAATATTATGCGGTTTCTTTCCATCCGTTAAGTTTTGGTAGCTAAAGTTTTTTGGTACCTCTCTGCTAGTGGCAAGCTAGCCTAGACATCACAATTCTACATATAAAAAAGTCATTACAATTCAAACTCGTTACATTATTCATTTATTAAGTTTATTTTTGGTTATAAGAAATCAAAAAGCTTTTTATTATAATTTAGAAAAAGCTCTTTTGGGAAAATACTTTTTTCTTCTTTTGCAAATCGAAAATATGTTTTCAAATCCAGCATGTAATGGGTTGGTGAAAACCTTTTCTAAAGAATGTTTTTCTTTTGTAGTGCAAATGTTTTTCTTTTGTAGTGCAACAAATTTTTCTTTAAGTTAAAAAACTTCTCAATTGTTTTCTAAAAATAAACCAAAATCAAATAAAAAAAAAGTATAGTTGGTGGTTTTGGCAGACAATTAACAATCTTTTAATTCACTGCCCAAATTGAAATCCTGATTAATTCAAATTCGTGTGGTATAAGATTTACTAAAAGGAGAATCCTCCCTATCATAATTTTTTCTCATAATCAAAGGTAAAATTAAAAATATTTAATTAACGACGAAGGAATTAATAACTATCTCACCAAAATGTTCGATGGATTAACAATCTCTATCCAAAGGGCATAAGTATATGTGTATTATTTCCTCTTGTCTATAATTCAGTCATTTCTTCCTATTTCTCCTCCTTTTTTCTCTCTTTCAGTATCACTGGTCACTTCACTAAATTTCTTTAATTTTCCCATCATCTACAGCAATATTACTATACTCCTACTATTATATATACACAATGCACACTACTGTTGGAGGTTGACTGATTTGCACATAAAGCAGCTGGATCAGATAATAGGAATAACTTTATTAATTGGAATGAAGCAAGGAGTTATTAGTGAATAAATTAAGAATGACATTGATATTGTCAGATGACATTGATATTGTCAACTTTTTTGGGTAGTTTATTATTAGAGCTAATCTAAAGCTGAGATATATTCCATTGTAGATATTTTATCTAGGGGGTGAAATGATTTTCACCTCTAACTATATTTTAAAAATCACACTCCCTCTCAATTTTGAACAATAGACATTCTCTCCCCTTTATTCTAATTGACTTTTTTAAATGCCTATTTTATCCTTACATTGTCAACTTTTGTCTTCTTTTTTACTTCTTTAAGATCATGATATTTTTCATTTTTTTAATTTATGTAACAAATTTCTTATAAAAAATAAATATTATCTTCTAGGCGAGGAAAAAAGTGAAAAATACTAATTAAGTATATAAGTTAATGATGTTTTATAATAAAATAAAATAGCAGAATAAACAAAAACTTAATTTTATTAAAAATAATCAAAACTTTAATATTTGTTTATACAAGTGAAAAATAAACAGGTCAAAATAACTTTATAAATATATTCTATGCTGGTAATGCAAAAACAATTAAAAAATAGAGGCGAATTTTTAAAATTGATTTATTTATAATGTAAATGTATTTTATTATAATTTAAGATATATTCCATTAGTGACAACCAAAACTTGTTTATTTATAAAAAATCTATATATAATTTAAAGCTAGGCAAAGATAAGGTGATGTGGCACCTCTCTATGGACACCATTCCTATTTATTTATTTTTCTCATTTTTTTTGACATTTCTCCTATTTTTCCTAGCTCATGTGCTATTTTAAAAAAATGCAAAAGTCACTTCTTAAAACAATTCTTAACCTATGTTACTCACATTCTGCAATTACTCAATATTAATTATCATTTACTATGTTTCACTCTCTTTACTGTTTAGTAACCTTTAAGACCATAATTATTAACATTATGGCAAAAGTGAGGAATGAATATATGTTCTATCTGATGCACGCAGACCTTTTAGGAATTAATTTTTTTTTTTTTAAAAGTGCAATTAAGTAGCCATATAATCACGTTCATACACTGCCTAGCAGAAGAGAAATTTTAGGAAAAATAATAAATAGTTATTAATGAGGAACAAATTTATATTTGCTGCAGTTTAGGATATAGTTATTCCTCTTTCACAGATTTTCCATCCATAGGTTTCTCCAGACATGTAAGCTTCGATTAGTTTAATATTTCAGCTTTTTCTTTTATGAGCATTGCTATAAGGTGTTTCTTGAATAGCATAATGGTAAAATACTCTTCCCGCTCTTCTTCTTTTGTGTTTGGTTGTTTGAAAAATTAGAGTAATTTTTATTTTGTAATTTTATCGCATTCTTGTGTTGTAGGTTATACAAAAAAAAAAAAAAAAAAAAAAAAAATCATAGCTTTTGTTAAAGTTTGATGTGACGTTATTTTCAAGAATTGAAAGAGGCATGGTTATTAGTTACAACTTGGTGACTTACATGATGAGTAGCTGATGTTGAATGCTAGATTGAACTTGGAGAGTGCTGCAGTTTAATCTCAGTTTAAAAATCTCATAACGGTTTTTCGTTAGATAGTTGAGTGAGTTTTATTGTTCTTCAAAGTCGGTGATTTGCATTTTTTTTTTGCTTAAATGTTCGAAGACCCGGAATGATTTTATTGAATAATTTATTCAATGCTTTAACGTAGTTAAACATCACAAAGATTTGAAGTCTTGACAGCCTTCAAAATGGTGGCTTTAGTCATTACGGGAATATTACTACATTTATAATTGACTTAATTTTTTCGTTTTCTTTTGCTCATCGTTGGGTATTATTTTTTACAAATTTCTTTATTTTATCTTTGGAGTTGTAGTTTTTTGGGGATTTTAAGTCTATTTATTTTCGTATCAGGCAAATACTCCCAACAAGAGGCTCGAGGTTAACAAACACATGTTATATTCTTATGGTTGATAATCAAATTTAAAGTATCTCATGAAGAAATTCTCATAGGAAATCTTTTAAGAAAAAGTTGGTGAAGAACTGATAGTTGATCATGAACTTTGAAATGGAGGTGAGAGAAAAAAGAAAAACAGGTAGTCTGCAAGAAAGTTACGATTCTATTATTGATAGGCCAGAGTTTAGCTTTGTATCGCCATCAGATGTCTTGTGTCTCAAATTTAATTAGGAGTTTCAAATATGTGGTGACTAGAAGTGAAATCCAGGCTTTGATATCACTCAACCCCTAAATCACAAAATTTCATGTCGGTTTAGATCATGAAAAGATACTCATTCCCGTCTATTCAATGCCTCCGTTGGTTGTTTAGTAAATGCAATCTTCCTTTATATTATGTTTTACTCTCTTCTCTGTTTTTCTTTGCATTTTTTCATTAGCCAAAGGACTAAGCTAATATTTCAATGATGATCTGAAGGTTAAAGATATTGGAAGAACATTTGTGCTTGGCAATTTCCAATCAAGATTATCAATGACTTAACTTTGTCATAATCTTATGGTAATGTTATGAACGGGTCCAAAATTCTATGTTCTTATTGATGATAATAAAATCGTAGTTTTAGTTACTACTGGAGTAGTACTATTTTTATAATATGCCTTTACTTTTTTCCCTTTCGTTTAGTAATCAACAGGTAATTTCATTATTATTCTTAGATTTCTTTATTTTGTCTTTGGAGTTGTAACTTTTTTGAAATTTTAATTTTAGTTGTTTTTGTATCAAGTTCATACTCCTAAGGAGAGGTTCGAGGCTAACAAACACATGCTATATTTTTATTCCTTCTTTTTTTCTCCATGTTTACTTTCTTTCATCTTCAACATAACTTCAACTTCATGCTTATTAGATGTTAAGTTTTATTTTTCATCATTTACGTTGTAAAATTCCATTTCCTTTGGTAGGACCAATTGTTTTAAATTAAATGTAGGAATTTTATGATTATTCCAATTATCTATGATACATTTATAATTTTCCTTTTCATTAAATATTTTATATATAATTGTCAAAGAAATATATTTTATAACCGCGTAAAGCGCGGACATATCCAGTAGTACAAAATAAGAGAAAAGTGAAACTTAAATATACACACATACATACATAAATAGTAAATACATACTTACTGCATATAATAGTGAAATAACAATCATAAAAATAGCACTAAATTTTGTTACAAATTCATAAAAGTATTATTCTACTTATAATGTTAATGAACTTAAATAAGAATCTATAAGTACCTAAATTAAAAAATATATATTATATATAAATAAAAATGTATTACATGAATGGAGGATTGAAAAAAAACAAGGGTGAAATAGTGATTGCATAGCATAAAGGGGAGAGCGTGTCTATTGTTTAAAGTTGAGGAGGGAGTTTAATTTTTAAAGCAAAGTTGGGGGGAGCGGGGTGGTGAAAATTGGAATGAAGCAAGGAGTTATTAGTGAATAAATTAAGAGTGTATATTAATGCAGCAAGTGTATATCATGATTAAGTGATTTAATATAGTAAAAATATGCATTAATTAATCATGGTTAAAGTGTATATACAAACAAATATTATTCATCAATTCATATGTTATATACCCGATTAGCATGAATATTTACTCAAAAAATGAAGTACTTAGGAAAACATAACATTAGAGTTTATGTATAGGGGATTTGGACTGTTTTTCAATTATTTTACTGTCAATAAAATAGCTTAGTGAGTGATCCATAAATAATAATAAAAATTGGCAGTTAAAAAACATATCGAGATGTGAACCTGTCATTATTGTACTATTCCAACCTTCACTTTATCATGACTAAACTTTTTCGAGATAAGAGTTTAGGCATGTTCAGATAGTAGTTAGGAGAGGACAATCGATTCGATTCCTTTTAAGCATTTTCATTATGTTTTTAATCCTTAAAAGCTTTCTGTATAATATTTCTTATCATTGTCACAGGCAAATGTTAGTAAATGAAGTCCAATTTTGACAAATCATTTAATGCATGACTTGTAATTAACAGGTGTTGAATATTCCTAATAAGGGAAAAAGGTCCCTACTACTTCTATCTATCATCGGATCACATCTTAGGAGTGACTTGATAGTATCATTGAGCTACTTCTCAATTTGGTCAATACCATATAAGCTTGTCTATAGATTTTCATAAATTTGTGAAAAATTAATAGGCGTTTGGATATGAATTTGGTGATATTTCTTTTACAAAAAAATTATTTCTTCCGTCTTAATTTATGTAACATTCTTTTTTTTATAGTCCCCAAAAGAATCACTTTTTTTTGTATATATAAATTTAGTAACAATTTAACTTTAAATATACTTTTTTACCTCTATGAAATGATTTGTAATCATACAAATTTCTATGATATGTTTTAGACTATAAAATTTAAAAGTCTTCCTTTATTTCTTAAACTTCGTGCCCAATTAAATATCCTCATATAAAATGGGACGGGAGGAATAATATTTAAATTGAAGTTGAAAAAATTGCTTGAAAATAGAACATGCATTTCATTTGAAAAAATAATGAAGTTTTGTGAGAAAAAAAACTTTTTTCTACTAAAAAAAGTAGTTTAAACCAGTTTTTCAAACTTGAAATCTCACCTTCATATAACCAGATAGTTATTTAAAAAATAAGTGAAATATTCGTAAGTCCAAACGGGCCTTTAAAATCATTCGAGTGAGCATCACGCTCTACGTCGTGGGAGTACAAAAGAATTTCATAACACTATATAACAGGAAGCGCCCTCTGCTTTTGGAAGTCACATCAGGAGCGAAGCCTGGATAAAAAATTATATGTATATATCAAAATTAAAATTTTTTTATATATGTGTATATATATTTTTTATTAAACTTTTGTTTTTTTTATATTTTTCAACATATTCGGTGAAAATCAGGCTCCGCCACCGAACCACACTGTTATACTTCCTAGGCACCCAACAAAATTTCCAATTATTTTTTTACCATTAGAGAGTGACAAAATTCCTTGTTACCACTGTAATCTCCATCTTTTTTTCCTCCGAAAACAAATGCAATTCTCATTTCATCACACTTTTTCACTCTCTCACTCTCTCTCTCTCTATATATATATATTAGAATGTGTACATACGCAAGAAATGCCTTTGTGTAGTGTGTGAATGAATGGAACATTCATAAAGTCGAATTTGTTTTCAAATTAGTGCTCATTCATTTTAACACGCGACTAAAAATATAGGTTAAAACAAATTAAACCAAAAACAGAGTGTATATATATATATATATATATATATATATATATATTCTTTCTTCTTCATATCCATTAGCCATTTTCCTGTATCCCTGGAAACCCAACTGATCAAATTCCTCATTCTTTAATTAACTTCTTTCCTTTCTTAAATTCTCGTTCTGTAATTAGTAAGGCACCCATTTGATCAAATTTACTGTAGTGTGTAATTTTGAGATGTTTGACCTTAATCTTACTTCTGATGATGTTCCTCTAGAATTCACTCAAATGGAAACCTCCAATAATTCCTCCATTGATGAGCATTCATGTTATGCATTTGATATACTGAAATCCAATAATGATTACGAAGAAACTGGGGATCATGGTGGATTTGTAATAAAGGAGTTGTTTCCATTAGTGAATGAACAGAGGATCTTTAAAACTCCTGAGCTGAAATTACAGGTAAATTTTCACTGATGATCACATAACTATGACTTTTTTTTTCCATCAAAGTCACTTAACTATGTTTACTAACATATACGTTGGGTAATACTTTTTTGATAGGCGAAGAAAAGTAGAAGAGGACCAAGGTCTCAGAGTTCTCAGTATCGTGGAGTTACATTCTATCGAAGGACTGGAAGATGGGAATCTCACATCTGGTTAGTCATCATCACTTTGTATTTCAATATTCTAGTGGTTTACTAGTCACTCTTTAGTTCAATTCCATTATGGTATTTTACTAGTATCTTTTTTCAAGATTTATGCGAAAATCAATCAACTAAAGACAATCACAAACTTGTTGAGGTGGATTATAGATTTATATGAGATTCATCACAATGTAACTATTTTTATGCTAGTCTTCAACCTACCACAACCCTCTTCATAGTCCTCTTAACATACTGAACTTTATGCTTGAGATCCTCTTGACCTAGTCATGCTTAGGACCCAGTAGAGCTAGTGTTCTTTCAATGAAGTTGTCTCCGTATGACCTATAAGTCACGGGTTCAAGCCGTGGAACCAGCCACTAATGCTTGCATTAGGTTAGGCTGTTTACATCACGCCCTTTGGGGTGCGGCTCTTCCCCGGACGATGCTTTGTGCACCCCGCTGCCCTTCTTTCGATATACCAGCCGTCAAACCACTGCAGCGCTCTTCACTTATCCATGCTTAAGGCAGGACAGAACTTTTGTTCTCTCATTTTTTAACATACTGAACTTATGCAGTTATGAACTTATGCAGTTATGCTAACACCTACACGGAGTTGCTTAAAAAAATTACTGAACATTTTAAATAGCAGTTGTTTCTTGGGTTTATTAGGTCTATCTAGCAGCAATAATGAGCTGCTTTTTAAGTTTGGATAGCAATTCGTAAATGTTTTATTACCACTCTGAGCAGCTTTTTTATGGACTTTACAGGGATTGTGGGAAACAACTTTACTTGGGTAAGCAACTATATTTATAATTAACCTCATGTTTTATTGGTATAAAGTTTATTCCAGCTTTATTCATGAATTGATTTGCTGACTGCTAGCTTTGTTTTTGCATTTGGGACTTGTATTCACAGGGGGTTTTGACACTGCACATTCTGCTGCTAGGTACTATATAATGTAGAATGAGTTTTATCTTAACTCCATTTGTTGGTTTTTTTACTTCTCAAGAGAAAGAACTTGGATAGTTATAGTACTGAGTTTTTCTTTAAAAATTGCAGGGCATATGACCGTGCTGCAATTAAATTCCGAGGACTTGATGCAGATATCAATTTTAACATCAGTGATTATGAAGAAGATCTGAAGCAGGTTGGTTGAAGTTGCTAATCCCGTCATTACTTCAAGTTGAAGTCCTTTTCTCAATTAGGAATATGATTGCTGTTTAATGTAATTTTCTTTGACTGGCATGTAGATGAAGAACTTTAGCAAAGAAGAGTTTGTGCACATACTTCGTCGTCAGAGCAATGGCTTCTCTAGAGGAAGTTCAAAATATAGGGGAGTCACTCTGCATAAATGTGGTCGATGGGAAGCAAGGATGGGGCAGCTTCTTGGAAAGAAGTGAGTGATCACGTGTTTCAACGTGGCTTAGAAATGTCGCACTATTATTAATATGGCTGTTTCAAGTTTCTCACTGTCTAACCATATGATAGACTGATCTTTATAAGCTAGAGGGAGTATTGCTAACCAGTTACCTTACATTATGTGCCTGCAGGAATATCTATCTTGGAGTGTTTGACAGTGAGATAGAAGCTGCAAGGTCCAATGATCATGACCTGACTCTTCATTCCTTTTTATAGTATATGGTTAACCTCTCAACATTGACTGAACTTGGTCTTTGGCGCTTGATCAGGGCATATGATAAGGCTGCTATAAAATGCAATGGGAAGGAGGCAGTCACCAACTTTGAACTAAGCACATACGAAGGGGTATTGAGTTCTGAGGCTGATATTAGAGGTAATATCAAGTCTTACACACTTTTCCAGACACCGCCTTTATGTTTGTCTCTTTTTCTTTTAGCTCTGCTTAGCTGGTTGAACACTACCAATCTTTACATTTGATGCAGGCACAAGTCATAATCTTGATCTAAATTTGGGTATATCTCCCTCTTTCTATGCTGACAATCAACATGGAAAAACTAGCCAAATTGGGAACTTTCAGCATATGCAAACTCAGTATCCCCTCCATTGGAATGGATTGAATGGCAATCTCTTACCCACATTTAAGGTATTCTTGTTAACACTGCTTGGATTATTTTCAATTCTTTTGCATATAAGGTTGGTACACTACTCGAGTACTCGTAGCCTTCATTACCTAGTTTCATCTACATGTTGCTTGTTTATGTTTAATTCAATTTTGAAGCAGTTACCTTAATTACTGGATACGAAACTTGCAGTCAGCCTAAACTCCGTAATTTCCCAGTGATTTCGGAAGCATCATCTTTAATAGCAATTACAATTAGATTAACCTCCTGTATATATGTAGTTTATAGTCTGGGTCAGATAAGATTCTCTTTTCCTGCATGGTAAGTGTCAAGTTATTATCCACTAGCTCAATGTATATGTGGTTGTCTTTGAATTTAGTTAGCACAGTTTACCTAATAAACATCCTATGATGCCTCCTCCAGGGAACAGCAATAGAGAAGGGCATGGAAGTTGACACCTCCTTAAAATGGATGGGGCAAGACCAAAATACTTATGGTGGGAGTCCCGCAATGCCACTCTTCTCTACTGCAGCATCATCAGGATTCGGAAATTCAGCAATCAATGCACCCTCAGCTGCCACTCATCAACTGCCCTTTGGAAGTGGAGGGCTACCTTACCACCATTCACCGTCACTCACCAACATGAATCTTTCACATCATTATTGCAGGAGCTGAAATAGTTGGTTGGTAAACCTATAACGACCACCCAATATCTTTTCTTGGTTTGATCACGATGCTTGTACCAGTAGGACAGCACATCTGACTACTACAAATTGAGTTTAGTTCTCTTAGTTAGGAGATGAAGACTGAGTTTTTAAACAATTTTTGCTTTGCAAAGTTTAACTAGGCTAAGAATCTTAACAGAGATTAAGTGTCTGCAAGGTGCTCATTGGCAATTTTCTTATACATCATGTATTGCGGGGCCTTGACGGATATGACTATTATTGATGAGAACGTTTGGTTCATTTTCAAATGTCTTCCTTCTTTTATGTGGCTTATTAAACCTTCTAAAGAGGCTTCCTTGATCAAACTTGGTTCTTGAAATTAGCAAGAACCGCTAATGAATTTGATCTCTTTCCCCTGCTGAAGCACACGGTTGTCAGTAGCACTAACTATGCAATTTGGACATCTTGTCAAAATTTGTGTTCTTTGGCGCGACTTTTCCTTGTAACTTAATATGGTGATAACTAGTTGTTAATTTGTTGCTGCAGCTAGTAGAATCAGCCTAAATACAGCTAGAAGTATGTTAATGAGTTGATTTTGACCTTGTGCATTTGACCAGGGCACTGAGTGAATGACATGAGCATTAATGTTTTTTTCTGCAATTTGGAGAATTTGAATGAAGGGAAAAGAACTGATGAAAGTGTTTTAATGGTGAAAAATTGTTTTGTTGCTTTACATGGTATTGGAAGTACTATCATACCTCAGCCTTGATTTCTGAATCAAATACTAACATGATTTTTGTCCATATTTGTAAGTGTTAGAAAGTAACGACAAAGTGTGAGAAGAAAAGGCCAAGCTTGCGATTTGTACCCTTCCTCCTCAATTATTTGGAAGTGACTGTATGTCAATTACCTCAACAACTTTTTAAGATTTGCACATCAGGAACTATTTTTCGGCTTATAATTAACCTCCTTGCAAAAAGTCTAAACGACTCCCTCGATAAAAATATAGTGTGTGTATATGTCAAGTAAGTAAAGATGCATGTCATGTATCTGCACGTATACTTTTTTAACTTAACTATGGTTGGTTAAAATTATCACCTCATTAAATTATTTAATTATGTTAGGTTAGCAAAGTTCGGTGTGAAATACATAATTCAAACACATGTCATGCATCTATTGATTTGGTGTAAGCATCGGGTGCGAAGAAGTTGTTACCTATATCACACCATATGTATTCTTAGCTGGAAGTATGTCTGTGATTACAGAAATCAGAAAGCTACTATACAGTTCCATTTATACCCACAATCAAGCTCATAAGCCAAAGCAGTGTTAGGTTTGTATATCGTACAGTAATGATCTTGGTGGTCTTATGAATAATTTAGTAGGCGTTTGGCCATGAAAATCAAACATTTTTCACTTTATTTGGTATTTTGGAGTTGGAGTTGAAGATGGAGTTGTGTTTGGTTATAGTTTTGCAAAAGAATATTTGATTGTTTGAATGTATTGAAAATGAAAAAAGTAAAAACAAGCTTTTTTTTTGTTTTTCAAATTCCAAGATAACTCAGTTATATATTTGAAATTTCCATGCCAAACGTTGATTTTCAAATAGAGTGAAAATGTTTTCCGGAAAAAAATGAAAATTTTTGATGGCCAATCGGGCCCTAATCACCTGTCAACCAAACATTCAACTACAAACACATGAATGCATGTATGACAAAATGACTAGAATGTGTTTAAATAAATAAATAAAATATACATACTCCTCCTCTGTTTCAATTTATGTGATACACTTTACTTTTTAGTATGTCCCAAAAAAATGATACATTTCTATATTTAGAAAAATTTAGCTGAAAACTTTCACTTTAACCCTTAATGAAATGATTTACAATCACACAAATACTTATCATTTGTTTTAGATCACGAATTTCAAAAGTATTTCTCAAATTCTATGTCTAGTCAAATTATATCACAAAAATTGAGACAGAGGGAGTATCATGTATTTTATTTAATTGCAATAGGATTAATAAATACAAGAAATTATTTATTAAGATAATAGTCTTTGTCAAAAGAGTGCCTTGTGTTTCCTTAACACATTATTTATACCCACTAGGCAGGCAGAAGTACAAATTGTCAGCTCGCTTACAAAAGAAAAACTTCGAAATACCCAAAGAATGCTGTTTGCATAGTCCAAACAGAGATAAATCTGTACACTACAGTAAAAGTGCATTTTTAACAGTTAACCACAATCTTGACTCTCCTACTATTTTTTCATGTAACTCCTGTACTTATCTAGTAACGAGTCCTTTCCACTGTATGGCATCTTTTTTTTTTTTTTTTTTGCCGAATTTTTGATCCGATAATTTGAATTCACGTCAAATAGAGTCACTTCCAAGCTGTTGGATATAGATTTTTTTTTTTCCAACATATTGTTTCATTATGCATTGGATTGATTTGGTTAGTTTTTTTTTAATTAGTTTTTCAAAACTTATAATTTTTTATAAAATATTCTGAGATATTTTCTAGAATAAGTAACATAAAAACTAACAATTTTCTTTAAAAGGAATGAGATTGACATGAAAAGACATTATGGAAAACACCCTTTTTATTTTTACAATTTTTTTTGCTAAGACTAATATTTTATTATCATTCCTTTTACAATAGTGATATTGTGATTTGAATTGGAATTTCTTGATTATTAAATATATCTAAAAAAATTAATAAGATTTATGTTCAAAAAACTGAAATGGCTGATTGACATTGCACGCGCTATAAGGAAAAGAAGAAGGGGCGTGGTAATGTTAAGCAGTGTATAAAAGCAAAATCCTCGCCCAATGCTATAGTACCTCTAAATGGAAAGCCCACTGTAATACACAATACTCTTACTCGTCAAAAAGATTAAGATTTTCGCGTTTTTTACCTGTCCAAAAAGTTATCTCTTTCTATATTTAAACAATTTAACTTTATGAGATGATTTACAACCACATAAATATCTAAAGCTTATTTTGGATTACATTTCAAAAGTTTCTTTATTTCTTAAACTTTGCTTAAATTAAAAGAGGACAATTTTTTTGGGACGGAAGGAGTACCATATTTTATTTTTGCGCGGATTGGCCTTTAAACGCATTAGTCTTTAATTTTTGTGTCTGCCGTTTATCTAATGAAAATATCCAGATATGCTTGGTCGACATAAGTTTCGTAATATTTTGTTTTCGGAAATTGAACTTTTGCCTCATTTGGCATAAGTTCTGTAGGGATTAAGTTATGTAACAATTTGTCCAGTATTTTTCAGATTATATTGAATGTTGAAAGTTTTGCCTTTTTCTGACGTAACTTGTGTGGATGTGATACTACATAAGCTGAAGCTAAACACTAACTATGTCGAGCGAAATATAAACTTATGCTTTTTTCAGATTATGTTGAATGTTGAAAGTTTTGTCTTATCCGGCATTACTTGTGGGATGTTACGATACATATACCAAAGCTAAATGCCAGCGATGCCGACATAATTTAATTTATACCGCGTCAAAAATGCTATAGGACAAAAATTGAAGACCATAAATTTAAAGGGAAAAAATTAAAGACCACCCAGAAATTGGGACATTTGTGCGCATAACCCCATTAGCAATTTAGCATATGCATATAGGGTCCTTTTCAGGGTCTTTTTTTTGTTTTTCCTGTTTCTACGTAATTCTCATGATGCATTCCAGTCTTACTTTCCCCATGCCATAATAGACTCCTTCAAGATCTTTTAGGTCTTCCATTGAAGCTTTGGTAAGTCAGCTTTTCATCTTTACACGTGAAACTCTTTTTTTTCTTTTCTTTCTCCAAGTTTTTCCTGAAAATGTCATATTTTTGTATTTGAAAAATAATACTCCCTCCATCCCAATTAAAGTGTCTTAGTAGGCGTTTGACCATGAATTTTGAAACCATGGTTTGAAACCCCAAATTATCCAAAAAGGCATGATTTGAGGTTTGAAACCATGGTTTTAACTTTTTAAAATATAAAATTTAACCATAAATTTATATTTTGTAAAAAAAGACTCATAAGTTGGTAGATATTTTTAACAATTATCCCCAACAATCATTTACCAATCTCATTAACTTCCACCAAATTTTATTTGTGTCTATCAACCTTTTAATTTTGTAAAAGAAGACCCATAGTTTAATTTTATTTATTGAACTAAAATTTGATCAACTAATGTTGTATTTTTAGAAAGGTCTTCTAGTATTAATTTTGAGCCGGTTGTTATGAATTAGCGTATTAATTTTGTTATGAACTATGACTTGCTCATTTGATAAGATTGTATAAGAATTGAGAATATTTTGATAATTTTTACAACTTGTGGGGTTTTTATGTCTATAAGAGAAAATACTCTTTAAAATATCCAAATTACATGTCCAAACGTGATTTCAAACCATGTCCAAACGGGGCCTTAGTTTCTGATTTGGTTTGTCAAAAAAAAATGTCTCTTTCTATATTTAGTAAGTTGACAGTTCAAATATCATAGATAGAAAGTTTATAACCACAGGATTCAAAGTACATTTTAGTACATTATACAGATCTTTAATTTAGAACCACAAGATTCTAAAGTCTTTCTTCATTTCTTAACTACATGCCTATATAGTCAAAATAATACACTTAAATTGAGACGGAGGGAGTATGATCTTATTGTTTTTATTTTACTCTCACTGAAATGACTTTTGGTACTTGATATAAAATGAAGTTCGCATTTTATAGGAGAGAAATATAAAAAAGATGTGTAAATCTCATCACGTCTTTAGTTGTGGTAAGGAAAATTTTGATAAATCATGTATATTTAGCTTACTTGCTGAAGGTCTTCATCTAATTTTTTAAACTTTTTGCTTCATCAAACACTGTTGCATAAAATAAGAGAAAAAAGTACAATTTTGGGATTGTGACCTAATCTATTGGGTTGGTTGGTCTACATATATAAAAAGTTAAATATTTTTACACGTATAGTCGACCAAAATTTATAATCTAGTGATATGAGTGGTAGTTTCTCACACAATAAATGTGGATACAATTTTTTTTTTTTTATAATTGTGATGTTCGGGCTAGCTTGTACGTAACTCGATTAATTCCACGGGCTACCTACTACGCCTCCCAGCAATAGTTCGATTCTCACTGTCCCTTTTCCCACATCTTATGTAATAGAAAATACTAACAAAAAATATAGACCATTCCAATATTCTAATTGATGATGCACAGAATTCTCATAAGCGTTTATCCCTTTTCCCCTTGGCTCAGAACATGATTCAGCATGCAGCTAGCTAGTCATCTAGAGTCTACTGTGAAAAAAATCTTTGTATTCTGTATAAAGCGTGTAACTTTTGTAGTGTCGTTTTCTAGCTGAGTCTTTACTGCTGTTAGTGTTTTGACTATTGACATGATAGTTGTTGTCTCTAGATAACTTCCTTTCATCTTTTATCACTATTATATTTCCTTCTTGATATGGTGAAGTGCATGCTTTTGCTGCAGAAGGGATCTTTCTATCCTGTTTTAGGTTTCCCAAGTTAATATGGAATTATTAAAGATCAGTTGAATATTAGTTTTTTCTTAACTGTGTAAAAAATATTTATATCGTCACTCAGGGCTGAATGCTCATCCGAATCCTTTTCGCCGTAAAATTAGACTATATATGTATATTCAACTGATATTCTTTTTATGTGTATATAATAGATGTTGAATTATCTTAGTTTTTTTGCGTTTACTTCTTTATATTTTGAAAATCCCCTTAGTGCCGTCATTATTGTCAGTACAGACAGGATGGTCATACTCGGGTGTTAATATACAAACTCAGAAGAGGTGGCTACATTGCAAGTCTCATTATTGAACAAATTTTGGACAATTCAGCTTCTACTGACTTTCCAAAGGGAAGAAACATTAGTTACATAGTGAAAATAAATGTGGAAATCTCTGCTTTCTTAAAAACTTGTGGGTTTCATGTAATGTTAAAGAAGATAGACATATGGCTAAATGTCAAAAGCATTTTAAGCACAAAAAAGATGATGCCATTGGTAAACTGGAATTTCTTCTAAGAGAGTCCTTTAGTTGGCCAGCTTAATTTAAGATGCTATTGCTTAGCTCCACTTTATACTTATGGGATGGAACAGATTAGGTTGTGATCCAATTGTTTTTCAAGAACCTTAGGCTATGATCCAATTCTTAGCTATTGTTGATAGGAAGAATTTTTGAGTTTTGGCTCTGAAGGTTGTCAATAACATGGTTGTCTTTTGTCCTGTTGATGAATCTCTTGAAATTATGTTATTGATAGCTTTTGATCTGTAGGTGATGTGTTCAAACATACCTGAGGTCAATGGATATGTACTGAAAGGATAGCTATTTCCAGGTGTTGTTTGATCATCGCTAACTTTTAATCAATGCAAGATTTTTTATGCGATAATTTCTTGTTGACAAGGAAATACTTGCGCGTGCAGTCTCCATGTAAAGCCTACTGTATGAACGTTGCTACTGATTAATGACCCCTGTTACCGTTCTTGGCGGCTAGTAAAGATCTCCCTTTAATGTCTATTACTCTATTAGCAGAAATGGAATAGAAACCTCTGCCCTATAGTCATACTTAACTACTTATCAACTAATGCAATAGTGGTATGCACAGTTTAGAGCTTCAAACTAGACTTTAATCTGTCAAGGTACTACTATAGAACTCAGTACTGTATGTTTTCCCCTCTTCAACCCATATGACTGAACCAAAGTTCATTGGTTTTCTGTTTTGGTGTAGCTCTGCTTGTAATAAATGTCTGGGAGTGCAAAGAAGCTATAGAGTTGTAAGCGCTACAAATTTTCTAATTTCCTCGTGTGAAAGTTTATTAACATATCATTTGTTGGCTAGGGCAAGGGGTCTACTCAATACTTGTCAGTTAAACACTTCTTTGCATCAACATACTGTATTGTTTGCGCGAATTTGAAAATTACCTTTAGTTTCCCTGTATAGGTCCAAGATAATCTTTTCTTCCTTAATCGGATTAGAATTTCAGTTATACTAGCACTGCATATTTTATGCAGCCATAGATTCTCCCATGAGTTCAATAAGAGGATATACTATTTCATGGTGATATCTGCAGAAAACATCTAATGATGTGAAACATCTGATGACTTTCGGTTCTGTGTAACAACAAAATGTTAAAGAGCAAGAAAGCCATGCATTATTGATGACCCAACAAAGACATATATGTCATGAATTGTCAACATGTTTCCAGCTACTATAACAGAACTCTCTTAGAGCGTTACAAACTTACTAGTGCAACAGTTTTGTCAACTGCAGCATTTCAGGTCCAGGCGTCAATCTCTGGAGCTACTACTATAGGACTTCTTACAGTGTGATGACCGTTCTCTTCCACCCAAGTGATTGAACCAGATTGTGCTTGGTCTTCTGCATTGCCTTTGTAACGTATGGTCAGAGTGTAGTCCTTCTTCTGATTTTTCTTCTCAAACACCAAGGTCCGCGGTGAGATAGAAATTGTCGTGTTTTTTGGTTCTCTCACTTTTGCTTTATACTTAACTGCACCAGCTCCAACATTCGTGACTGTCCTCCTGAATTTCTGCTCCAACCAAGTGTAGTTACCAATTGGGCTAAAGAGAGCAATAAATGATGGGTAATTGATATCAGTGGATGGATTTGAGCAGTTGTGCTTAGCTGATGATCTAGCAATGGATTTGAATTGTGCTTCTGTGAAATTCATAGAGCAGAGAAGGTTCACGTAGTCTTGTGGAGTGGCATCATATATCAGGCCTGGATCAACAGCACGGTTTGGATCAACGAGTCCAGCTCCCATGGATAATGATGTGGCATATTTCTTATCATCCGCGGCTTTGATGGGTTTTGCAGTATTATCCAAAGGGTTGGCAGTGGTCATCATGGCAGACCGAATAGCTGACGGACTCCAATCAGGATGTGCTCCTTTCAGCATTGCAGCGATTCCAGCAATGTGAGGAGCAGCCATGGAAGTACCTGATAAAAGACGGTAATCACTATCTAAAAATGTATTGACACCAATAACAGCAGCTGAAACATTCGATGGCCAGGCTGCTAAAATTAACACTCCTGGTGCCACAATATCTGGCTTTGCAACTTGCAGATAGCTTCGTGAGGGGCCTCTCGAGGAAAATGCAGAAACAACTGGAGCTGGCTTTACATCAATATGTGTTTCCTGGAAACTGATGCTGGCTTTAGGTCTAACACTTTTGGTTGCATAGTCTATCACTCGTTTCCCTTCCTTGGTGCTTATCACAGCTCCACGATTTGTAAAAAAATTGGATGTCAATACATCTGGATCATCAGAAATATAGATGGCTCCTCCAAATCTTGACTCTGAGATAGCCGCCATTTGTTCCTCTACTTCTACTGCACTGCTATAACAAATTATGATGCTACGTTCAGCATTAGGGATTTGGGGTAATTGGTCTGATGAATCACAAGTGGATAAACTTTCATTCTTAACGAAAGCAAAATCCTTGATGGTGGTTCTTACCGGAAACAAGCTAAATCCAGCAATCTTTAAGCCATTCCCAAGAGTTAAAGTCCCGGAAAATGATCGGTCAGTGCTGCATGATGCCACGGTAAAGATCCAGGGGACTCCATTGGCTAAAGTTCCCATTTCAGGACCATTATTTCCAGCTGAAGCAGAGACTAAGACACCCTTCATCATGGCACCAAAAGAAGCTATTGCAATAGAATCTTTATACAATGGAATATTATCCCACCCATAAGAAATTGTTATTATGTCAACACCATCTGCAACAGCTTGGTCCATAGCAGCAATTAAATCAGAAGTAAAGGTTCCTTCTTCAAAGCTAAACTTATACACAGCTATCCTAGCCCGTGGGGCCATACCTCTTGCTGTTCCAGGAGCATATCTGAAATATGAGACTCCTTTAGCAAAACTACCAGCAGCAATGGAAGCAACATGAGTGCCATGACCATTAGTGTCTCTGGCAGAATTCATAGAAATCTTCACAGTAGGATCGCTAGCCAAAAGTCCCTTATTGAAATAATTCGCTCCAATGAGTTTCCTGTTGCACATTGAAGAATTGAACTGTGTTCCTGGCTTGCAAATTCCCTTCCACTTTTTGGGAACTTCAAATAATCCATCATCACTGAAACTGGCAGATTCTGGCCAAACACCAGAGTCGAGTACACCAACGATCACATCTTGACCAAAACCAGAAGCCGGCCATAGCCCAGAAGCAGGATTGAGCTTAAGAAACTCAGAGGTATAAGTTGTGTGAGCTTCAACAGTCCTATCTTTATAAGCCGAAAGGAAACCTGCTGAAGTCTTGAGGGATTCAAGCTCATCTTTAGACAAGACAGCACTGAATCCATCAATGACATTGTCATACGAATAAAGAAGTTTTGGAGCTGGATGGTGATCATTTTTTGAAATGGGAACTTCAATCTTGATGGTATCAATAATGGAAGAATGCCAGTTCTGATGACTAGCAAAGATTTTAGGCATAGAAGATTTGTCCAAGTGGACAATGTAAGTAAACCTCTCTGCTGAGGTTCCTAACAATAAAGAAGGACGAAAAAGAAACCAAGAGAACAGAAGAAAAGGTACTCCTAGCATAGTTTTTTCTCTGAACTTTGTGTTTTCCTACCATAAGAGAGCCTCCTCTTAATATACAGCCATAGGTTGCTGGTTTGGTGAAATAGATAATGCAATTTGACCAATTGGTTAGCTGTCATTTTCCAAGACTTGTTACTTTCTTTGAAAGAGAACAATGGAGTACTAGGAATTAGTTTCAGCCAGTGGACCTGAGGATATATTTGCTAGTCTATTAATGTTGTGTGCTTACTGTATACACACTAAACAGGAAAAATGTTAACCATATTTTTAAGAATCTTAACAGAAACTATGTGACTGTGTGCTCATTGGCAATTTTTTTCTACACCACATATTGCCGGTGCCTTGACAGTTTTGACTATTATTGATGAGCAATTTGGTTCATTCTCAAGTGTCTTCTTTTACGTGGCTTATTAAACCTTCTAAAGCTGGCTTCTTTGATCAAACTTGGTTCATGGAATTAGCAAGAACTGCTGAAAAATTTGATCTATTTCACTGCTGAAGCACAAACTGTTGTCATTAACACTAACAATGCAATTTAGCCATCTCGACAAAATATGTCTACTTTGGTGGCACCATTTAACCTTGTAACTTAAAATGGTGATAACCAGTTGTTAAATTTGTTGCTGCAGCTAACAGAATTAGCCTGCATGTAGCTA
This sequence comes from Lycium ferocissimum, assembly GCF_029784015.1. Classification (NCBI taxonomy): domain Eukaryota; kingdom Viridiplantae; phylum Streptophyta; class Magnoliopsida; order Solanales; family Solanaceae; genus Lycium; species Lycium ferocissimum. Next base: position 7,728,201 of record NC_081344.1, on the reverse strand, counting down.
AATTTTTAATGAGTTGATTTTGTTAGTCTAAATTAGAGTTTTTTGTGCAATATGATGGGGCTTGAATGGAGGGAAAAAGTAACTGATGAGAGTGTTTTAGTGGTGAAAGTTTGTCCTGTTGCTTTACAGGGTAGTGGAAGTACTATCATATGCAATCCTCAGCTTTGATTTTAGAATCAAATACTAACATGATTCTTGTCCCTATTTGTAAGTGTTAGCAAGTAGGGATGAAGTGTGAGAGGAAAGGCTCTTTACAATGACTCTCTATTTGTACACTTTCTCCTCAATTATTAGAAAGTGACTGCATAATAATTACTCCCTCCGTTCCAAAAAGATTGTCTTAGTTTGATTTGACACGGAGTTTAAGAAATAAAGGAAGACTTTTGAAATGTATGATCCAAAACAAACATTTGATATTTGTGTGGTTGTAAATCATCTCATAAAGTTAAATTGTTTATAAATATAAAAATGTGTCAATCTTTGGGACAAACTAATAAGAAAAGTAAGACAATCTTTTTGGGACGGAGGGAGTACCTTATTACCATATCGTGGGATGGATTCCTCCAAACTAGGGGTGGCATCATGACCTGTCCAACCTACTCAAGTGACTTGCCTATTTTCGCCCAATCCATTTCCTTTCATCTAAAAATTGGGCCGATATGTAGCCTAAATTGACCCATAGAAACTTTGTCAAAAGATTTTCAAAAAGATTTTTTTTAATTAATATGTTATATATAGCCATAATAAGAAGGAAAAAAATAGTTTTATTAGGCACTTAAGAAATTATAAAAGAAAAACAAAGAAATTAAAACTTACTAAGAATTGGGAGGGTTGTGTTATGACCCGCATTTAGCCAATTTTAACCCAACCAATTACAGCCCAAGTAATAAATTTTGGGTGAATCAATAACTGACTCATTTATTAACACAGTCCATTTTGACCGCCCATGACATCTCTACTACAAACTTATCAAGAGGTCTCGGGTTTGATCCTGAGAATGAAGTTTTTGTTGGTAGGGAGTGTTTCCCCTACAATAGAAGTTATGCCATGCGAATACGCATTAGTCGGGATCCAAAACGAGTACCCGAGTGGAAAACCAAAAAAATTACCTCAACACCTTACTTGATTTCTACATTAAGAACTAGTTTTCAGCTTATAAAACCCTCTCACATAAAGTCTTCATGACCTCACTAGAGTAGCGGAAATACATAGGCCTCAAGGCGATCAATTGAAAAAATAACTATATATGTGTCAATCATTTTTTTAAATATATAATATGGAATTAAATCTTGATTATTCTTAGTAAAATTCTTGATTTCGGCACTGGTCACATCAATCTTGATTATCCTGGGTGAAATCTTGATTTTGCTCAACCTCGACCTACACAAGTGATTTTTTAACCCACATTTTGAAAAGTTCTTGTAGTTTGAATTGTAATCTCCTGGTTATTCAATTGTATCTTAGAAATTAATTAGATTTATGATTAAAAAAATTTAAATGGTTGATTGAATTGCCAACTCATTTAATTGCATTAATTTTATATGGACTAGCAATACAGGTGGCGCCCCCTTTAGTATTGGTTTTGGCCGATAACGAACGTGTCTGGAATTACCCAGATGTTTAAATGGAATAAAGGTTTGAAAGAAGTTCGGGTGTCTGTGATGGAGTTTGGCTAAAAATATAAGAAATATATAAATAACGAACGTGTTTTTGAAATATACTAATATATTTTTTTTTAAATAGATTAAATATATATGTATATATAGTGTTATTTTTCAACGAAGTGGGTTCATATGAACCCACTTGAAACCACATAGGACCGTCCCTGTGTTTATTCACTTTAATTAGCAGGTCTTTAAGGTTTGTATTTTGAAAATAACTTTTAAAAACATTCTAATTGTTATTATATATAACAACATATAAAAAATATATTTTATGTACCATTACTTTAGTTATAATTAGAAAATGGAGTTTAAAAATTAAAAACATATGATGGAATTAAGTCTTTGAGATGGAAAGAGTTGGACTTTTTTCTCATTTTCATGATAATGAAAGTTGTTTATCGATGTGAAAAAGAAAATTAGTAAGAATATGAGGGAAAATTAATATTTTGATTCTAGATTTTTTCTTTTAAATTCTTTAATATCTTATATATATCAAAAAGTTGATATCATTTCAATTAAATAACTGTTTTAGATCCAAACATAAGAACCATTGTTGTATATATTGGATTTTTTAAAACAAAACTAATAAAATATTTTTATTAAATTAATTAAAAATATATTATAATTTTTTATATTAACAATTATAGCTAAAAAAAATTATTACAAAGAAATCAAAATTAGAAAGATATATGTTATATCGTAAATCACCAAATTTTAATTGAAATGAAAATATAAAGTAATACATTTTATAAATGTAAAAAACAATAATCGAATCGTAAAAAGAGTAAAATAAGTAAAAGTATTGACAAAAGAAGAAAAATGGGGATAAAAGTCACTCCTCCCTTCACTTTTACTTATCCCGTCAACATATCAAGAAAAATAATTTTTTTTCTTCTTCTGATTTTACCCTTCACATTAATTATTCATTTTCAAATCATTTTCTGAGGCTATTGAGACTATACACCAATAAATATGGATATTATGATAAAATATATATTTCATTTATTAATTCTTAAAGAACGTGAAAAGTCAAAAGTGGACAAGTTATGTGTAGGAGAATTAAAATTGAAGTGCATACGTGTATACATGAGAAGAAAATAAAAATACTCAGTATTATGATATATATCCAAGTGTGTAGTTGATTAAAATAAATAGTTGATTAAAGTGTATAATTTATATAACTTTTGGTACAAATTTGCATTGCTATTGTTCGTCCTCTCTTCACGTTTAAATTATTGACAAAGAAGAAAAATGGGGATAAAAGTCACTCCCTCCGTTTTGCTTTTACTTGTCCACGTTAATAGATCAAGAGAAAGAAATTTTTGTTCTTATTATTAATTTTACCCTTCACATTAATTACTCATTTTCAAATCATTTTCGAAGGCTACTGAGAGTTACACCAATAAATATGAATATTATGGTAAAATATATACTCCCTCCGTCCCATATTACGTGGCACTTTCCCTTTTGCACGCCCCTTAAGAAATCATAAATAATATCTTACCCTTATCTCTCTTCAATAAATAAATTCTAATCAAAATTGATTATTTTCAAGAACTTTTATTACTAAGGGTAATATGGGAAAGATTTAATTAATTTTATCTTGATTTTGTAAATAAACAAATAATTTGGACATATATTTTTAGTAATGTGGCCAAGTAATATGGCAATGGAGAGGATAAGATGGGAAATATTTAATTAATTTTATCTTAATTTTGTAAATGAACAAGTAATTTGGACATATATTTTTAGTAATGTTGAGTACTTTATTTATGAACAAGTAAAAGTGCATGGAGGAAATAAATATGTGTCGGAGAATTAAAATTGAAGTGCATACGTATATACATAAGGAGAGAATGAATATTTAGTACTATGACATATGTCCACGTGGGATAAAAAAGTAGTTTAGTAATGTGATCAAATGATATGGGACGGAAGGAGTACTTCATTTATTAATTGTTAAAGAACTTGAAAAGTCAAAAGGCAACAAGTATAAGTGTACGGAGGAAATAAATATGTCGAGAATTAAAAAAATTTGATTAGTGCAAATTTACGTGTATACTTATATATATGAGAAAGAGATAAATATTAACCAACAGAAAATGGGAACTATAACATATATCCACGTGAGCCCATAAAAAATAGTTGATTAAAATATATAATTTATATAGCTTGTGGTACAAATTTATATTGCTATGTTAGTCCTATCTTCACACTTATATATATTAAAAATATGGAAAAGAATAAGGCGCATGGGCATGTTAACCAACAGAAAATGGGAATCGTGGGCCAGTGGTGTAGTAGCCCTAAATGGAAAGCCCACTATAATTTTGGCTATACAATACCTTTACGGGCTAGGCCCATTAGCATATGCATATATAGAGAGAAAATTTACAATCCATAACCTTTAAAACTTATTTATTAGTAATAGCTACCTTTTTTAAAAAAAATTATTTTTGGTAGCTTAATTATTTATCAAATATACCATCTACCTAATTTTCGTATGTTTTCTATTGAATGTTTCGCGAAAAATATCGTCATATTTCGTAAATATACTAAAAATATAGGTTATTCTCCCAATTTACTCTCCCACTTATCCACAATTTTTTTTTTCCAAATATTTTTCTCTCACATCTCCAATTCACAACCGTGTTTTACTCCCGTTATTCTTCACCATAATTAGCACGATTTCTTATTCTTTCTTATCAGTTACCCAATCTCTACAGGTAATTAATTTTCATTATGTTATTTGTTGTATTTCTCTTCAATTGTTCATAAATTTTCATCGTCTTTACCTTTACTTTTCATTCAATTTTAAAGAAAAATATTTTCAGCCATTGTTAGAGTATCTTCAACAAGCTCTAACTCTCCATTTTAAAGGCGGATATTGATACTCCAAGCAAAAATACACCAGTGGCAACAAGAAAAGCAGTGGAGGATCTTCAGCCAATGGTTAAAGCTCAGCCATAACAATTCGTTTGCTAAATCTCCATGGATAAGCCGAAATAAGAGGAAAATCCTTCTTATGTTTGCTAATCATGTGGTGTCATTTATCTTATGAGTGATGAAGAATAGTATTGATTATAGCAATATGATATTGTAGCATCATCTAAGAGCAAGAGAATATGTTGTTGTTGTAGAAGCACCATTGATGAGAGTTGTGCAGCTTCATGCCCACCAAGTGTTTGATAAAATATTTCAGTATATTTCAGTGTATTTCTGTGTATCAACAAACAATATATCTAATTTTTTAGCATGTTTCAGTGTATTATTTCGCTGTATTTAAATGTATTTATCTTTTTTTTTTTTTCTTTTTTTTTTTTTTGTGTAGAGTCTATTTTTACTCCACTTTGTTTTCACGATTTTTGTATTTCGCTGCATTTCAATATATTTCTACATTTTGTATTTCTAATTTATGAAATAGTTTCTGATATATTTCATTGTATTCCATTGTATATACGCATACTATAACGTTATATTTCTTGAACAATCAATCATATTTCATCGTATTCCAGCGTATATTTTTCTATATTTGGAAGTCTTCAGATCTTTAGTGGTTTTTGAATTCAAAAAGTTTTGATTGTCATAAAAGTTGAGAGAGATTCGTGAGCTGTTATGGAATGCGTGAAATATGGTTGATTTAATTTAACTTACCATTTAAAAAGAAAAAAGAAGAATCTGTTCCAAAAATATAGGCTATTTTTACTCAACCCGATTTTGTATTTCAGTGTATTTCACTGTATTTAAAAAAATCTGTTCCATAAATAGCTCCTAATTTCACTGGAGCGTGTTCTTGTTCCTTTGTATTTCTCTATATTTCAAAAAAACAGAAATACACGCGTTATTAAAGAAAAGTTGCTACGCTTGGTAATTTTGCATTTATAGTTATATCTAGTTGTGAAGCCAATAAAAAGGTAGCTATTTATGTAAGTTTCACTTTCTTTCTTTTTTTTTTTGCGCGAGTTGGCCTTCATTTGGGTGGTCTTTAAGTTTTGTCCTTCGCCTAATAACCCGAGGTTGTGGGTTCGAACCTCAGCTTAGTAAAAAAAAAAAATCGCCAAGGCAGAACAAATTTTGCCTTAAGGTAGAATATTACAAATCCGTCCATGCAAATTTGGGGATTAATGTCACACCCCAACCTTGGGGGGTGTGATTGGCACCAGGCACCCAAAGGGCCGAGCGAACCAACTGTGACATCTGAACTCTATAACGTGAATCATAGGCCGACAAAGCCGCTGAATAACAACTGTAAGAAGTATATCATGACAAACTGCAAGCAGAAAAGGCTCAACAACACATATATGCATAACTAGGCCGACAAGGCCACAACTAAGAAAGACAACTAGTCAGAAGGCCGGCAAGACCAAACACAATATTTGTACACTGACTGATAGTCTATAAGCTCCTAAGAAAGCACTAATATAAATCAAGCGGTCGGGACAAAGGTGGCCACTACCAATACATATATATATATATATATATATATATATATATATATATATATATATATATATATATATATATATATATATATGCATGCATCCTATTTAATGACGCTGACCAGCAACTCCGGAGAATGGAATACGAATATCTCCGCTCGAACGCCGGTATCCTCGAGAAAGGTATACCAATCTAGTCTACCGTACCTCGTGGGAATGATCACGGCGCACACAAAATGCGTCAGTACGAAAGATGTACCGAGTATGTAAGGCGGTAAGTGTAAACATAACATAAGCATAAGAGATATAGATAACATGGGAAGAGATGTAGAGACAACCTGAAATTCTGAACGAGGCCACTGAGGGCGACCATAACCATGACAGGAATATAACTGTATGCTCGTAAAAATCATTCCTCACGGTGGAGGCTTATAACATATCATATCATATAATAATATATATCCCTCTGTGGGGTGAGCTCATCATCATATCATCATCTCTGCCCAACTGATCAGTGGCAATGCACAGCTACGTGCCTACCCAGCCGCCTACAACACGGCTCGGTAAAGAAAGAAATATACCTAGGTGCACAGCTAAGTGCCTACCCGGCCGCCTACAACACGGCTCGGTAAAGAAAGAAACATGTCTAGGTGCACATATAAGTGCCTACCCGGCCGACTATAGCGCGGCTCGGTAATGAAAATAAATACATATATATATATATATATATATATATATATAAGTGCACTCGCAAGCCCGACCTCAAGAGATATCATAAGAAGTGTCCGAGTGACCTATCGTCGTTACCCACCGAGTATCGTTATTGTCGCTACATTTTTTACCTTTCAATTCAAGAGACAAAAACATGGAGAGCATGTAAGATAATTGGTATGAGTTACATGAAGTAGAGTTCAACTCATTCGGATGGTATATGATCAATCCAAGTTTAGCAGAAACATTCCAATTCGGTGGCTAAAAGAGATATGGATGCATGAAAGGCGTTTGATGCAATCATCTATGAAATAAAGATTAGTCAATCACAAGGAAGAGTATTCATCTCATATTTAGTGGAAACTTATGTCAATGGAAGGTCCGTCATCTGTAAGTGATGGACAATAAAGATAAGGATGCGGGAATACACTTTAATACAAGCTATTTCGAAGAAGAGGTAAGCTTAACCATTTCGGGATACGCCCGACTCAAGTTTTACGAAAACGTTTCAATCAATAACTAAGGAAACATGGAAATATGGACAACACTTTAATATAAGTCATGTATGAAGTAGAGGGTGCTCAAGTAAAAGAATATGATCGACTTATGTTTTCACGGAATGAATGTATAAATGAAACGTTCGTCGAGTTCTAGTCATGCCACAAAAGAGAAGAGAAAGCCCTACATACCTCATTGATGGAGTTATGTATGTGTCCCGAGTCCTCGAATGCCTTACGAACGATCACCTACATCATACAACCAATATGGGATCAATTCCAAATTCATAGCTTATGGAAATACTCATTCGAGGCATTTTGTCGAACAACTTGCGGCGTAAGTTTGTAGGGTCATTTGTGGTTTATTTTTTTAATTAAGACTACCATTTTTCTTCTCTTTCACTCCTATTCTTCCTTATCAATCCATCCATAACTTCATAGCTCCAAATAATACATTTAAACCACAAGAAGTAGCCCAAACAATCAAGTTCCTCCATAAGAGTTCCTTAGGGTTAATAAAGACTTGTCCTATGGGATTTCTCCTCCAATTTCTAGGTTAAATACTTGTAGAAGCTTAAGAGGACCATGAGAAGGGTAGAACATACCTTAAACTTCAAGAATCACTCTAAAACAGAGATTACTTCAAGTTGAAGATTTCTTCCGAAAAGCGAAACAACAAAGAAACGACGATTCTACGATTATCACGTGATTCCTTACGTTAAAGTTAATTGATTAGCCTTTGGATTTGCTTATGATTGATGGAGAAATGTTTGAGAGAGTATAGGGAATGCTTAGGGTTTTTATCTTAGAGAAAATGAAGGTCCAAGATGATTTGTGGGTCTTTTATACAAAAGGGAATAAACTGCCACCGACCTAGCACACTATTTCCACTGCAGTTTATGTCGCTAGACAGAAATGCAAATATCTCTCTATTCCGATGTCGTATCGACGAACGGTAAAATGCGCTGGAAACTAGACTCGTAGACTTTCAATTTGGTGGGTGGATCACCCCGTAACTCTAAGTAGATTGAGAGAAAAACTCTTCGACATCTGACTTAACTTTCAGTGAAATTTACAAACTTAACTTGCGACGCCCTTTGTCGACTTTCGTATTACAACTCGTTTGACTTCCAACTTAACAAGAGACCATTATACGATTCAAATTCTTCATATCATTACTTGCTTAGCACGTGAAGCACTCCTAATCTCGCCCAAAAGTACAAGTTATCATATTCCCAACTTGCCGAATTTTGACGAAACTCATGCTTTTTTGATTTATTCACCCTCCAAATCTTCCACCACTTACTAATATTATTTATAGATTCTTGTAACCATTTATATTAATAAGCTCAATCCCTTTTAAACTCAAGATAATTTCTTTTTGAACTTGCATCGACTAACTCATGATGCGACTTTAACGTGCGAAAATCCGGGGTGTAACAATTAAGACAGTATTTGCATGGATAGAATTTGCAAAACTGTACGTACAAGGCAGAATTTGGGCCTTAAGGACAAAAGTTAAAGACCACCAATTTGAGGGACAAAAATTAAAGACCACCCCATTTAAGGACAATCCCGCAAAAAGCCCGAATGATTTTATCTATTTTAATAGGTTTCAGAGCCTCTTTGTTTTTCTCTTTACGTTTCTACATAATTCTCATGATGAGTATTACCTCGTTTACTTTGATTGTCCAATATTCGAAAAATAGATTTTTATTTTTACTGTCTACGATTTTAAAAATAGATTTTTGCTTTTACTTGTCCACTTTCGCATATCAAGAAAAAAATAATTTATTTTTTCCTGTTTTACCTGTAGCATTAATTACTCATTCTAAATTCATTAAATTACACACTTCATTTATTATAAGTCCAAATAGACAAGTAAAAGTGAATGGAGGGAGTACATTTCAGTCTATCTTTCCCTATGCCATAACAGACTCCTTTAAGATCTTCTTCGTTGAAGCTTTTCATCTTTGTTTTTCTATGTGAATGTCATACTAGTATTAATTTCTGTATTTCAAAACTTATTTGATCTTGTTTTTTCTGCTCTTATTGACATGACGTTTGGAATTAACTTGATATAAAGTTTACATTTTTATCAAGAGAGAAATATAAATGGATATGTGTAGCTGTTATCACGTCTTTAATTGTAAGGAAATTTAGCTTACGTACCAAAAAATATTCATTTATTTTTGGCCAAACCCACAATTATTTACACAGTCGCGTCTTTCATTTTTTTAAAGCAGCGCTTTAAAAGTGGCCCTTGTTCCATTTAGACACTTGTGGCGCCATTCCTATTCCACCTAGACACTTTTGCGCACCGTTATTGAAAGAAAGTGTAACACCAAGCTCTCCTACGTGATTAAGGTGGCCAATTAAATTGTGTCAACTCATTTAAATTGTGTCAACTCAATTAAATTGTAAATTCACTAATTTGTAAATTCGTAGAGTTTTGACCATTAAAAATTGAGGCTTTTGGGCTGGTTGGATGTGCAATGAGGTGGCCCCTTTGTTGCGTTTTTCTCCATAATTGCAAAAAGTGTCTAAAGTTGAATAAGATAACGAAATATCAGTGTTTAAATGGAAAATTCACTTTTTAAAGTGGACGACCACGAGGCTGAAAGTGGATGACCACGTTGTGTTTGAATGAGTTTGGCCTTTATTTTTTAAACTTTGTGATCATTTGAATACTGTCACATAAAATGAAAAGAAAAAGTACCATCTTTGGAGTGTAACCTAATCTATTAGTAGTTTGGTTGATCTAAAAATATTAGAAAAGCTTTATCTTTTTCCACCAAGGTTTATAATCTGGTGATATAAATGATAATTTTTCACATAATTAAGGTGCCGTTTGGCCATAAATGTCAAAAATAAATTCACTTTTTTTTGGAATTTTTGAAGTTGGAGTTGTGTTTGGCCATAGTTTTTTAAATTGTAGTTGGTGAAATGTAGTTGTAAAAAAGTGAATTTTTTTTGAAAAATAAGTTTTTCTTGTTTTTGGTATTCCGGAATACAACTTCAAGTTGTATTCCGAATGTTTATGGCCAAACGCCCAAAAGTAAAAAAAGTGAAAAAAACAGCGGAAAAAAGTGAATAATTTTTATGGCCAAACGGCTACTAAGGTGCCGTTTGGCCATAAATACCAAAAACAAATTCACTTTTTTTTGGAATTTTTGAAGTTGAACAGATTTGGCCATAGTTTTTAATGGCGAAATGTAGTGTAAAAAAGTGAAAAAATTTTGAAAACAAATTTTTCTTGTTTTGGTATTCGAATACAACCCTCGAGCTTGTATTTCGAATATTTATGGCCAAACGCCCAAAAGTAAAAAAAACTAAAAAATTCTAAAACAAATTCAAACGGCTACTTTTTGGAATTTAAATACCAAAATAAAGTTTACTTTTTCGAATTTTTTGTTTTTGTTTCGTATTTTTTAAAAAATTTAGTTTTTGGTGAAATGTAATGTAATAAAGTTAAAATTTTTTGAAAAACAAGTTTTTCTTGTTTTTGGTATTCCAGAAAATATTCAGAATACAACTCCGGAGTTGCATTCCGAATATTTATGATCAAACGCCTAAAAGTAAAAAAAGTGAATAATTTTTATGGCCAAACGGCTACTAAGTGTAGATTCAATTCTCACTGTCATTTTCTAGCTGTCTTTAGTACTGTTGGTGTTTTGACTATTGACTTGATAGCTGTTGTCTCTTGATAACTGACTTTCATCTTTTATCACTAAATATATTTATTTCTTGATACGGTGAAGTTCTTGCTTTTACTGCAGAAGGGATCTTTCTATCCGGTTTTAGATTTCCCAAGCTAACATGGAATTATTGAAGACCTATTGAATATATGTTTTTTCTTAACGGTGTAAAAAAATATTTGTATCGTCCGTCAGGGCGGAGCTAGGGGACTCCCATCCAAATTCTTTTTATTGGAAAAGGGAAAAGGGTGGCTGCACATCTTTACTTTTTTCTTCCTGAAAAATTTCAAATTTGTACGAAAATTATCCCTAAAATAACTCGAAATCACATTTAAACCTCGTTATATGGTTAGGACCTAACTAAATAATAACCCATAAGATCCCTTTATTCTCCCAATTCCCTCAAACTTTATGTGCGGGTTATTATTTACAGATATTGATTAATTTATTATTTTGGAGGATAACTTCCGTGTGTGATATTTGAAAACATTGGCGATGTGAGGTATTTTTGACCCAAAATTTTCTATGATATATTCCAAAGTAGTGGCATATTTTGACCCTTTTCCCATTGGAAAATTACACTGTATATATACGGGTAGGTCAAAATTACTTTTATGTGCTTATAACGGATGTTGACAGTTGAATTCTCTTGGCTTTTTCTTATATTCACTTTTTATACTTTGAATTTCTTAGTGAAAATTTTGACTTAGCCGCTGTCGTCAGCACTGACAGGCCAGTCATACTCGGGGGTTAAAATATAAATTAAGAAGAGGGGGGCCCACATTGCAAGTCTCATGATTGAACTTCAACTGATTATCCAAAGGGAAAAGACTAATTTCATAGAGGAAATAGATGTGGAAATTTCCATTTGCTTAGAAATATGTGGCTTATCCATGTAATGTTAAGAAGATAGATATATGGCTAAATGTCAAAAGCATTTTAAGCACAAAGATGAAGACGCAATTGGAAAGCTGGAGGAACTTTTAAGAGAGTATTTAGTTTGCATGCTTAGTTTAAGATGCTATTGCTCAACTCCACTTTATACTTATGGAAAAGAACTGATTATGCTATGATCCAATTCTTACATATTGTTGATAGGAAGAATTTTTGAGTTTTAGCCCTGAAGATAGTTAGTAACATGGTTTTGTTTTGTCCTGCTGATGGATCTCTTGACAATAATGTTATGGATAACTTTTGATTGGTGGATGATGTGTTCAAGCATACTCTTTGAGGTCGATGGATATGTGCTGAAAGTAAAGCTTTTTGAAGGTGTTGTTTTACCATCAGGTAACTTTTAATTGATACAAGCTTTTTTACGCAATAATTTCTTTTTGACAAGGGAAAACTTGAGGAAGCAATCTCCATATAACATGCTCTATAAAATTATCTTGTGAAACTAAACCACGGAAAGCCTACTGTATGAATGTTGCTACTGATTAATGATCCCTGTCGCCGTTCTTGGCGACTAGCAAAGATCTCTCTTCAGTGTCTATTACCTAAATTTAAAAACCTCGTTTATAA
>NC_081344.1:7671572-7715571 GCF_029784015.1 Lycium ferocissimum | reverse complement strand
TTTCCAGAACCTTCCATCTTTTAAAAACTCTTTAAATTAAAAATCCCAAAGCAACAGGCCCAAGCACAACCTGGGCACTCTATGGACTTCTTACGGTGGATGACCTTCTCTTCACCCAAGTGATTGAACCAGATTGTGCTTGGTCTTCTGCATTGCCTTTGTAAAGTATGGTCAGAGTATAGTCCTGCTTCTGATTTTTCTTCTCAAACACCAAGGTCTGCGGAGAGATAGAAATTGTCGAGTTTTCTGGTGCTCTCACTTTTGCTTTATACTTAGCTGCACCGGCTCCAACATTCGTGACTGTCCTCCTGAATTTCTGCTCCAACCAAGTGTAGTTCCCACTTGGGCTAAAGAGAGCAATAAATGATGGGTAATTGATATCATCGGATGGATTTGAGCAGTTGTGATTAGCTGATGATCTAGCAATTGTTTTGAATTGCTTTTCTGTGAGATTCATGGAGCAGAGAAGGTTCACGTAGTCTTGTGGAGTGACATCATATATCAGGCCTGGATCAACTGCTCGGTTTGGATCAATGAGTCCGGCTCCCATTGCCAATGATGTAGCATCCCTGTTACCTTCCGCGGTTTTGATAGGTTTTTTAGTGTTATCCAAAGGGTTGGCAGTGGTCATCATGGAAGATCGAATAGCTGCAGGACTCCAATCAGGATGTGCTCCTTTTAGCATTGCCGCAATTCCTGCAATATGAGGAGTAGCCATGGAAGTGCCTGATACAAGACGGTAATCACTATCCAAATCTGTATTGACACCAACAGATGCAGCTGGAACGTTTGATGGCCAGGCTGCTAGAATTAACTCTCCTGGTGCCATAATATCTGGCTTTGCAACTCGCAGATAGCTTAGAGAGGGGCCTCTCGAGGAAAATGCAGAAACAACTGGAGCAGGCTTTACATCAATATGTGTTTCCTGGAAACTGATACTGACTTTTGGTTTAACACTTATGTCGGCATAGTCTATCACTTTTTCCCATTCCTTTTCACTAATTACAACTCCAGGGTTCGGAAAAGAATTGGATGTCAATACAACCGGATCTCCATAACCATAAATTGCACCTCCAAATTTTGACTCTGAGATAGCTGCCATTTGATCAGAGATTGGTAATATATCTTGTGAAGTGATAGAACAAATCATGATGTTATGCACAGCATTAGGGACTTGGGCTAATAGGTCAGATGAATCACAAAGAGATAAGCTTTCATTGTGAACCAAAGCAAAATCCTTGATGGTGGTACTCACTGGAAACAAGCTAAATCCAGTAATCTTTAAGCCATTACCAAGAGTTACAGTCCCGGAAAATGATCGGTCAGTGCTGCCAGATGCCACAGTAAAGATCCAGGGGACTCCATTGGTTAAGGTTCCCATTTCAGGACCATAATTTCCAGCTGAAGCAGAGACTAAGACCCCCTTCATCATGGCACCAAAAGAAGCTATTGCAATAGAATCTTGATACAATGGAATATTATCCCAACCATAAGAAATTGTTATTATGTCAACACCATCTGCGACAGCTTGGTCCATGGCAGCAATTAAATCAGAAGTAAAGGTTCCTTCTTCAAAGCTGAACTTATACACAGCTATTCTAGCTCGTGGCGCGATACCTCTTGCTGTTCCAGGAGCATATCCGAAATATGATACTTCTTTAGCAAAACTACCAGCAGCAATGGAAGCAACGTGAGTGCCATGACCATCAGTGTCCCTGGCAGAATTCATGGAAATATTCATAGTAGGATCACTAGACAAAAGCCCCTTATTGAAATAATTTGCTCCAATGAGTTTCCTGTTGCATAATGAAGAATTGAACTCGGTTCCTGGCTTGCAAATTCCCTTCCACTTTTTGGGAATTTCAGGTAATCCATCATCTCTGAAACTGGCAGATTCTGGCCAGACACCAGAGTCAAGTACACCAATGATTACATCTTGACCAAAATCAGAAGCCGGCCATAGCCCAGAAGCAGGATTGAGCTTAAGAAACTCAGAGGTATAAGTTGTGTGAGCTTCAACAGTCCTATCTTTATAAGCCGAAAGGAAACCTGCTGACTTCTTGAGGTATTCAAGTTCATCTTTAGACAACACAGCACTAAATCCATGAATGACATTGTCATAAGAATAAAGAAGTTTTGGAGTTGTATGCTGATCATTTTCTGAAGTGGAAACTTCAATCTTGATGGTTTCAATAATGGAGAAATGCCAGTTGTGGGTACTAGCAAAGATTTTAGGCATAAAAGACTTGTCCAAATGGACAATGTAAGTACACCTCTGTGCTGAGATTCCTAATGATAAAAAAAGGAAAAAAAGAAACCAAGAAAACACGAGAAGAGGTACTGCCTTCATCCTTTATCTCTTTACTTATGTTTTCCTACTACGACAGAGCCTCCTTTTTATACACACTCTAAGAACAGCCATGGTGGTTTAATTTTAAATATTCAATGGATGGTCACTCAACTGTTACTTAAATGCACCAAAGTCTCTAAATTTTTTATTTTGTAACGAAAAAGTCACCCAACTTCTCTACCTAGCATTACAAATATTCATTGAACAAATTTTTGTAAACAAAAAGGGCATTCAACTTTTATAAGCATCATAGGTTTAATGTTAGCCCATTGTCACCTTTGTTTTCTCTCAGTGGCTTGCTATGATTCTTTGACAAATTTGAGTAATTTTTTTTGTTACAAAAAATAGCTTGGTGACTTTTTGTTATACTTAAGTAAAATAAAAGTAGTTTAGTAATCATTGCACAATAAAATAAGAGTTGAGTTATCATCCATGTAATAAACGTTTGTTGAATAGATAATGCAACTAGAGCAGTTGGTAAGCTGTCATTTTTTTAAGTATGATTTCTTTGAAAGAGACAAAAATATTTCAATCAGTGGACCTGTGGACATTTCTGTTACTGAATATTGAAGTGGTGTGCGTCCGTACAGACTACACCAAAAGTTATATTTTAAATGACAATTTGAGGTAAGAATACATATTTATTAACAATCATTAAATAACATTCCTTATATAAAAGACATCTTTTTTATACTTGTTGTTTTTATGCATACACTGGATAGATGTAATTTTTTCCCATAAACCATGTTTATAAGCTTTTCTTTAGTATGTCTTCTTTTTTCGAGTTATACTATATTGTCAGGATTTTGATGTTAAACAAACATCAACTTGCAAAAGATTCCATATATCTTCTATCACCTCTCATTTTGTCCTTGAAATGTGATACACGTGATTTTCATAGGAACTTTCGCTCACTATAGGACTACCATGGTCCTGCTTTAGTTTTATTATTAAAAACACACATACAAGGCCACCTTTCTTTGAGAGACACTTCTAGTTTTACTAATTTGTACAAAGCTCCGGTTGTGGGGCAATCCGGTGGAATAGTGCTACTTTGGCATAATGATATCATAGAAGTTAAAAGCATATTAATGATAGCACAAGACGTCCATGTCATGATCCAGGTATTATCTAACCCTTAAAATGGCTTTATTCGGCAGTTTATGCTACTATATTACATGTTCACATAAATCAAGCAGCATTGTGGATAAGCTCAAGTTACTATCAAAAATATGACCCTGCCATATTGTGGTTGATTGGTACATGTCCCATATTCAAATGATTTTTCAGTCAATCAATCATATTTGGGAGGTTCAGGCTTTTGTAATCGTATGCAGGCCAATCCATTCATCCTCCCTCCCTCTCTATACTCACACCTTTTCTATGCATGTATATACTAGTTTTCTATTGGTGTCTGTGTACTATTTCTTTCAATTTGGAAGTAAAAAGAAAACAAGAAACGTGAAACCTTACTTTTGAAAAATCCCCAAATCGAAAAGATGACTTGCAGGTTACATAATAATTGTTGTTGTCAAGGCAAAACTAATGCATCAGTCTCAGCATAACATCCTCTATAGAATTATCTTGTGACATATTATGCAATTATATGAATGTTGCTACTGTTTAATGACCCATATTGCTGATCTTGATGACTAGTGAAGCTATCCTTTTAAAATCTATTAGTAGAAATGGAAGATACTTCTGCTCTATAGTCATCAACTCATGCAATTTAATTGCTTCGTAACTTTATATGTACTCAGAGATATATGCTGTCATGTTTCCATAAATCTTCCTATCACCTCTCTTTTTCTCATTTAAGATTGAGAAATACTTCAAGCTAAAGAAAATTTTATTCAAGACTCTTCACTAAAAAGTCAAAAATTTCAGCATCTCTTTTGATTTCTCTCCTCTTTCTTCTAAATTTTGGGATAACTTTTATATGAAGCTGTTTGGCTATACGTATATTCTTTTCGTCTCAGTTTATACGAATGGAGAAAGTTGTACTATGAGATTAGCCTTTTGATATCACGTATGAAGGAATGTTTTTTAAAAAAGTAAATAAGCATAGATAAGTATAAGTATGGATTGTCATTGTCTGGACAAACACACTTTTTATTTGGCTATAGAAATTAGTACTAGCATTGGAAATTTGTAGCAAGTGGGACGTTAGTGTTGAGTTACGATGAAAAAAATGACCCTACCATATTGTGATTGATTGGTAAATGTCCTGTATTGGAATGACTTTATAGTCATCCAATCATCCTGGGAGGTTCATACTTTTCTAATGGTTGAATATATATGCGACCCCTTAAACTTGTCCGGACTTTTCATTTAAACACCTCAACTAAGCACAGACCGGTGAAATACCTGAAGTTCGTGAAAACTGTGCTTATTAAGCACGATGCGCTGACATAGCACAACGCGTACTTTCCACCCCTTTTCTGTGCGTTAAATGCCTTCAAATGACTAATTCAGTTTTGTTTTTGCCTTTTCTTTTTCTTTTTGTTTCTTTTTCATTTTTTTGCTCTTTTTTCTACTATTTCCTCTCTTTCTCAACACAACTTTTCTGTCTTTTACAGAGGGTTCCTCGTCACTCAAATACCAAGTTTAATCTCCAGAAGCAGATTTATTGGAGGGAACATATATATATCCTTCAGAGTGAACATTTAAATGTGTAACTTGCATACAGATCTTGGATCCCTCACGTCAAGTAAACAGAAGGAGGACGCTAGATGAAAAAGTGACAATTGTTAGCATATAGCTGCAAGGTGCTAACTATGGCTGTAGATTGTTCTGCATTCAATTTTCTAGTTTCCTTCATGTGTTGGCTAAGGCTTTTTGAGTTATATTATATTGTCAGGATTTTTTTTGGTAAAATTTACCACCTTGGCCAGGTGAGAACGACGAGTGCCGGAGCTAACTAATGAAGACCACTCATTCTACTAATCATCATACTTATCCCGCATTCATTTATTATTCTCACCCTTCTAGTCATAGGAAAATCATCATCACTTCCACCAACCTATCTAATTTCATCTATATGAGCCTCTGCCATCAAAATAATATGCAAATATACAACGTAGTCATCATGGGACACTTACTACCCACACGTACGTATCTACGAGCCTCTACTAGAGTACTAGACATAGAGACGGGACAGGACCCCGTCATGCCTTATATGTACATAAAATAATATATCAAACGGCACCTAGGAATAATGGAGTGCTCCTGTGAGTCTGCTGATCAACACTTATGAATGGGGCCTCCCGTTCTACTGCGGGCGTGAACACATCGTCCAAAAGGAAAAAGGACGTTAGTACGAGCGTTGTACTGAGTATGTAAGGTATGAATAAAATGAACATAATAGAGAAATCATAAGACATGAGATGAATATATAACCTGCTTAACTTTTAAGAGTGAACACATCATATATATATAACATATCTTATGTACCATCGTCATTTGCCCGCGTCGGGTAACCATCATACGCCGCCCCACTAATGGTGTCATGCCGCCCTACGGGCTCGATGTAATCATATGCAGCCCGCCTTGGCGGTTATATGCCCGGCCATCTAGGCTCGGTGTAATCGTATGCAGCCCGTCTTAGCGGTGACATGCCCGGTCATCTAGGCACGATGTAATCGTATCATCATGAACTCACCATAACTGATCATCATCATACATTTGTCATAGAACATATTTTAGAGCTTAAGGACAATCTATAAGTATATCGAGGTGACATAAGGTCGAGAACCCCCGATCACGTTATGGAGTGATCATATTCATCATATCTCGCCTTGAAGGAACTAACATTGTAAGGTGGGTCTAGCAACAATGAATAACATCAAAGAAGCGTATAAGGATCATTAACTTCGTAAGGATATCATATCACGAAGCTTTGGAATCTGAGACTTAGACTCGTCATCATCGTTGTCATTTTCATAGCATATCTCTTATCTTTATCTCATGAGCGTTCTTAATAGTCATAGGCTCGTAGTTTCGAATGTAAAGAAGTCATGGAAGAATAGAGTAAGTCATGTCATTGGAATCATGCCTTAGAAAAAAAAAGGGACTAGCCTCACATACCTTTATGTCTCTCCAACTTTATCAATTAAACGTTTTTCTCCAAGGATCACGATTCTACCTTCAAGAGAATTCGTACTAAGATTAGATAATTAGAACATACTTAGGCTTAAGCTAAAGCTAACGAAAATTGGGCAGCATCTCCTTTGTTTCTACAACTTCCTCCATATCTTTATAACAACTCCCAACATCAATAACAACATTCATAATATCATAATCAATAACTTAACTTTGTCGAGTTCGACATTATTCAATTCCCACAATTCCTTACCAAAATGATTCATGACCATAGTTATAGCATAACATCGTATTTGTTCTCATATAATACCTCTTAACGTCATTTGTATCATTTACAACAAGACTTCGCTCATAATACATCAAGAATCATGATCCATGTCAAAACTACTATTCAAGAATACCACTATTCTTATATTTGTAACCCATTTTCAACCCTTTTCCATAATCCAAGTCTTCCAACCCTTTAATATTCTAAATAACATGAAATGATCATAAAACTCACCCTTTGATTGTGTAGAAATGGGTTTTAGATGGAAATTCTTCACTTGAAAAAAATCCTAGCTCCACTTCCAAAGAAATTCTTGACTTCTAGCAATCCTAAAGATCTTCCTTGCACTTGATTTCCTTGGATTAATGATGTTGATCTTGGATTTGACTTGGATTTATGTAAATGGAGTGTGGAGAAGGCTCTAGAGGTGTGGAGAGGGTTTTTGGGAGTGTTTGGGGTCTGTTGGTGAAGAAAAATGGGAAAAAAACGAAGTGGGCCAAATATATGTAACTTGGAACTTTTCCACCGACGACTTCATTGTGGACATACGGTCCGTATGTCATTTTACGGATACGTATGTCGACTTACGGTTCGTATGTCTGACCGTATGTTGGCCAAAATTCTGCATTACTCTCTGATGTTGGCTTACGCCTCCCAGACATGACAGACGATCCGTAAGTCACTTTTACGGTCCGTATGTTGGGCCGTATCTCTGCCCAGTCAACAAACTTTCACGAAAAGTAATTTCTTCGATTATCTTAGCCTCAAAACCTTTCGGGTACATACTTAATGATTGTCAAAAGTCTTTCTTTAACCTGAAAGGGGTATCATAGCCTCTCTGGACTTACATTAGTTTTCTTACGACGTAATCGACGCGGAAATTCTCAAGGTGTAACATTCCTCCCCCCTTAAGAACATTCATCCCCTAATGTTAAACTCTCGAGGATTCTACAGAAATTTTACCGGAGTTTCCCCTGTAATAGGGCATTACCATCCTGCCACAGCAACCCAAAATAACATTGCCACACAGGGCTATAATACCACAATAGACAACATAGCCACACACGGCCCAAAAGCAATCAAAGTAAAACATCGCATACCTGGGGACAATGGCGTCTCATCTTGAACCTCTTCTGGGGGTGGAAATAAGTGTGGGTACTTAGACTTCATGTTTTCTTCCGCTTCCTAAGTCATTTTCTCTCGTTTATTATTTCGCCACAAAGACCTTAACTGAGGCTACCTCTTTATTTCTAAGCCTCTGTACTTGTCTGTCTAGTATAGTAATGGGTACCTCCTCATAAGCCAACTTTTTCGTAACTTGAACATCATCTACGGGTACGATTCTAGTAGGATCTCCGAAACACTTCCGGAGCATTAATACATGAAAAACTGGATGGACTAATTCAAGTTCTGGAGGTAAGTCCAGTTTATAAGCTACTTGGCCTATTTTGCGGACAATTTTATAAGGTCCAATGTATCAAGGACTTAATTTTCCCTTCTTGCCAAATCTCATCACGCCCTTCATCGATGATACCTTCAGGAATACCCAATCATCAACTTGGAATTCTAAGTCTCGCCAACGATTGTCTGCATAAGATTTCTGGCGACTTTGGGCTGTCAATAATCGATCTCGGATAATCTTGATATTTTCCCCCGCTTGTTGAATCAACTCCGAACCTATTAGCTGTGCCTCTCCTACTTCAAACCACCCAATTGGGGATCTACACTTTCTTCCATATAGAGCTTCATACGGGGCCATCGAATCGGAATGATAGCGTTGTTGCATGCAAATTCAATAAGAGAGGTAAGTGGTCATCCCAACTACCACCGAAATCTAGCACAGATGCCCGTAACATATCTTCCAAGGTCTGAATGGTGCGTTCGGCTTGCCCATCAGTTTATGGATGAAACGCTGTGCTAAGCCTTACCTGAGTACCCAAACCTTCTTGGAATGACTTCCAGAATTTAGCTGCAAATTGTGCTCCCCTGTCAGTAATAATAGACAATAGAGTACCATGAAGTCGCACTATCTCCTTAAGATATAACTTTGCATAATCTTCTGCCGAATATGTGGTTTTGACTGGAAGAAAATGAGCCGACTTCGTCAGTCTGTCCACGATCACCCATATAGAATCATATTTGCGTCGGGAGCGAGGCAAGCCTATAATGAAATCCATGTTAATCACTTCGCATTTCCAGGTAGGAATTTTCATGGCTTGTAGTAGTCCTCCCGGCTTCTGATGTTCAATTTTCACCTGTTGGCAATTTGGACATTGAGCTACAAATTCTGCTATGTCCTTTTTCATTCCATCCCACCAATACATTAGCTTGATATCATGATACATCTTTGTCGCTCCTGGGTGAATGGAATACCGAGAATAATGAGCTTCTTCTAGAATTCGACGACGTAATTCCGCAACATTCGAAACACATGCTTTGTCTCGGTATCTAAGAGCTCCATCTATAGAAATTCCAAATGGAGGCTTCTCTTTCTCATGAAATGTATCTTTGTAGTGGCTCAGGCGGATCTTCGTATTGACGCTCTTTCACCTCCATATCTAAGGATGAGACAGTTGGATTGTGAATACCAATTCCCGCATTATCCGAATAAATCAGGCTAACTCCAAGGTTAGCTAGTTGGTGGAGCTCATGAATTAGTTCTTTCTTCTCCGAAGGGACCTCACATAGACTAACCATTGATTTACGGCTAAGTGTGTCAGCTACTGCATTCGCTTTCCCGGGGTGGTATAAAATACTCATATCATAGTCTTTCAACAGCTCTAACTATCGTCTCTGCCTTAGATTCAGCTCCTTCTGTGTGAAAATATATTGGAGACTTTTGTGATCTCTGTAAATATCAACATGAATACCATACAAATAGTGTCTCCATATCTTCAAGGCATGAATAACCGCAGCTAATTCAAGGTCATGAGTCGGATAATTCTGCTCATGTTTTCGCAACTGTCTAGAGGCATAGGCAATAACTTTGCCGTGCTGCATCGGCACACAGCCTAACCCAATACCAGAGGCATCACAATATACAACATAACCCTCTGATCCTTCTGAGAATGTCAGGACTGAGGCCGAAGTTAATCTATCCTTCAATTCTTGGAAACTGCGTTCACAAGCATCAATCCATTGGAACTTTGCGGCTTTTTGTGCCAACTTCGTCAGCAGTGCTAAAATAAAGAAAAACCCTTCTACAAACCTTCTGTAATTACCTGCCAATCTTAGAAAGCTACGGACTTCAGTAGGCGTTGCGGGCCTTGGCCAAGTCTTTACGGCCTCAATCTTTTGAGTATCGACCCGAATACCGTCAGCTGAGATGATATGGCCCAGAAAAGTTACAGAATTCAACCAAAATTCACATTTTGAAAATTTAGCATATAATTCTCGAGCCCAAAGAATTCCAAGGACAGGGTGTTAGAACCCGTATTTTTGTACATTGGAACAATCTGGATTAATTATGATAAGTTAAGGACAAAAATTATTTCGGGATACAAAGTCGGGATTCTTGACCTTCGATTTTATTTTGAGATATAAGTTGTGCATGAATTTATTGATATGGAACAATTAGGAAAATTTGGGACCAAAAGTGATAAAAATTGAAAGATGAAAATCATCCACAATTTCCATGGTTGGCCCAGCACAAATGGTGTTCAATTTTAATTGGTCCAACACATTGTGTGGGCCAAAAACAATAAGAGATATTTTGGGGACTTAAAAGATGACCTTAAGTCATCTCTCACCATTCTATACTTAGCAAAATAAAAACAAAAGTGGAAGAACCTCGAAAAGGGGAGGCTCACGGCTAGGAGCAAGGAAAAACCAACCCCATTTCAAGCCTTCCAAAAATTTATTCTTTGGTACAAACCCACTATATTGAGGTCCCTAAGTAGCGTGGAAGTATTGTTTGGATCATCTAATCATTCATTGTGTCCAATTGCAAACCCTAGCCATTTGGGGTATTGAAGAAGAAAGGTAAGATTTGATCTTGTTCTTGTGTTATGAAGGTTATATTCATGTTGTAGTATGTTATAATGGAGGAAAATCATGAAATATGAAATGTTGGAGGTGAGTTGTGTATGTGGAGCTTGAGCGTGTAAATGGGTGTTGTTGTGTTGTTATTGAAATTATGAATTAATGCCTAGTTAGTTGATTAGGATCATTGTAAGGCGAAGAACAATTGAGAATCATCCATATATGTATATGTGTAGCGTTGATCGAAATGGGTCACATTATATGGCAATGAACGAATGAATATCGCTTAATGTTTTAATCGTCGTCGCTTTAAATTTTATGTTGGAAATGAATGTTCATTGATTCAATTTGAGGTTGTAAATGTTGCGGACTGATTTGGAGGCTTTTGTATATTTAATGTAATTGGTATATGGATGAGATAGCATTGTTAGAATGTGAACTGTGGATACAAATCATAATTTGAAAATGAAAAAAAAAATTTAAAAATTTTGTCTCGGTTTGGGGCTGTTTTCGGCCAGCTTGGAGAAAAATTTGGATTATTGGAAATGTTGTATGAATTGCTTAGAATGCCCTTGAATATTTTTGGTAAGGATTCGGGTTGATAATTGAATGTATGAGCTATATTGTGACTTGAATGTAAGCCGTCGAATCGAATATTTGCAAAGTTGTTAAATGATGTAAAAAGAGAGTTACTATTGTTATTTTGCCTTTTCGAATTGATGATCGATGTTGCTAGGTTGGTTATTGTGGTTGTTGTTGTTGATTTTGAGCGAGTTAAATTCTCGGGATAGCCTTTATTTTCGGGGGAAATCTGCCCAATTTGTAGAATTAGGCGAAATTGGAATTTAAGGCCCAAAGAATCTTTAGCTAATGTTTGGCATTTTATGGTTTGTTTATAGATCGTGGGCAGCCCGAATCATAGGTTGGATTAGCTTGAGTTTGGATCGTTTTGGAGAGCGTTTGAGGTATGTAAAGCAACCTTCCTTCTTTTGGCATGCCTTAGTTTCACATAGGCTAGATTAGAGCCTTAAGGGAATTCCAAATTCGAAATCCGAGCATGTTATGATCCTTATATATATTCTTTGGCACTCTTATGTATGTTTTGATGAAATATGAACCATTATGTATTT
The DNA here is from genome assembly GCF_029784015.1 of Lycium ferocissimum. NCBI lineage: Eukaryota > Viridiplantae > Streptophyta > Magnoliopsida > Solanales > Solanaceae > Lycium > Lycium ferocissimum. The sequence continues at coordinate 7,703,741 of NC_081344.1, read as the reverse complement.
GAAGTAATCGCTTTCCGAACTTTGCATAGAAAAGGTTCACTTTTAAGGAATTTCGTAATCTGCGAATGCCATATCTTTCGCATAGAGGCTCGGATCGCTCCAATAATTTTTATAGGAGTTTGCTTGATGTATAATGGGTATGTTTTTCATAGGCGGGCTCATTTCGGGTCTATACTCGTCCGTGGGTCCCGCGACGCCCTTTTATGTAAATTCGACAACTTTGAAACAAAAAGTGATAATTATTATTCCGATTTCGAATATGACTATTTTACTTATCCTTCGGATTTATAATAATGATTTTATGCATATGATTCCTCACTACTCGCTCGTGCCTACTATGATATCGTTCGCCGGTTCCGGGCCGGTTCGTTGTCGTGCGCTTTGTGATACATTCCGGTGTTATCTTGTGTTTATGGTTCACCGTGCTCCGCTCGAGGCGGGTTCTATGTTTGGCGTTATCTTGTGATTGGCGTTATCTTTGTGTTGTGATGTGTGACGGGGATTCGGAGATTTGAAACTTTACGGTGTTATCTTGTGTTATGGCGCCATCGACGCGCGGGCGATCATATTTTCCTGTGCCTATGCATAATTTATACTTTGGAAATAAACATTTTGATATTTTTGGATATGTATTATTTTCCATACTCACGATTCGATTATTGTTCGATTTATCTACGTACCTTACGCTTTGCATACTCGGTACATATTTAAATCGACCCCTTCTCAGGAAATTTGCGTTTCATACGCCAGTACAGACGCACAGTTTGGTGATCCACCGGTTTAGGACACCTTCTTCTGCTATTTGGAGTGCTCCTCTCTTTCCGGAGCTTATATTTTTGGTATATATTCGTCTGTTGCATTATGTATATTTGTTCATGGGTACGGCGGGGCCCTGTCCCGTCATATGATTCTATACTTGTCTGTTTAAGGTACGTGGACATGGTTGTGGGTTGTGCCTATTTTCGTACGGTGGTGTTTGTATATGTTGTGTTTGGGCGATCTCATTCGCCCGCGACGGCCGGTCCGCATATGTATATATGTTGTGTTGGTGGCCCTGTGTGGCCTTGTTGGTATTTTCTGTGCGCAGGGTTATTTTGGATAGTCAGTAAAACAAAGGAAACTTTGCCGAAATTTTTCTAGAAATTATCTAAATTTGGAATACGACCTTTGTCGACACGTATGTACACACAGGTGTGTTTGATATAATTTGTGATAGCGTTGATAGGTGTGTTTGGGTGCCCAGATCGGGCACTAGTCATGGCCTACGGGGTTGGGTCGTGACACAGGGCGTAAATGATCCGCATGTTCTGCTTCTGACCGAGAATATACAAGAATATCATCGATGAACATAATTATAAAAAGATCTAGAAAAAAGCACGAACACGTCGTTCATCAAGTTCATAAAGCAACTGTAGGGGCATTAGTCAAGCCAAACGACATAACCCGAAATTCATAATGATCATATCGGGTTCTGAAAGCTGTTTTCGGAATGTCTTCTTTCTTAACTCTCACTTGGTGGTATCCTGATCTCAAATCAATCTTTGAAAACCATTTTGCACCTTGCAACTGGTCGAACAAATCATCGATTCTCGAAAGCGGATATTTATTCTTGATAGTCACCTTGTTCAACTGCCTATAATCAATGCACATCCGTAAAGAACCATCTTTCTTTCTTACAAATAACACCGGTGCTCCCCACGACGATGAACTAGGCCTAATAAATCCCTTCTCGAGCAAATCTTTCAATTGTGCCTTTAGCTCCTTTAATTCTCGGGGGCCGTTACGCAGCAGGGGAATGGATATCGGCTCAGTGTCCGGTAATACATTAATAGTAAATTCAATCTCCCGGTTTGGTGGGAGACCTGGAAGTTCATCTGGAAATACATCCAGAAATTCATTTACTACTGGGACAGATTGAAAAGTCGGCGGCTTTGCTTCAGTGTCATGAACTCGGACTAGATGATAAATATAGCCCTTCGCAATCATCTTTCTTGCTTTGAGGTAGGAAATAAACCTACCTCTTGGAGACGTTGTATTACCCTTCCATTTGAGTACGGGTTCTCCCGGGATTGGAATCGGACTATTTTCGTTCTACAATCCACATTAGCATAACAAGAGGCCAACCAATCCATGCCCATAATCACATCAAAATCTAACATTTTTAGCTCAACCAAATCAACTTTAGTCTGATGATCACATACCACAATCATACAATTCTTATACACTCTATTACAGGATCACTAACCGAAGTAGATACCTCGAAGGGTTTAATTGGCTCGGGTTTCACCCCAATTCGGCTAGCAATATAAGGAGTGATATAATACAACGTAGAGCCCGGATCTATCAATGCATAAACGTCATGAGAGAATATGGATAATATACGTAACCACATCGGGGAGGACTCGAGGTCCGACGTCAAGCTAAAAGCATAGATACGGCCGAGTGCCGCTCGAACCGGACGCCTCCTCCTCTCGCCCCTACCACGGCTGCGGGAATGCGGGGGTACGCCTTCGAGGAGCGCACGGATATTGAGGGGAAGAACCGGCTGGCCGATCTATGGGGCTGAACCCCAACTCTACCACTCATCGATGGACAATTTCGCATCATATGTCCGACCTGGCCACAGGCATAGCAAGCATCTGAACCTCGGCGACACTGACCAGAATATAACTTACCGCACTTGCTACATCGCGGTACTGGTAGTCTCCTCTGGCTATAATCGCCTCCAAACTGAGAACCTGAGGCCCTCGAACTCTGACCCTGTCTTGAATGAATGGAGCGGTCAAATCTCTTGCCTGCGAACAGGGGAGGTGCACTAGTCGCCGACTGGCCTGAATATCTAGAATATGACTGCCTCAATCCCCCTCTATAGTCGCTACCAGTACCCATAGATCTGGCCCTTTTACTCTGTCCTCTATCGATATCGCGCTTACCCCTTTGCGGATGTTGTTGCTCTTCTAAGTTCTGGGCATGGGCCTGAATACGGGAAATGTCCATCCCCTCCTGTAGTGAAGCCGTCAGGCAATCTTTAAACAAATGTGGCCCTAGGCCTCTCACGAACCTATGCACTCTATCTCCCATATCGGCCACCATGGTCGGAGCATATCTAGCCAATGAGTTAAAGTGAAAGGCTATACTCCCTGTGCACTTATATTTTCTTGCTTCAAATTTAAATTTATCGGCCTACGCCCAACGAACCTCGGGTGGCAAATAGTGATGAATGAAGGCATCTATAAACTCTTGCCAAACTGGGGGAGATGCATTCTCTTTTCTTGAAGACATCCAATTATTATACCAAGAACACCGCCATATCCCCGAGTCGCAAGATGCCAACTCACAGTTCGGTTTCGGAGGCATGAATAATTTTCAACGTTCTCGACGTCTCGTCGATAAAACCTTGCGTCTTCGTCGGCTTTGACTGAAAAACTGCGGACGGTTTAAACTCATGAAATCCCAAGCTCGAGTGCTAGTCGCCCCTGTCACCGAAACACGCCCACGCGTGCACAGGCGGCAACTAATTGTGTCCCGATAGATGAATAGCCTCGGTCATTTGTTGACCAGAGAAGTAGCCGGGGGGGGTCAGGCCTTCGGAGGCCCGAGTGAAGTGGAGAACTCTTCATGCTTTTCTGCTACTGGAGCAATAGAGGTAGCATGCGAGGGAGTGGCACTCTGAGCCTCTCTATGTCCTAGCTCAGCCGGGGGTTCTCGGTTGGTTCCTTCTCCCGGCGCCTTGATATTGTGCGACTATAACTTCTTCTTCTTTTCTCGGAGGCATCGCTAAAATTAAACGTAGAAAAGATTAGATAGTTGCATTCTTGACTTCGCTCTATCTACGTGATCTAAGATGAAGGAAGGTCAATAGTTCCTAAATGCAGCCTCTCGACTCGTTTATAAGTGTGGCGCGCACACCCATAAACAAGACTACTCCGGACACGCTCGTAGACACGTCCTAGGACGGGCTTGAATCGGCTCGATACCACTTTTGTCACGACCCGGCTAGGGGGCCACGACGGGTACCCGGAGCTAACTACCGAGCACCACTCATTCTACTAATCATCATACTTATCCTGCATTCATTTATTATTCTCACCCTTCTAGTCATAGGGAAAATCATCATCACTTCCACTTTGACCTATCTAATTTCATATATATGAGCCTCCAAGCTATCAAAATAATATGCAAATATACAACGTAGTCATCATGGGACACTTACTACCCACACGTACGTATCTACGAGCCTCTACTAGAGTACTAGACATAGAGACGGGACAGGACCCCGTCATGCCCAAACATATGTACATAAAATAATATATCAAACGGCACCTCCAGAATAATGGAGTGCTCCTGTGAGTCTGCTGATCAACACTTATGAATCTGGGCCACCTCCCTGTCTACCTGTGGGCATGAACACAGCGTCCAAAAGGAAAAAGGACGTCAGTACGAGCGTTGTACTGAGTATGTAAGGCATGAATAAAATGAACATAATAGAGAAATCATAAGACATGAGATGAATATATAACCTGCTTAACTTTTAAGAGTGAACACATCATATATATATAACATATCTTATGTACCATCGTCATTTGCCCGCGTCCGGGTAACCATCATACGCCGCCCACTAATGGTGTCATGCCCGGCCCTCTAGGCTCGATGTAATCATATGCAGCCCGCCTTGGCGGTTATATGCCCGACGACCCCAGGCTCGGTGTAATCGTATGCGACCCGTCCAGCGTTGACATGCCGGTCATCTAGGCACGATGTAATCGTATCATCATGAACTCACCATAACTGATCATCATCATACATTTGTCATAGAACATATTTTAGAGCTTAAGGACAATCTATAAGTATATCGAGGTGACATAAGGTCGAGAACCCCCGATCACATTATGGAGTGATCATATTCATCATATCTCACCTTGAAGGAACTAACATTGTAAGGTGGGTCTAGCAACAATGAATAACATCAAAGAAGCGTATAAGGATCATTAACTTCGTAAGGATATCATATCACAAGCTTTGGAATCTCTAGACTTAGACTCATCATCATCGTTGTCATTTTCATAGCATATCTCTTATCTTTATCTCATGAGCGTTCTTAATAGTCATAGGCTCATAGTTTCCGGAATGTAAAGAAGTCATGGAAGAATAGAGTAAGTCATGTCATTGGAATCATGCCTTAGAAAAAAAAAGGGACTAGCCTCACATACCTTTATGTCTCTCCAACTTTATCAATTAAACGTTTTTCTCCAAGGATCACGATTCTACCTTCAAGAGAATTCGTACTAAGATTAGATAATTAGAACATACTTAGGCTTAAGCTAAAGCTAACGAAAATTGGGCAGCATCTCCTTTGTTTCTACAACTTCCTCCATATGCTATAACAACTCCCAACATCAATAACAACATTCATAATATCATAATCAATAACTTAACTTTGTCAAGTTCGACATTATTCAATTCCCACAATTCCTTACCAAAATGATTCATGACCATAGTTATAGCATAACATCGTATTTGTTCTCATATAATACCTCCTTAACGTCATTTGTATCATTTACAACAAGACTTCACTCATAATACATCAAGAATCATGATCCATGTCAAACTACTATTCAAGAATACCACTATTCTTATATTTGTAACCCATTTTCAACCCTTTTCCATAATCCAAGTCTTCCAACCCTTTAATATTCTAAATAACATGAAATGATCATAAAACTCACCCTTTGATTGTGTAGAAATGGGTTTTAGATGGAAATTCTTCACTTGAAAAAAATCCCAGCTCCAAAGAAATTCTTGACTTCTAGCAATCCTAAAGATCTTGTGCACTTGATTTCCTTGGATTTATGATGTTGATCTTGGATTTGACTTGGATTTATGTAAATGGAGTGTGGAGAAGGCTCTAGAGGTGTGGAGAGGGTTTTTGGGAGTGTTTGGGGTCTGTTGGTGAAGAAAAATGGGAGAAAAATGAAGTGGGCCAAATATATGTAACTTGGAACTTTTTCCACCGACAGCAACTTACTGTGGACATACGGTCCGTATGTCATTTTTACGGTCTGTATGTCTGACTTACGGTCCGTATGTCTGACCGTATGTTGGCCAAAATTCTGCATAACTCTCTGATGTTGGCTTACGCCTCCCAGACATGACAGACGATCCGTAAGTCACTTTTGCGGTCCGTATGTTGGGCCGTATCTCTGCCCAGTCAACAAACTTTCACGAAAAGAAATTTCTTCGATTATCTTAGCCTCGAAACCTTTCGGGTACATGCTTAATGATTGTCAAAAGTCTTTCTTTAACCTGATAGGGGTATCATAGCCTCTCTGGACTTACATTAGTTTGCTTACGACGTAATCGACGCGCAGAAATTCTCAAGGTGTAACATAACACACACACCAACCTGAAAATATTTTACAAGTAAAATGTTTTATGGGCATATTTCTTTCAAAAAAAGTTCTTTTTCCACTTACATAACACTTAAAAACTTTACCAAAAGTAAAATTGTTCAAAACTGAGTTCTCTCTTAAGATTCTTGCAGAAAAGAACAAAGTCTTTCAATTCATCGTGAAGAACCTATCTCTTCTTACTCAAAAGTCTTGTGTAAAAGTCCAAAAGATTCCATATATCTTCTCATCACCTCTCCTTTTTTCCTTCAAATTGAAATCTCAGCAACGTTCTTCTGATTTCTCCTCTTTCTTTTAAATTTTGGAATCACTTTTATATAAAGCAGTTTGGCTAGATATATACTGTTTTCGTCTCATTTTATACGATTGAAGAAAGTTGTTACGTACTATGAGATTAGTCTTTTGGAATAATGTATGATGAATATTTTTTTTAGAAGCAAATAAGCCTAGACTAGTATAACGATGGATTGTCATTGTTTGGACAAACACATTTTTTATTTGGCGATAATAAACAGTACTACTAGTATTGGCTATTTTCAGCAAGTGGGACATCGGTCTCAAGTTGCTATTAAAGAATGACCCTACCATATTTTGATTGATTGGTATGTCCCATATTGGAATGATTTTATCATATTTTGATTGATTGGTATGTCCCATATTGGAATGATTTTATAGTCACTCAATCATATTGGGAGGTTCATACTTTTCTAATTGTATGCATGCCAAGCCATTCATCTCCTCTGCCTCCTTCTATACACACACAGAGACTCCCTTTTTCCGTGTATCTTTATAATCGTTTCTATTGGCGCATATGCACTATTTATACTATTTTTTATATTAGTGAATTGCTCATATGTCGTTAAATTGATCAAACCACGACATTGTTGTCTCGGTTGGTATATTTTCTATGTTATTTCGTTTATTGTCGTTCAAAATTTGTATTGTTAGCTTTCACATGCCATCTTTTTATTTCAACCCTACTGTATGACTGTTGCTACTGATTAATGACCCCTATTTCTGAGCTCTCACCACGGGGCGGGAACTAATAAATTTTGAATAGCTAGAAAGCCAAATTTAATAATAGGCTTTAATTTTTTGTATTTTTTTTTTTAAAATTACGTATATATATGTTTTTGAAATCTATTTGAGATGTAAAGTTTTTAATTTTTTTTTTTTTTATAATTAATTTTTTCTAATATTTTTTCATTGATAATATATATATATATATATAAACGATCCGGTTAAGATCTCTTGAGACATTGTTGATCATAGGTTAGAGTTTATCAATTTTGAAAGACTTTTTTTCGCATATTCAATGTTCAAGAATCGTTAACATTATTCTATAAGAATAGACATTAAATAAAGAGTCATGTCTTTTTTATCTAATTAAGTATATTAATTAGAGTATTATATTCTACTTGTACCATTTTTCTTTACTTTAACTCAAAAATAAATCTAAACCCTCAATATCAAAGTTACTACTATGCTTTAAGGAATTTTCGAGGTTAAAGGATATTTTTATAGATTCTCATCATCTAGTGATCTCAAATATTTACATAAATAGAAAAAAACATTTTCATACGCTTCGAACTATTCAAATCTCAAAGGTCTGCATGAGTAACAAATTAAAATTTTCTTTCCCTTTGTTATCAAAAAATTGTATTTTTTATTTTTAAGATAAATTTTTTTTTTTAAAACAGAAACACATGGCTACAGAAAATAGGGGCCCCAAAATTCTGGGGGCCTAAAGCCCTTGCTTGAGGGGCTTTACCCTTCAGCCGGCAGTGAGTCTCCTATTAATCTCTGTTGGTACAAACAGAAGAAAAACTTCTGCTCCATAGTCATACTCATGAACTCATGCAATATAATTGCTTGGTAATTAACTTCATACTCAAAGATATACGTTGCCATGTTTCCAGTTATTTCAACTCAATTCTGATCATGTTTACAAACACATAGATGTTTGATTCCCTAATGTGCTCCCTCTCATTTTATTTGTGTTAGTTTTAGTTTAGAAATCATAAAAAATTTCTTCAAATTTAAAGTGCATTAGAAGGAAGGGTGAGGAGTTGTGATACATGTATGCACAGTTCTATGTGGCAACAAAATGTTAAAGAACACGAAGTCATCCGTAGTGATAACCCAAGAAAAAAACATTATTCAAGAATTACTTCGAACATACATGTGCTTTGCCAGAATGCATCCAGCTACTTTAACAGTACTCTCTTGGAGAGCTACAAACTTACAAATGCAACAGTTTTGTCAACTGCAGCATTTAAGGTCCAGGCATAAATTTCTGGAGCTACTACTATAGGACTTCTTACGGTGTGATGACCGTTGTCTTCCACCCAAGTGATTGAACCAGATTGTGCTTTGTCTTCTGCAATGCCTTTGTAACGTATGGTCAGAGTATAGTCCTGCTTCTGATTTTTCTTCTCAAACACCAAAGTCTGCGGAGAGATACAAATTGCCGAGTTTTCTGGTGCTGTCACTTTTGCTTTGTATTTAGCTACACCGGCTCCAACATTCGTGACTGTCCTCCTGAATTTCTGCTCCAACCAAGTGTAGTTTCCATTTGAGCTAAAGAGAGCAATAAATGATGGGTAATTGATTGATGGAAATCAGGCACACGCAGCGGAAGCAAATAGCCAGGATCGAACTTGCATGTAATATAGACAACACATAATCAAGTTCTTAATCAAACATAAAATTGATACTTATCTCTTGAAGCGTGACCGCGACCGAAAATCGAACCTCCAAGCAGGAGCAAATATCATCCACGCGATTGTCCTCCGGTTCCACGGTCTTCTACTGTGTAACCCGAATAATACTAGAATCTGCGAAATCCGTGTGGGCGAATTTCTATGGAAAAAGTGTAGAAACTTGTAAAGCCCTTCGCCTCCTTATGGAATAAGACCCCTATTTTATAACTACAGGTTTTTAGGGTTTTCACCCTTTTCCAAAACCTGTTGGGTCTTTTTTTTTCCACCAAGAATAATATTCCATTTAATTCTTTATTATTCGGGCACAGCGAGGGACCACGAATTTAATTAACGATTTCCTATTATGGAATTAATTCAAAAAATCTGAATTAATCCTATCATAATAAATTACGAATTATTTCACTAAAAAATCGTAACTGCACTCCTCAGTTCAATTTCAAAATCATACATTAAAACTTATTTAACTCCCCATGTTAAGATTACAGATACCAATCAATTAAATTAAATTACTGACAATTTAATTCATTGACTAATTGAATCCTTTATATTTCTTTAACTTCCATCGTATGACGGATACAAAATCCACGGGGGTTTTTACATGAGACTTATAAAGATCCATAGGGTATCATCAATCTCAAAGTCGAGACATGGATTCTATCAACTAATTATTATTTCACAAATGTAATTTGCCATTATCCAATTCACCGGAATACATGTACCCGCAATTGAGTCGTACCTTTTAATAAATCAAAATAATGAACACATCACATTGATCATAATAATTATATCAAGATTAAGAGTATAAGTACATTTAATGAACTAGAGAATTTGTGTTATATATTCAATACAAAAACACTTATCTCTACTTGGTCCGTTCAATACATACAAAATGTACTAGCGAGAAAATAACTATACCGTTCTATACCTAAGATACATTATATCAATCTTGGGCTACAATCATACCGATGGGCCATCCAATTTCCATCTTAGATTGTGAACACAAAGTTTATCTTATAAGAACCGACGATTTAATCTTAGTGTATAAGCTAAACTCTATACACTAAATCATCTACTATATAAGTAAAGGACACACATACTAGTACATGATCTATTTAATTCTTTATTAAACAATGAATAAATAATTGTTCTATAATAAATACTATATCCAAACACATGGTTAATAGTATATATCCCAACAATTGATATCATCAGATGGATTTGAGCAGTTGTGCTTAGCTGATGATCTAGCAATTGTTTTGAATTGTTCTTCGGTGAGATTCATGGAGCAGAGAAGGTTCACATAGTCTTGTGGAGTGGCATCATATATCAGGCCTGGATCAACTGCACGGTTGGGATCAACGAGTCCGGCTCCCATGTTTAATGATGGTGCATACCATATGCAGTTTTGATAGGTTTTTCAGTGTTATCCAAAGGGTTGGCAGAGGTCATCATGGCAGATCAAATGGCTGCAGGACTCCAATCAGGATATGTTCCTTTTAGCATTGCCGCAATTCCTGCAATGTGAGGAGTAGCCATGGAAGTGCCTGAAAGAAGACGGTAATCGCTATCAAAAAATGTATTGACACCAATCGTTGCAGCTGCAATGTTCGATGGCCGGGCTGCTAGAATTTTCGATGGCCGGGCTGCTAGAATTAACTCTCCTGGTGCCATAATATCTGGCTTTGCAACTCGCAGATAGCTTAGAGAGGGGCCTCTCGAGGAAAATGCAGAAACAACTGGAGCTGGCTTTACATCAATATGTGCTTCCTGGAAACTGATGCTGGCTTTTGGTTTAACACCTTTGTCGGCATAGTCTATCACTTTTTCCTATTCCTCGCTGCTAATTACAACTCCAGGGTTCGAAAAATAATTGTCAGTCAATAAATCCTCATCCTTATATTCATAGATTGCGCCTCCAAATTTTGACCTTGAGATAGCATCCATTTGATCAAAGATTGGTAAGATATCTTGTGCAGTGATAGAACAAATCATGATGCTACGTGTAGCATTAGAGACTTGGGCTAATTCGTCTTCCGACTCACACATAGATAAGCTTTCATTGTGAACCAAAGCAAAATCCTTGATGGTGGTTCTCACTGGAAACAAACTAAATCCAGTAATCTTTAAGCCATTCCCAAGAGTTAAAGTCCCAGAAAATGATCGGTCAGTATTGCCTGATGCCACAGTAAAGATCCAGGTGACTCCATTGGTTAAAGTTCCCATTTCAGGACCATAATTTCCGGCTGACACAGAGACTAAGATACCCTTCATCATGGCACCAAAAGAAGCTATTGCAATAGAATCTTGATACAATGGAATATTATCCCACCCATAAGAAATTGTTATTATGTCAACACCATCTGCTACAGCTTGGTCCATAGCAGCAATTAAATCAGAAGTAAAGGTTCCTTCTTCAAAGCTAAACTTATACACAGCTATCCTAGCTCGTGGCGCGATACCTCTTGCTCTTCCAGGAGCATATCCAAAGTATGAAACTCATTTAACAAAACTACAAGCAGCAATGGAAGCAACATGAGTGCCATGTCCATCAGTGTCTCTGGCAGAATTCATGGAAATATTCACACTAGGATCAGTAGCCGAAATCCCCTTACTGAAATAATTTGCCCCAATGAGTTTCCTGTTGCACAATGAAGAATTGAACTCTGTTCCTGTCTTGCAAATTCCCTTCCACTTTTTGGGAATTTCAGATAGTCCGTCATCTCTGAAACTGGCAGATTCTGGCCAGACACCAGAGTCGAGTGCATCAATGATAACACCTTGACCAAAATCAGAAGTCGGCCATAGCCCAGAAGCAGGATTGAGTTTAAGAAACTCAGGTGTATAAGTTGTGTGAGCTTCCTATCTTTATAAGCCGAAAGGAAACCTGCTGACTTCTTGAGGGATTCAAGTTCATCTTTAGACAAAACGGCACTAAATCCATGAATGACATTGTCATAAGAATAAAGAAGTTTTGGAGTTGTATGATGATCATTTTCTGAAGTGGAAACTTCAATCTTGATGGCATCAATAATGGAGGAATACCAGTTGTGGGTACTAGCAAATATTTTAGGTTTAAAAGACTTGTCCAAATGGACAATGTAAGTACACCTCTGTGCTGAGATCCCTAAAAACGAAGAAAAAAGAAACCAAGAAAACATGAGAAGAGGTACTGTCTTCATACTTGTATACTTGTTTTCCTACTATGAGAGAGCCTCCTTTTAATACACACTCTAAGAAACAGTCATGGTGGGTTATTTCAAATTTTCAATGGATGGTCACTTTACTGTTACTTAAATTGCACTAGCATCGTAGTGGAACTGTCACTCAACTTCTTTTTCTAATATTACAGAACATTACTGAACATTTTTTTTATAACTGAAAAGGTTACTCAACTTTGCATTTGTATCATAGACTTAATATTATGTCCATTTTCATTATGTCATTCGTTTCCTCCTAGTGGCTTTCTGCGATACTTTAGTAAAATTGAGCAACTTTTTGGTTACAAATAATAGTCTGATGCACTTTTTGTGATATTTGGGTAGAGTCGAGTGACTATTTCGTTGCAGAAGATAGTTCAATAATTTCGACACAATAAAGAAAGTTGAGTGATAATCCATGAAATAATTCCAACAACTTTGTCGTGTAGATAATGTAACCTGTCATTTTCTAAGTCTGCTTTTCGTTGAAGGAGAATAATATGGTTCCGTCAGTGACCTGTTAAAGTGGTGTGCTTCATGTGTACTACACTACACAAACAGGTTTCTCACATGGACCAAATTATATTTGATGTGATAGATTGAGGTTATAATATATAGTTATTATCAAGTATTAAATAGTAGACCTTATACCAATTTATTTATTTTTAAAAGTAGACCTTATATAAGAGACATATTACATTGTCAGGATTTTGACGTTAGATAAACATAAACTTGAAAAATCTTCAACATGTTTGTGAAAAAGAATTCTATGGACATTATTGAAGAGTTTTTTTCACCTTCACAAAAGTTCTTTAAAGAAAGAAGTGCTTTGAGATTGTTTCTCGAAAATATCTTTTTCCGCTAAGATAATACTTAAGTATTTTCAAGAAAAAATTCAAAAAATTACAACTATATAAAAATAAAAATAAATATCCTTCCCACACCTCAACTTCATAGTCTTTCAATCAATCAATTCACCATGACAATTGAAAAACCATCTCTTCTTCTTAAAAAGTCTTGTGTAAAAGATTCCATAAATCTTATCATAACCTCTATTTTGTCCTTCAAATGTGATACACATGGTAAGAGTCCATATTGGAATGATTTTGCAGTCAATCATAATATTGGGAGGGGTCATACTTTTCTAATTTACTGTGCAAGCCAACTCATTCATGCCCCACCCCACCCTCTATTATTTGTGTGTGTCTATATAGGATTTAGTTCATGTAGAAACAGGACTTTGTTCATAAAATGAACCTTTTACTTCTATTTCACTTTTTCTAGAAAGAAGTTCTAGAACGAAAGAGGAAACCAGGAACTGAACAGAAATGCACCAAAATTAAAATGCCATGTGCCTACATTAAAAATAGCTGCTCGAATAGTAATAACTCAAGACAGCTAAAAGTCCATGGCAACAGTTTTTTGGAAAAATGGCAAATTAAGATCTTGGTTTCTCCTTCTTCTCCTTGAAGAGAGCCAGGAGAGGTATATCAGAAAGCCTCACCACCTTGAACCTGACACCAGGAATATCACCTACACTAGTAAGTCAGAAATCTCAAAAATTTTGGAATCACATATATATATATATACACTCTTTTCGTCTTATTTTATACGAAAGGAGAACGTTGTTACTATAAGATCAGCCTTTTGTAACAACGTATGAAGAATTTTTTCTTTTAAAGTATATCATCATATCTATATCTATATATCTATATAAAAAGTAACATGTTTCTCGTCGACGCGCGCATTTAAAAACCCAAAGATTCCCATTTATCTTTTTTTACAAGTTTTTGCCTTTTTCTGCTCTTTAAAATTACAGTTTAAAAAAAAAAAAGAAGCTTTTAACGAGAATTTCAACAGTCGCTTCTTTTCCTTGCGGGGAAAAAAACGCTCGCTGCATTTAACACAAAAAACGGTCGCTGCGTTTAACTCTCCTAGCAGAATAAATCCAAACGAAAAGTTCCTTTCCAAGCATGTTGAACATCAGTTTTCTAAGCCCAGAAAATAAAGGAGCGAAATAAACTCAAAAACAGTAAAAATAGCACTTCACGCCTTGCTCTCCTTGGTCAGTATTTAGAAAATATATTGAATAGCTAGGCCTAATTATCTAATATAGATAGCGTGATGACGATTCAGGTTAGTTGGATGACGATTCAGGTTAGTTGTTCTCATAAATTGTCTATTGAACTTCCTTTCATCAAGAATATATACATGTATCTGCTATCAAAATTTATTATCTGACTGATCGAAATTTATGCATTGATCACGTCATGTGCACTGTCCACCAAAATGGTTTATTTAAGTCGGACAGATTCAACAAAGGGTTAAAATGCTCTTTACCCACATGTTATCGATATCATTTGTCATGAATACTCCATTGCTCTTTCTTTTATACTTCCAGATTTCAAGTATACATTCATGGTCCTTTGTTTGCTATCATGCACAATGAAGGAGTTTTCAAGAACTTGACTTGAGCAACATTCCTTCTGTCAGCAAGAGAAACCATGTTCCCCTACATATCTATGTGATTTTCATTCTTCTTTTTAATGTAAAGTTACCCCACTGCAGGTAAGTTCTTAAATGTTTCCCTTCATTTTTCCTCTTTTTTGTTGATTTAAAAACTTCCGTATAGCAATTATATTTTTCGATCAATGTCTGCTGAAGAAAATTCAAAATGTGTTCTTATGACCCTTTATAAATTCGTTTCATTTGTTGCCATGTATAGCAACTGATCTAAAGTTTGCATTATCAAACGCTTGGCGCTTTTAAAAAAGCATGTAGTCTACTCCATAATGATTCCGTAAAATCTGATGCAAAGCTTCCTATACTTGAAGATTTCTCTATTTGCTGTCCAATATTGTTTAGGCAGCCTAAAATGTTACACATAATTGCAATGTTGGTGAGGTCTAAGAAATGTACTACCATATTCTTTAGTCCTATCTGAATGTGAACTTGATTACTTTATTGGAGTTGATAAAATTAGGGAGTGTTCATAAAGAAATTCGGTCTATATACCACGTCCAAATTGTTAACGTTACTATTATTAGAACATTTTTACTACTTATTCTTTATGTTGTTACTGCTTATTCTTTATTGTTACTAGATTATTTACTGCATAGGCTGTTATTTTAGTTTTCACTATTTTGGAGTCCATCGTAATCTTTTCCTTGATTTCTGGTGTAGTTCCACCGTAGGAGGAGGCTTTGTTAGTTTGTATTGTGTATATATTTTGGTTCTTCATCAATTAATAAAAGTATCTTTTTGCTTCATCTTTCTCAGTTATTATAACTACTGATTTATAAAGTTTTTTGTTGCAGATGTTGTAGAAAATCAGTAGTAATGCAACCGTGGAATGTGGAAATAGAGAATTTCAGAAGGTGTCTTGATATCCTTGTGTGAATGTATGTCGAGTAGATGCCTGTGTTGTTAGCATAACACTCATTGTTGTTCTTTTAATTTGTTTTCCTTTTCAGGTAAAAGATTGATTGTCAATGCTTTTAATTACTATAATGTTGTGGGTGACTAAGAAACGGGAACTTTTTGTCTATCAGATTCAATCATGTAGAGACGCTCCAAAGCAAGAAGAATTTGTGTCTACCTACAACTTCAAAGCTCTCCCCCTTAAAGAAAAGGTACGTTATGGAAATTTGGGGAAGATTTTGTATAAGGAGTTCTGGGAACTGAACAACTATTTGGAGTGTTCCGAAACACCAAGAGGGAAACTACAGTGCAAAAAATAAGTTGGGCTAACCAATTTTTTTTTTTTTTTTTTGTTATTGTTATCTTTGAAAGGCTCTTAATAAAAATGACACATGAATTGATTTTTATGAGTTCTGCTGAACAGCAATTCAATTTTCAAGAGAGAAACCATTCAGTTTCTTCACGTTCAGACATCTTCTAGGTCATAGAATTGAAATCAAAGGACACATGAACAAACAATTTTCATACTGTAAAGAGAACTCATCATAATCCGCCAATTGATCTGTTTAATAAGGTTGATATTTTTTACATCTTTGTGTTGATTGTTTCTATGGTGTACATTGTTTGGTGTTTCTTTTTTGACACAATATTGCAAGTATTACTATAAGATTGTCTACTTTTGTGTTGAAGCTCATCAAATAGTCATTAATTTTTCTTGATCTTTTTATCAGTTACTCTTACATCTGAGCCCCAACCAGCTACTGCCAAAGTGCAGTTGAAAGCACAAAACTATCCCGCCTTCCGTCAAAGGTTCCAGTTTTTTGTTCTGATCTTATTTAGTTAAACATAGTCTTGATTTTTTATTTCGTACATCTTTTTGGTACAAGGCTTTAAAGAAAATAGATGGACTTATTTCCATCAAAATCGTGACGAAAGCAATAATTATATAGTGGTTCCTAGCTTCTTCCATCTCCATTCATGTTTCTAATAGGCTTTTCAAGCAGCAATATTTTCAGCATTATAATGGGTATAAACTTTAATCCTGTAAAATTCGTCTTTTAAGATAGTACACATGGAGAAGAGAAACTAGCTGATCTCAAAAGCAAAGGCAATTCAGTTTGGTGATGATGTGGGGTAACTGTAGTTTGCCAAGTCTCTAACACCATCAATAATCGACACATCTCTGAAGCTCAGTGATGCATGGTTCCAAATTTGCTGGATAATGGATCTGACCCTTCTCCAATATACGTTTTTGTTTGCCAAGGTTCGAATGTTGTCTAACCCACATACATCACACGGTGTGTTCTTACCACTTGACCAAAGCCCTGGGGAAGTTTTGCTTATTCCTTCTTATATGACCCCACTTCTCCCATTAACCTATATTTGAATTCTTGTAGGAGTTTGGGCATTTTTGGGGACAAAAACAGCACATTTCTTGATGTAAATGAAGACTTTTTTGCTATATTCAAAAGGCAGACTCAGGCGATGTAGCAATACCAGTACATAACAATGTCTGAAATTATCAAGTGTATTCAAATATATAGCAACTTTATAACTTATATTTTAGAATCAATTTCTTCACATGTAAACCACCAGATACAAACAATGTTAATCACCATGTCATCATGTGAATAAAATGAGGAACCATATATAGTGGGAGTTGTTCAGCTTTATTCATATATAGTTTTCTTAGATTTCACTTAAATGTTATTTTCAAAAGGGAAAAGTATTGATCTAGCTTTTGAATGTTACATGCTAGCGCAATTTGTATGAGCTCTCAAAGAGTGAGACATTAGTACTTGATGAAATTGTTCGACAATTGGTTGATGGCATTGCTACAATCAGGTTACTCCAGGTTGTCCCTAATTGTTAATACAACAAAATTCTTGAGAGATTATTATTATTATGTATCAGACGTTGAAGATGTGAGATGAGATAACTAATTTGATGAATCCTCTTTTTTGGCTAATGTCAAATTGTTCAGAAGATGGGATTACATTCTGACTATGACTACAAAGTAGAAAACACTACTTTTAGAATAAATAGTTTTATGCTCTTTTTTAATACAAGCATTTGTGAGTTGCTATCCTGGTAGATGTGAGATGAGATAACTTTGTTTTAGGTACTATCCTTGGTACTTGCCTTTTTTTTTTAATCTTTTATTTTTTATTTTTTATTATTTAGGTACATTTCTTGGCGCTTTAATTTTTTTGGTTTGGAATGGTCACTATATATGGTCTTGGTTACAAAGGTGTTTCATATGTTCTAAATAAAATAATATTTTTAATTATATAAAAAACTGCTTTTACTTGCTATATATAAAAATAAAAATAAAAGTATCTGGTTCATATTCGTTTGATGAAATTTGATTTTATTTCCAACATATTTCATTTTTCGGACAATATTTTTTCTTTCTTGTCCAAAGTAAACTTTGGCATTATTTTGAAATGGGAATACGATAATATGCTAATGATTTTATTTGATTATATATTAATCCTCATCAAATAATATAAAAATTTTCATTCAGTAAGAAGTTTTTTTCAACGTACTATTCAAAAAATTATTGTTTTCGCAAAACAATTTGATTTTGTGGATATTGGGCGGATAACTTAGTTTTGCACTTTTTAATTTACCATTCTTCTTTATTTCATGCATATATAAATTAAAGAGATAAAATATCCTTGATTATTTCTTACTTTACATGTTTATTAAAGAAAAATAAAAAATAGTTTCACCTATATTAATCTATTAGAATTTGAAGATCAAATTTAAGAATTTCTGTTTTAAAATGTTATAAGTAATATTTTACAATTTTAAAACAATGGCGTATTTTACTACCTCGCGAAGCGCGGTCAAATTAACTAGTTATAATAAAAGTGGGAAACCTCGCGGTTGAAAGTTGGATTACGAAAATGTCCCTCAAAAGTTGGCTGACAAGTTTAGCTTTCATCTTTAGAAAACTACCTCTTATTAAATGATACTAAATTATACTCAAGTTAAAACTTATTACTCCTTATGTGAAAGAAAAATTGCTTATCATTGAATAATGTTAACCTCTACTTAATGTCAGCATACTAAGTAGAAAGAGCTTTTCACCTTCTGCTAATCATGACCTGCGAACCTCTTCGGTGTAGGATAGCAATTGCACTAATATCCAAGTTCTCCAATTGAATTGTATATTGTATATAATAAATATTAAAATAGGTAACTGATTCTATGGAATCATATTAAATGGTAAGTAATGGCTACACTTAACTGTTACTTGGAAGAACGCTTAATCGGGCTTTTCGCCTCCAAAGGTAAAGAACTTTTGGTTTTCTTCGGTTAGCTAATACTCCTAATGAATTATCTTATCTAATCATTAAATGCTGCTCCATGATCATCTTATATAAATCTATATATAAATCAAGAATACGTATAACCCTCATTGTGAGAAGAAACATTAGAGGAACAGAGTTGTAGATTTATAAGGTAAGTTCATTTTCTTTGTTACTTTCTGAGTTTTCATAGAAATGTATATTTTATAAGGTAAGATTTTATTGGAATGCTTGATACTGTGGAAATATTCATAAAAATGAATATTCTTGTTTAAATAAAATTTTATGAGTCGAAATTTTATACACTATCAGTATAAACAAAGTTTTATATTAATGGACCATCAAAAGATATCAACAAGTAAGTCTTCTTAAAATTATGATTTGAAATTTTGAAAATAAAATTTACCTACTACAACACAAATAAAGATAATTTGAAGGTGTAAAATTATTTACAGTACAGACATATATACTAAGCACTATATGTAATGGCTGTCTCAGGATAAGTGCACAAAAAGTGTTAAAAGTCTTCCACAATAGTGGCAATGCTTTGGCCATACCTAAAAAAATTGTAATACTTATTAACAGAAGCACAAAGTTAAAATTAGTGGGAAATTATTGGGTGTACGAACAAAGTACCACATTGATAGCTGGAAAAAAAAAAGGAGCTACTTATAACTTAACGATGTGAGACCTTTTGGGGAAAATCATCTTTGGCTTAGCTCAAAGCGGATAATATCATATCATGCTAAAGTATCTTTGGTCCATTTAGCCCAACATTAGCAATTGACTTTTACTGGGCAATTTGCAAGATTGCCCTTTGCTAGGGGTGGTCTTTAATTTTGTCCTTCGTTAAAAATTTGTTGGTTTCGGGTTCGAACCTCCGCTCAATCAAAAATTTTTAAAAAAAAATCGCAAAGTAAAGTTTCGATTCGCAAGACAGAGTTTTGCCTTCAAAACAAAACTCTGCCTTAAGGCAGAATTTTGCTTCAAAAAGCAGAGTTTTGAAGCAAAATTCTGCCTTGCGAATCCAAACATTTGCCTTGCAATTTTTATTTTTTATTTTTTATCGAGCCTGTGTGCTCGAACCACAACCCTTAGGGTTTTTTTTTATGCGAAAACTTAAAAACCACCAACCTGAAGGGCAAAATTAAAGACCACCCCAAATGAAGGGCAATCCTCAAAAAAAAAAAAAAAAAAAAAAAAGACTTTTAGTCCTTTTATATGTCATACCTCACCATTAGCTTGAGTCTTTGCTTGAGTTTGTCAAATATTTAATGTTTTGACGTGTTAAAAATTTTGAAGTCGATACAGTGGGTAAATGAAAAAAAATAAGTATTCATATATAACATTTCGGTGATTTGTGCTAATGTTTTTCTTGATTATAGCTGAGGGAGTTACACCGGCGTGAAAATAATAGGTGTTCATATCAAGATATAACTCATTATACATTGGATTTTAATTGCACACGCCGATGTGAAAAAAATAGGTATCCATATCAAAATGTAACTCATTATATATTTTACCTGCCTAACTAACTTTAGTTGTTCAATTTTGCAGGTTTAGATAATATTTAATCATTTGTTGTTCAACAAAGAATAAAGACGTCATTCGAATAAGCTAACTATTCATCTATTTTAGCTTGTACTTTTTCAATTTAATCTTTTTGTTACTCAATGCATTGCATCTAATATTATTTATACCGTATATATATTCTGCGACAGGACATACGTACGACACACGTGTCCGAGAACTAGTATACTCCTGCCTTTGGGACCCCTATTTTAAGCACTCAAGGACTCTCCTTGTTTCAAGGAGTCCATACTTTCTCTTTTGTCATCAGCAAAATAATAGATACAAGAAACTAGCGAGGAGATAATATTTGAATAAACCAACTAAAACCAGAATGTCACAAACATTCGAAGCACAGAACAATGTCTAATAGTAATATCCAGAATAACAACCACAAAAACATTCAAACAGCTGATAAGCAGTATCCATCCAAACTCAAACCACTGTTGACAGAAAAGCATCAATATGGGCCAAATAGTACATGAAGATGTTGATGAAGCTCTGGACTAATTCATCCAATCGATCGGTTGTTAATTCTCTTCAGTGACTGATAACTGCTGGACCACACGGTCTAAGGGGAGCACCACTTTATCAACACTGGTGCTGGTTTCTTTGGAGAGTTCTTTGATCTTGTCCACTGTGACCTTTGTTTCAAGTACCATCTCCTTCAACTGAGCCAATTCTTCCTGCATGATGACTAACTTGGCAGCTGAAACTGGGCGATCCAAACTATGAAAAATCTCATTGACGATTAGCTCAATGCATTCTGATTCATTCCTGTAATGACTAAAAAGAGTTTAAGATGTTAGACCTTTAAAGAAAAAAGAAATAACTTGAGCCAATACAGGTTTAAGAGTATCCAATGGGAGTGTCTATATTGCAGAACAAAAGGATTGTTGGAATTTGGAAAGTGACCAAACACCAAAAATGGAGTCCACTTTCTTGTATTCGTGTTGTATTGAAAAATTATTATTTCTCACAAATGTTTAACTTAGTGATGTCTCAATCTGTCATAATTTGCAATTGGCATAATTCTACTATGCAGGCATTACATAGACAGATTAAACACTAACTGTTGGGTTTTGTGTGGTGTGGATGAGAAATGCAGAGTTGTTTTCCCCAAAAGACACTAGGAGAAAGGAAGCAATTTGATCAACACCTTTTCACATTGAACAGGTTGTGACTTTCTGATAAGGCACAACAACACTTGTTCACACTACCCATCGTTGATTATATATACAGAGGCATTGACTCAGATTTCAGCATCAAATTTCTGCACTTCTTCTGCATATTTTCTGGCTTGGAACAAAATAGAGTCTTTCTGTGGTTCGTGACTGTCTTCAAGTTCGACGAAGTGATTGGCGTTTGAGTTACATCTGCTCCAATAACAAGTATAACTGTTCTATCCTAGGAGGAAGTAATCCAACATTCGAGTACAGTGAGGGAGATTAAATTCTTAGGACGCCACAAATTCTGTGCCGTATAATTAATTAACGTTTCTGTTTTTCTCGTTTAATTGTTTTCCAGATTATTTCGTATATTATGGTTTACTGTTTTGAACACAGGAGACTAACACTAACTTTATACTGACGAAGTAACTTCCTTATTCTTGTTATTTTCTTTATTTAAAAAAGGTGACATCTTCATTGGAGTAAATGAAGACTTCAATAGAACTCAAGAAGCACCTACTGTTGAATTCTTTATCATTGACCATGCCAAAGTCAAGAAATAAACACATGGAATCATCAACTAATCCATCTATCTTATAAAAAATTAAAAAAATAGATAAAAAGTTCCTGACCATGTCTCCAGGCTCCAGCAAAGAATGAAAAATTTAGCTCAACTTATCCATTAGCTGTCTTTCGCACATCCCATCCTGATATACTTGCTGCTTTACGGAGAGCCTCCCTCCACATCTTTACTCAAATTAGCGGTGCCCGTTAGATTTTCCTCGTACTTGTCTAAATATTCACCAAAGCTATTCCTCTGATTCCTCACATCTGAAGGGTCAACATGGTAAAAAACAGGAATTGGAATCTGACCCTTATTCTTAACGCATTCCATGATCATTGAGAGTTCGTCCAAGCACCAACCTGATGATGCATAGTTCTCGGAGAATACGATAATGGCAATTCTGATTCCTCAATGGCTTTCAATAGTTCAGGTGATATGGGTTTCCTTCTATCAAGTTTCTCATCATCTTTGAATGCATAAATTCCTCTGCATTTCAGTAATGTGTAAAGATGGGACACAAAGGTTTTACGTGTATCTGCACCTCTAAAACTCAGAAACACATCATGTTTCCATTTTTGGGACGTTTCCTCTGAGGAGTAATAAGCCATGGAAAACTTTTGTAAACTCAGTAATCAGAGAAGTACTGGACTTGTCAACTCTTTGGGTAAGGAAAAAATGAAGCGTTGTCTGAGTCTTTGGGGAGAACATAACGAAAGACCAAGGCAAAAACCTAGCAATTACTCATTAGCAAGGTCAACATAAAAATGATACAATAAATTAAAAAACAATCCTACCAAACCAACCAACCTGGTATAAAATAATGTTTAATTTTATGCAATAACTAGTTTCTCTGACCAACCAATCAAAGTGCAAATTTACTCTTCCGTTTCAATTGTGTGCTAGCGCGCTAACCTTTTCCCAACCTAGTAAAGGGACGACTAGTGAATAGGAAAAATCTCGGTTTACTGAAGAGTTTAATTAGTGCAAGAGATACCAAGCAAGGGGGATAAATTCTTCCAACTGCTGAGTCTGTCTATAAAAAACATGAATCGGCCTATGTTAAGTAAGGGGGAAAGTAAACATTCGAAGAGGTGTATGGTAAGAGACCAAAGAAGCCCTTGAACTCACCTCCATTAAACAACGAAATTTCACACATGATAAGCTATCTTTTGTCAAACAGTTACCATTTTTTAAACCTTGATGTTCAGTTAAACAAATATCACATTGGGACATAATGGGTATATAATTATAGTAAGGATCCTACCAATTTTTATTGTTCCAGAGAGCCCTTACCAGCACACTAACAATCCATAAAAACTTACTCGAGTGTTTATGTCAAACCTATCAATTTACCATGTTTAATGAAGTAATAAGGTGAGAATGCACATCAATTAATCATGATCATGATTCATGGTTAAGCAAAATAGTTTTATTTGCAAATACATATCATACATCTACTAGTTTGATATAAACACCGATGAGGATAAATTTTTACCCTAATATTCTATACCCAATTGTCCTTCCCCACTTTACTTGTCGTCTCTCCGTCGTCAATGGCCTCCCTCTTTCTTCACTATTACTATGTTTTCCTCTCGTAATGTCAACCAACGGCTAAAGTTTCCTTCTATGGCTAGTTGTGGCTTTGCCTGGAAACGTCCTTTGCATAGTGACTTTTACCTCCATGGATTTCTGGGTCTTTGGAGGAAAGAGACTTGTCGAGACAACTTCTGGTTAGAAACAAGTTACACAAAAATCATACAACATGAATTAGTAGTGCATAGATTATACTACAGCAATAAAAAATAAAAAAAAATAAAAATTAGCGCTGATAATCTGTAGTCCAAAAAAGGATATACAGGGTAAAAATAAAATATGTTCATTATCTAACCCAAGAAAATTGGAAGAGTGTCAGTGACGAGTTTGAGGGAAAACGGCTAAAAAGGAAAATAAGACAAATTAAAACGGAGCAAGCAGTTTGTTTTAGTAGGGTTTAACCTGTAGTTAATGCTCAAAGCTCAAGTATTTTACAAAATAGAAAGTATGCAGCTTTTCTTTTTCCTTTTTTGTTTTGGGGTGGGGAGGAATTGCTTTGAGGGGAGGAGGTCGGGCGAGAGCCAAAGATACGTTTTGCGGGTTCGACGAAGCCGTGCTTTTGGTTGAATCATGTCAAATCATCTTGAAAAAAATCATTGAATATGTATAAATTGCTACTTTAGAACTGGTAACTTAAACGAATTAGAATCCCGAGAACGAATCTTCAAATCCTCAAGTTCTACTCGGAGAGGTAACAAGATGCTGATCGGTAACACCATGAACTTAATGGCAAAATAAACCAAATTTCCATTGCACAGTTCCTAGATTAACAAATAGTTGCAATGAAAACTCAAGACAGCTAAAAGTACATCGCAAAATTTTGGCGAAATGGCAAATTAAGATCCTGGTTTCTCCTTGAAGAGAGATAGGAGAGATACACCAGAAACCTTCATAACCTAGAACCTGACACAAGGAATATCTCCTACGGCATAACCCTTTCGACCAAATCCAGCAATCAACACCTCATTGTTTCTTCAATGTAGTTCAAACAACCATCATTAGGAACAAATGCAGCAATCTTCTTCCTATTTTTGATCAATTGAACCCTAGCTCATTTAAGAATAACAGAGTTGGAGGAAAAACTTCTGCTCTATAGTCATACTTATCAATTCATGTACTCAAAAATTTGATGCCATATTTTCAGTTACCTCAACTCAACTCTGTTCAAGTTGACAAACTTATGGATGTCTGATTTCCCTAGTATATTATTCCCTATTATTTTATTTGTGTTAGTTTCTGCTTAGAAACCATACAACTAGAGGGAATGGTGAAGAGCTGTAATAGTTGTATGCACAGTTCAGAACTTCAACATAGACATTAATCTGTCGAAGTACTACAATAGGACTTAGTACTGTATGTTTTCCTCTCTTCAACCAGTGTGACTGAACAAGAATTTGTTTTCTGTGTCTCAAAGTGTGCAGCTATACTTGTAATATTTGTTTTGAAATGTCTGTGTGGATACAAAAGCTATAGGTTCATAGACGCTTTAAGTTTCTAATATCCTCGTGTAAATTTTCTTGACATATATTTTTGTTGGGTAAGGGAAAATGTTGACTCAATGCTCTAATGCTATAAATAATAGGTCCAAGATAATCCTTTGTTTCAGATCCTGGCGTTCCTTACAACAAGACTAACAATTTTCAGTTGTATTAGCTCTGCATTTTTTTATGCAGCCATAGATTCTCCCGAGAAGTCAATAATTGGATATACTACTTCATGGTGATATCTGCAAACAACGTCTAATGGCTTTAGTTCTATGTAGCAAAAAAATGTTAAAAGCAACAAAGTCATACTTTATTGATAACCAAAAACATATTCAGCAATTACTTCAAACATGCAAAAGCTTTGCCAGAACGCTTCCATCTACTTTAACAGAACTCTCTTGGAGAGTTACAAACTCCCCAAGAGCAGCATTTCAGGTCCAGGCATCAAGCGCTGGAGCTACTACTATAGGACTTCTTACGGTGTGATGACCGTTCTCTTCCACCCAAGTGATTGAACCAGATTGTGCTTGGTCGTCTGCAATGCCTTTGTAACGTATGGTCAGAGTGTAGTCTTGTTTCTGATTTTTCTTCTCAAACACCAAGGTCCGCGGAGAGATAGAAATTCTCGAGCTTTTTGGTGCTCTCACTTTTGCTTTATACTTAGCTGCACTTGCTCCAACATTTGTGACTGTCCTGCTGAATTTCTGTTCCAACCAAGTGTAGTTCCCATATGGGTTAAAGAGAGCAATAAACGATGGGTAATTGATATCATCGGATGGATTTGAGCAGTTGTGCTTAGCTGATGATCTAGCAATTGTTTTGAATTGCGCTTCTGTGAGATTCATGGAGCAGAGAAGGTTCACATAGTCTTGTGGAGTGGCATCATATATCAGGCCTGGATCAACTGCACGGTTTGGATCAACGAGTCCGGCTCCCATGGCTAATGATGTAGCAACCCTGGTAACGAGGTAATCCGTGGTCTTGATGGGTTTTTCAGTGTTATCCAAAGGGTTAGCAGTGGTCATCATGGCAGATCGAATGGCTGAAGGATTCCAATCAGGATGTGCTCCTTTTAGCATTGCCGCAATTCCTGCAATGTGAGGAGCCGCCATGGAAGTGCCTGATACAAGGCGGTAATCACTATGCAGACCAATAGTTGCAGCTGGAACGTTCGATGGCCAGGCTGCTAGAATTAACTCTCCTGGTGCCATAATATCTGGCTTTGCAACTCGCAGATAACTTAGAGAGGGGCCTCTAGAGGAAAATGCAGAAACAACTGGAGCAGGCTTTACATCAATATGTGTTTCCTGGAAACTGATGCTGACTTTTGGTTTAACACTTTTGTCGGCATAGTCTATCACCTTTTTCCATTCCTTGCTGCTAATTACAACTCCAGGATTTGGAAAATAATTGTCTGACAATACATCCGGATCTCCATAAACATAGATTGCACCTCCAAATTTTGACTCTGAGATAGCCGCCATTTGATCAGAGACTGATAAGTCTTCTTGTGCAGTGCTATAACAAATCATAATGCTGCGTGCAGCATTAGGGACTTGGGCTAATTCGTCAGATTGATCACAAGTAGATAAACTTCCATTGTAAACCAAAGCAAAATCCTTGATGGTGGTTCTCACTGGAAACAAGCTAAATCCAGTAATCTTTAAGCCGTTCCCAAGAGTTAAAGTCCCAGAAAATGACCGGTCAGTACTGCCTGATGCCACAGTAAAGATCCAGGGGACTCCATTGGTTAAAGTTCCCATTTCAGGACCATAATTTCCGGCTGACGCAGAGACTAAGATACCCTTCATCATGGCACCAAAAGAAGCTATTGCAACAGAATCTTGATATAATGGAATGTCAACCCACCCATAAGAAATGGTCAGTATGTCAACACCATCTGCGACAGCTTGGTCCATAGCAGCAATTAGATCAGAAGTGAAGGTCCCTTCGTCAAAACTAAACTTATACACAGCTATCCTAGCTCGTGGCGCCATACCTCTTGCCGTTCCAGGAGCATATCCAAAATATGAAACTCCTTTAGCAAAATTTCCGGCAGCAATGGAGGCAACATGTGTGCCATGACCTTTAGTATCCCTTGCAGAATTCATTTTAATTTTCACACTAGGATCATCAGCCAAAATCCCCTTATTGAAATAATTCGCTCCAATGAGTTTCCTGTTGCACATTGAAGAATTGAACTTTGTTCCTGGCTTGCAAATTCCTTTCCACTTCTTGGGAATTTCAGATAATCCATCATCTCTGAAACTGGCAGATTCAGGCCACACACCAGAATCAAGTACACCAATGATAACATCTTGACCAAAACCAGAAACTGGCCATAGCCCAGAAGCAGGATTGAGCTTAAGAAACTCAAAGGTGTGAGTTGTGTGAGCTTCAACAGGTTTGTCTTTGTAAGCCGAAAGATAGCCTGGTGACTTCTTGAGAGCCTCATATTCATCTTTGGACAAAACAGCACTGAAGCCATGAATGACATTGTCATAAGAATAAAGAAGCTTTGGAACTGGATGGTGGCCATTTTGTGTAGTGGGAACTTCAATCTTGATGGTATCAACAATGGAAGAATGCCAATTGCGGTGACTAGCAAAGATTTTAGGCATAAAAGATTTGTCCAGATGGACAATATAAGTAGACCTTTGTGCTGAGGTTCCCAAAAACAAAGAAAGACACAAAAGAAACCAAGAAAACATGAGAGGAGGTACTCGTATCTCCATGGTTTCGAACTCTCTACTTGTATTTTCCTACTTTGACAGAGCCTCCTTTGTATACAAACAGCCATGGTGGAGTAATTTCAACTTTTCAATGGATGGTCACTCAACAGTCCCTTTAAGTGCACCAACATCACTAAAATATAATTTGTCATGACTTCTTTTTCTGAAAGAATTTGAAAAGATTGATGAAATTTTCTGTGTATTATTCATTAGGCATTGCTCCTATTTATACAAAACTGTACATCCAAATAAAATAAATAAACAAATGAAAAGTGTATGTACTATGTATACTTGTCCTATTTTTTATTTATTTATCCAACATATCAAAATGTGTAACCAACTCATATTCCATTTGTGCTCATAATTTCCGTAAAGCTGTCTAGCACTGTCCAATGTGTAACCAACTCATATTCCATTTGTGCTCATAATTTCCGTAAAGCTGTCTAGCACTGTCCAAAAGTAAATTTGTCTGAAAACACTTTTACTTTGCTGGTCACTTTTACTTTGCCTTTTTCTTGGTCATCTGCTTCGTTATTTTTACTGTCTCTTTCTTCTCTTTCTTCCTTGCTTTAATCGACATATCCTACGGTATGTTGTCGTTGATGTTAATCAACATCTTTCCTTCAATATCCCCCTTCGAAGCCGGGAGGGGGAGAAAGAACCCCCAACTTGGATAAAATATTCACGAGAAATCCCGCTAGGGGTTTTGTAAAGAGATCCGCGATCCGTTTGTCCGATGGAACAAATGACAAAAATAAATTAAACCCGGTAGTGCTGCATTGCTGTCAGCAAGTGCGCTCAAGCTCCACATGTTTCGTTCTTTCATGAAAGGTGGTTACGTGCGATATGAATCGCGGCTCGGGGACCGTTCTGAGTAACCGGGCACAGAAAATGGCGAAAACGAGAGATCTCTGCGAGCGTCGCACAAGCCAAGCAAGTTCGCGCGACCTCGCGCATGGAGCGCAGGCCCGCCCCTACGTGAGGAAAGCGAAATCGAAGCTTGCTTCTTCGATTTCCAAGAGATAGGAGATCCGCCAAGGGTGATGCGAAACCGCCACGCATCGCCGAGAACTGCGCACGCCCAATCGCATCACAAAAAAGCGAGCAGAGACAGAGTTAGAAGAGTATACCTTGCCCGGGTCAAGTCAAGGTACCGGAGAACCTGGTGCCAGAAAAATGAGAAATACAAGGCTTTGCAAAAATCGCTAAGTTTCGAGCATCCGGAAAAGCTAGATCTCGACGCGTATGAGCGAGGGTAATTTAATTTTCCAATGAGACGTCGATAAATCGTAGGATCTTCCACGGGGAAATCACCATCCGTCATTGACTTGACGCTAGGATCAAGAGGAGACGACACCTTCGGGAGACGTGGTGCAATCAACTCGGGCTTACGTTAAGTCTAAGGTGAATCTTTTGACTCATGATAAAACCTTGTTTTTCCGATAATTTCCATACCTGGTGGTTATATCGTATGCCACCAAGATTTTTGATTTTGAATTCCGAATGAAGAAAACTCGTAAAGCAAAGAATTTCTTGAATGTCATCACTGCGAGCAAATGTCGTCGACATAGACCGCTAGCTATCGAGATTTGATCACCATTCTTCTTAAAAAATAATAAAGAGAAGCCGTTTAAAGAGTGCAATATCCTTTGTAACTCAAAGCCCCAAAGAAGGCCGATGTACTTCCACGTTTTAGAAGCTTGCTTTAAACCATACAATGACTTTGTAGGCAATACATGTCATGCCAGCGGTGAACGAGACCCGATGGAAACTTCATAAAAGATCTTCTTCTCTCTAAGTTCCCATGTAAAAAGGCATTGTTCACATCCAATTGTGAAACATGCCATCCCTTTAATAAAGAATCGCCAACAAACATCGGATCGTGGTCATTTTCAAGCCACCGGCCAAAACGTTTCGCCAGAATCAACACCATGTTGATGTCCCCCCGACCACTAATCGTGCTTTTAAGCCTTTCAACAGAATCCATCTGAATTTTGCTTCACTTTGTAAACCCATTTGCATGGTAATGCCTTCTTTCCCGATGGCAAATCAACTACATCCCAAGTGGGTTTAGTCAAGAGCTTCAACTCTTTTTGTCCATGGTCGCTTTCCATCCGTGGATGAGCAAACACTTTCCTTCTAAATAATTTTTAGGCTCAGAGTAACGAAGATAAAGAGTTTAGAAAACATCGTTGTAGAGAAGAAGGTGGAGAGTGAGTGACTAGGAAGAAGAGGAGGAGAAGCAAACAAAGGAGTGGTAAGATTAGTGAAAAACACATCGTCCAAACAAAATCATCCAAATAGCTAGGCCTATGTACAACCCTTCCGATTCCGTGGTAAACCGGGATTGGGATGGTTAAAGTAGTGTAAAATAGATGAATCGAATATCAGAAGACTCAAACTTGGTGAACTAGGTGTAGGAAATGGGGTAAGGCATCCAAGAGTTATGCGTGAATTAGGTAGGTAAAGGATGACTGACTGGTGGAAGATTTGGGAGGTAAAACAATGAAGAATGTGAGTTGTTGAAAAAATCTTCTAAATATGGAGAAGATGAAGAAAAAATGTATTAGTGGTGGAAGAATGAGAAGTAGAAGAAGCAAAGGGAAATCTATCCTCATGAAAATTAACATCCCTAGAAACAAAACTCTTTAGTTTTTAAGTTCAAAACCAGACTCCCTTTGATTTCGAGGATAGCCCAAAATACACACCTTATCGCTCTCAGGTTCAAACTTTCCTCTTCCTTGAGATAGTGGAAGCATAACACAAGCAACCAAAAATTCTTAAAGATTGATAAGAAGGCCTTCCGTTAAACAACATTTCACGGGGTTTTTCCTTTCAAAACTCTTCAAGGCAAAGCATATTGATTAAAGCGTGTAGTCGTAAGCATAGGATATAGGGACTTTTGATTGAAAAAATAATGCCCTAGAATTTCCAAAATATGCGTGTCATGCTTCCTTTCCACAACACCATTTTGTCATGTGGGTAGCAACACAACTTCTTTGGTGTAGGATACCCCGTTCGCTAGGGTATGCCTCTTTAACTCGATCCCAACTCTAGTGCATTGTCTCATCTAATGCATTTCACTTTTCTTTGCTGAATCGCCTTTCTATCATGACAAGATAACTTTTCAAACTCGGAAAAGCATTGCACTCGCACAAGTAAGAATGTCCAAGTGCACCTACTAAAGTCATCACATAATAGCGAGGAAATACTTATATCCATTATAAGAAATTGCTTGTAAGCGTCCCCAAGCCGTCACCTGTGAATGAGATCAAATAATCCTTTAGTTTTGATTGTACTAATAGGAAAAGGTGTCCTAGTTTGTCTAGCTTTAGGACATACATCACATACACAATCGTTGAAAGAGGAGGACTTAATAAAACTCAAATACTTCATTGCCGATAAGGGCAACGCTCAAGTCCGATGTGCCAAAGCTTACATCCGAAATAACATTAGCAAGAACGGTGGAAGGAAATCGAATTGGAAACAAAGTGAGAATCACTTCCTTTTGAAATCGAAAACTACATTTTCTTTAGAGCAAATGTTTGACTTTAGAAATTGAAGGATGCAGTGTTGGCACAACTTTTCTTTGACTTTACCAAAAACTTCTATTCTCCTCAGAAAAAGGTCCTGCAAAATACATGCACTAGGAGTGAATAAAAGGTTGCAATTGATTTGTTGACATAACTGCTGATTTAAAGTGCATTACACTAAAAGAAGGAACATGAAGAACATTTTTAAAATGAGATTAGGCAAGATTGGAACACTTCCGTTACGAGTAACAATCCACCTTAAAAGAATTTGTAGACTAATGCCAGAGGGATTGGTGTGAGGAGTTAAACTAGAAAATAGGTGGAATCAAAGCACATGTGCTCCGATGCACCCGAATCAATGATCCAAGTGCAATTAAAAAAACCCCCAAGGGCAAACTCCTAAAACTTAAGGATTGACCTGCAAATACGAGGATGTGGCAGGAAAATCGAGCCCTATTTG
>NC_081344.1:7655211-7671472 GCF_029784015.1 Lycium ferocissimum | reverse complement strand
TAAAACTCAAAATTTGCTTACCTATTGCATAAAATTTATTTTGGGTAACTTTTTTTTAGGGGTTTTTTTGGAAAGTATTTTTCCCTTTTTGTTGGGACTAAAAAATTTTGACATTCTAAGAACCCCTTGTAGAAAACTTCTTCATCATCCAATATAGCAAAGGCCATTTTTTCTCAAAGCGCAAGCATTTTACAACCTAAAATGTATGCAATTTCTGTTCTTTTTTCTCTTCTTTTGTGTGTGTGTGTGTGTGTGTTTTGGGTGGGTTGCGGGGGTGGGGGGTTGAAGGGGGAAGCAAGATGATGTTACGTAACACCAGGAACTCAAAAGAAATGAACCAAAATTCCAGTGCAAGGTGCCTATATTAAAAATAGTTGCTCAAAAAGTAAAAACTCAAGAAAACTAGAAGTCCATGGAAACAGTATTTTGGCAAAATGGCAAATTAAGATCTTGGTTTCTCCTTCTTCTCCTTGAAGAGAGCCAAGAGAGATACACCAGAAACCTTCACAACTTTGAATCTGACACCAGGAATATCTCCTACGGCATGACCCTTTCGACCAAATCCAGCAATCAACACCTCATCATTTTCTTCAATGTAGTTCAAACAACCATCGTTAGGAACGAATGCAGCAATCTTCTTCCCGTTTTTGATCAATTGAACCCTAGCACATTTACGAATAGCAGAGTTGGGCTGCTTAGCCTCAATACCTCTGCAAAAGTCATTTCAAATAATTTTGACTGTTTAGATACAAGGGCCATAAAACAATAAGGCTAAAGGAGAACAGCAGCCATAAATCTCCGAGTATTTTCACTTTTGAAGTTGTATTTCAAATTTGAAAAGTACTTTTAAACAAGAACATTATTCCAAATATTCTTTGCAAAAAGTATAACCAAACACAACTTTCCAAATAAAGTGAAAAATATTTGGAATCTACAGCCAAACGCCTGCAAAGAGAACTTACATCTTCTCAAGCACAATGCCTTTAGCATGGGATGAACCAGCAAATGGCTTCTTCCATTCATTTCCAAGATGGGATTTCTTGTAGGACTTGTCAGCCCATCTTTGTCTTCTGCGGTGAGACTTCAGCTTGCGTCCAGCTCCCATACCACGTGTCTTCCTGAAATTTTTACCCCGTTGAGAGACAACATCACTAACAGAACCATTCTTCGTTTGTGCTTTCTCACTTTGACTAATATATTCTCAAGTACTATTGGAACATCTCAACTATTACTCAATGTTGGTGGATGAAAAAGCATAAAACCGAATTGGCATTCCAATGCAACATGGAAAATTACCAATCTATACAAACAATGATCTTCAATATCAAAACCCCAAGTGCTAATTGTCTTAGCATCATAGAATTTGTCAACATAATCTAGGAAAAAGCACATTAAATTTCTTTCAGGTTAATTCAGGTCATGGAAAATGTTAGTATCTCCGTTCCAGAATTTTCTGAATACGCAATGCTATCTCCTTACATAAAAGTGCTTTACGCAACAAAGTTAATAAAACTCAAATCTGCTAACTTCATGCACCATCAAGTCATGCAACAGATCTACTGTTCCTATAATCACCAATTTTTTATATAACTACTACAATTACATTCTTCTAAAACAATCAGATACTTATTTCTCATAAGTTGAGCAAATCAATGAAAAATTATTCAATATGGGGCAATGGACAAACTATAATCCGCATCAAATGTTTACATATACTCCTTATGTCCCAATTTATGTGATACACTTTCTTTTTTAATCTATCCCAAAAAAATATACATTTCTATATTTAGAAATAATTTAACTTAAAAACTTTCCCTTTTACAGCCACACAAATATCTATGACTTGTTTTAAATCACAAGTTTCAAAAGTGTTTCTTTCTTTCTTAAACTCCGTGCTTAGTCAAACTATGGGATGAAAGGAGTATAATTTAACTAGTATAAATCAATATATACATTTTTAAGCAAACAACAACAGAACCCAGGTTTCAGGATATATATAAGGAGATAACAATAACAGGAACATATTAAAATGAAGTAAAAAAACTGAAACTTGAAAAACAGATAGTAAAGTTTTTTAATAATGTAATTTGTAGATAACTATAACACATAGAAAATGATTTAAAGGAGAAAAAAGAATAAAGCATACCCCATGTTTGCAGAGTGAAGAGAAAGTCAAACTTCAAATTAGGGTTTGAGAGGTTGATGAAGAGGCAGCCGCTCGTAAAACCCTAATTTCTTTATAAACACCTTTCAAATTTGTGAAGTAAATTGAATTGGATCTCTTGGATTGGGCTTGGAGAAATTGTGCTCAAGATTTTGGGCTCGTGGAAGCTGAGAGGCTAGGCCTTCTTTTCATTTTTATAAGGGGAAGTTACATAAATTACTTATATCCGCTAGCCAATATACTATATGTATATACATATTTATATGAATATTATACTCCATCCGTCCCGTTTTAAATGTTGCTTTGGCTCTTTTAATGCTCATTAAGAAAATGATAAATACAATGTATAGTTTACTAAGTTACTCCTATTTAATAAAGATAAACTAATTTTTCCTCTTAAATATTGTGCATATTTCTTTAATGTTAAAGTCTATTTGGAAACCATTGTCACCTTTAATCTTGAAAACCTAAAGTGACAATTTTTTTGGACAAATTGAATTAAAATGAGACCGGGGGGGTACATTTTTTGTCAATTTTTTGAGCTAGATGGCTATTTATGTAAATTTTCCTTCTATTTTAAAATGTAATTTTAGGTTTGCACTTTCTTGTTTTAGTCATAAGAATATACTAGTGTTTAGAGACAAAAAAAAGGGTTCTTTTAAAAATACTTTGGCTTGTTAAAAGGAGCATACTACTTATTTTTTTAGGCAATCTTAATATCTATCTTTTTTGATTTACCACATCTTCATTGATTATTAAGTAAAAACAATATTTAGCAAAGTGCGATTCTCATAACTATGAAACTTGGTAGCATATTTAGCTTATATCAAACTAGTTAGAGAGAGTAACAGTAATTACTTCCACTTTTATGTGCCTAATAACGAGTGTTGTGTTTAAAATCCACTAAAAATTAATAGTATAATCTTTAATTAGTGTATTATTTTCTAGCATGAAATTGTAGTAAAGTGAAGTGTATCTAGTGTACTTGGGTTGAGATATATCCCAGTCCCGTCATTACCACCAAGCTTACATTCTAATGCTATCAATAGAAATCTTTCACACAATAAATGTGCGATCGAAATTTTTGTGATAATTTGTTTCTTGTAATTGCTTGTTTCTCTATTATAGTGAATTCTTAATTTTCTTTTTGCTCCATGTTATTCCCTTTCACACTAGTGTCTTTCTTTTTTCTTGGTTTTGTTGTCATTGTTGTGACCCTATTATTGTAGCTAAGAAAGTAAAATATCAGACAGTTGAGCCTGGAATTTGACTGTACTCTTATGAAACATTTTCTATTTTCTTTTCCTTAATACACGGTGGATCAGGGAATGGGGACAATGAGAATTGAACTCACACCTATCGATGTGAGACTCCCACAAGTACTACTGTGAAACACTTTCTCTTGATTTTGCTATAGATCAACTTTTTTCCCTTCTAGTGATAAAGAATTTAGCATTAAAAAGAGTACAAGTTGATTAACTCACTTCCTACTGCCAAAATATCAGTTTCTGTTTTTCCAGGTTATGTGGATAGCCATTATTTCGAGTTGTCATTCCTAAGCTAGTAGTAAGTTCTTTACAGAGGCCATATCACCTAACCTACATATCTACAACTTTTCCTCAGATGGATGGAATTATCAAATAAATTTTGATATTAAATCTTATAAAGTATCGGGTTAAAGCTATTTACAGAACCTTTTTTTCTTACCTTTATGTTGGCAAAGGTTGGCATCTTCCTTAAACAGTAGACCGTTGCACGTAATGAAGATGAGTCAAGAAACAATCTATGAAGCACACACTACATCAAGTCTGCAGTGAAAATTCATCCAGATTTCATCTTCAGCATAAAAATCTTAAGGAACAGATACAGTAAGTTCTACGATTAGTCAACTGCCCTGGGGTTTATTACACTTAGCAGAATATTGCTGGAACGTACAACAGTCTATATATGAACGCTCCAACGGCAAAATAAACTGAAAATTGCAAATGAAGTTACATTTCTTACAATCTCCTAAGGAAGCATATGGCAGGTGAGATTATAGAGGTCTCATTAATTCTGGAATAGCTTTACAAAAATCAGCTAAGAGATTTTTCCAGGAGGCCGAAACTCATCAAAATACCTGACAAGGGGAAATAGTAGATATATTAGCAAAAACTGAAAAACGAAAAGCCAGATTATTGTTATTAGAGAAGACAAAAAATGTTTATTTGAAAGCAAACCTGCAGGATATGCATCTATTTGTGACCCTTTTTTAATAAACTGCCAATCTTCTTCAACATATTGCCATTCTTCTTCTTGGGTGAATAACCATCATCCATATCTTCAGATAAAGGAGAACGCAGCTTTCCACCGATAGTATGGTAGTCCAAAGAGCCTGTTCTCTCGACGTATCTTCCATTATTGCTAGTTGATAGCATAGCTGCAGCTGCTTCAGCAGCCTTTCTCCATTGATCAGATTGTACTTTTAACTTCCTCAACTCAGCTTCCATCTCGGAGTTAGTTGCCTGTGCTGCATTCAACTCCTCGATGACCCGTGCTGCTTTTCTACCACTTTTATCTGCTTCCTCGGTCAAATAGCCCATCTTCATCAGAGCCTCTCTTTCAGCAGTTCTCGAGGCTTCTGCTAAGGCAAGAACCTCGTCATTCTCCATTTCCCTCTTCTTGATTTCTGACTTCATCATCTCATTTGCCTTAGCAGTACTCTGCAACTCTGCCTCTTTATCAGATAAACTTGCCCTTAAATCTGCCAAGATTGACTCCGATTTTTTCAGTTCGTCTAGTAATTCGGATTCTCCATCAGCTGCCTGTAATTCTTCAACTTGTAATTTCAGCCCCTTATTTTCATCTGAATTTTTTTGTATTTCAGCTTCTTTGTCCATTAATTTCTTCTTTAACTCTTCCATATCTGCTTTTGCAGCATTTAACTTTGAGTTCCATTCAGTCTCTCTTCGAATCGATTCAGACTTTGTGCACTCCAGTATCTCATAAGCACTTCTTATCTGCAAGGTGTTCTGGATGCATTCTTCCTGATACCTTCTCTCAGAATTCTCCAATGCAGCCTGTAGTTGATTTACCTCATCTTTACCGCGCTCAGTTTTGAGTTCATCAGCATCCACATTAATTCCTTTTTCTTGTGTGCTTTTGCTGCATTGCTCAGACTGGAGTTTGTTGACAAGTTCCTCCAGTTCAACCACTTGAGCCTTTGACTTCTCCAACTCCAATGACAAGGATTTGCAAGCCTCCATTGCCTTCAGACCTTCACGGCGTAGAGTATTGTCCATCATCTTTGTGACTTCCAGCTCCATCTGAGCTTTACTCGATTCTTCAAGCACAGTAGCTTCAGATTCCTTGCTTTCGTTTAACTGGTTTCGCAATTGCTCAAGCAATATAAGGGTTTCTTTGAGTTGTACCCTTAAGCATTCGGTCTCAGCATTAGCTGATTCAGCATGGCGAGTTTGAGTAGCTTCAGAATCAGCTACTCTATCAAGCTGAAGTTTAAGCTTTTGGATTTCATTTAGAGCAGAAGCCAGAGCAGCAGAGTCCGATTCTTGCTGCTTCTGTACAGCCTCAAGTTCAGATTTCC
The DNA here is from genome assembly GCF_029784015.1 of Lycium ferocissimum. NCBI lineage: Eukaryota > Viridiplantae > Streptophyta > Magnoliopsida > Solanales > Solanaceae > Lycium > Lycium ferocissimum. The sequence continues at coordinate 7,665,725 of NC_081344.1, read as the reverse complement.
ATTCTCGATCCCGATCTTGTGAGATTTTACGTAGCTCCAGGAGTCTAGCTTCTTCAAAATCTGAACGCTCAAGCAGCTGCTTCTCAGACTCCTCAAGCTTCTCTGACATGGCTGCAAGCTGCTTCTTAATTTCGTCAGCCTCTTGTTGGGATGTTTTCTTCAATGATTCTGATAAACTGAGCTGTTCCTTTGCCGCCTTCACCTCTTCTTGGAGTTGAGCAAGTCGGTCTTCCAAACCGGACATTCTGCCTGGACGTTTTTGCTGTGCTTTACAAAATAAGAAGAATGAGCATTGTAGTAATGTCGAATGGCCTTTAAGTAGGAAGAAAGCTACTAAAGAAGCAATAATCTATATAATAGATAGAGAATTTATGAATTCACGACTTCCATGTTTAATGAATGTTATACAATTATTTTCCACCATAACAGAGTGACAAGTCCAACTGAGCAAAGAAAGCTACAGTACGCAGAGGATTCTGCAGATTTTATGCAAGCATAAAGGGACAGTCTAACTGCTAACTATAAGAATGAGATAAACAGCAAATTTAACAGCTTAATAGGAGGAAAAAAAATTATTGGCGCGTATTTGATATATACCTTGTCCCAGTAGTGATAACCATTGACGAACTTTAAAACTAAGGTTTTTAACTTTCTCCAAGTGATAGTGTAATACCATAGATTTTGTGCCTAGGAAAGATTTAAGTACCTCCATTGCTGGACTTCGGGGTGACCGGCGACCAATAACTTTAGGACTCCTGTCCTTTGGTGTTCTGCTAGCTGGATTTGGAGATGAAACAGAATCAACATCCGGCCCTGAAGTTTTGAGCTTTCGAGCTGTCTTCGCTGTAGATGGAGATGTCCTTTGTGGCACCTCAACAGAAACAGTCCTTCAGCCAAAAACATGTGAGAAGGAGAATACGCTAATCAAACGGCAAGCAAATTAACTTTACAGAACTAAAGCAATAGTAGTATTTCTTTTCTTATAAATTATAGAACTTTAAACGATATAGTTCTTCAAAGATGGATCTTATATCAAATATCTGCAGCAGCAACATGAAAAGACAAAATGGCATTTTGAATTATTGTTACACCACTCCTTCCTTCCCTCAGAATCACTTCACTTTTCTTTTTTCTGAGATAGCAAAGCTGATGACATGTTGATTTTCAAAGCACAGTTCAGTTATGACTTATGAAAATCTCAAAAGCATTAGCACACTCGATTTATTGCTTAAAGGACCAATGCCTCAAGACAATCACCATCTGCTGTTTTAGAAATCAATTTGGCTATGTAAGAATGAAATAAAAGGGATGAATTTAAAACGAGAACTTATGGTTGAAAATTAGTTAAGATACTGATCTAACAACATAACCAATAAATCAAGGGGGAAAAACATAAGAAGCAAGAATAAGGCCTTTGAATTACTTGGAAAGATCAACAAAAGCAGAGCAAATGAATTAGAAATACCTTCCTTTTGGTGTCTGCATATTCATTTCCTCTCAGTAGGAGATGTAGAAATGACAAACTAAATTCCCTTTCTTCAAAGACCAACCTGACCTGCAACACGGGAGACATTTCAGAGGATTCCTTGTCTGAGAAAGAAATGCTATTGTATGGACATATGCAAAATTATAGACAGATTATGGTTCATGAGGGATCTGAAAACTTTAAGATTTAAAATGGATATAAAACAAAACAAACTGCACTATACATTAAAGAAAACAACATAAAAACTGCCTCCACTCTCACCAACAAACTTACTACCGGAGGAAGAAACCAAAACAGAAAAAGGAAAATTGGAAGTCAAAGAAACTTGCAATCCAAGAAAACAAAAACTATCATTATGTAAGCCATTTATCAACTTTCTTAACTTTTACTCCAGTGCTTATACTGTATAGCAAAAACATCTGTGGGACAACATGGTGCTTAAGAAAATGACATTTGAAACCACATTTTGGCAAACATTTCAAAAGTCCCCATTTTGACACATAAACAGATAATGCTTCTTAAAAAGAAGGGAAAACGGAAAGTCCATCAAGTTGCAAAGGTACAACAGAATCAGCACAAAAAGTAAGATCCATTATTAGCTTTACCCAAAGGGATAAATCATGTTTACACTTAAGATAAAAAGTCACTTGGGGGACATAGCTTATATTTATGTAAAAATGCAAAGCAAAACTAGGGTGATATTATCTCCCATTCATGTTTATGTCAGGTAATATTATCTCCCATTCATGTTTAGGTCAGGTGATAGAGATCTAAAGAAATTAAAAACTCTTCATTGCCCTCTCCAAGTAGACCACAAGAAAAGAAAAAGAAAGCAGTTTCATCTGCTTGTGCAAAACAACAAAGCCTCCAAAAACAGAGCTCCAAAGCTATGTCAACCTAGCTACGTTGTAAAACAAACACAAAATTTCTTCAAAAACTGAAACTTTATCAAAAAAGAAACCAACCCACATGAGAAATCAATGCTCTCAGCAACTAAAAATTTCTTATAAGCAGAGAGAAAGACCAATCATTCCAAATAACAAAAACCCAAAACCTCCAAAACCAGAGCTCTGAAGCTATGTCAACCTACATTGTAAAAGCAACACAAAATTTCCTCAAAGACTGAAACTTCATCCAAATAGAAACCAACCCACATGAAAAATCAGTGCTCTAAAGCTATGCTAATCTACATTATAAAACAAACTCAAAATTTCTATAAAGACTGAAACTTTATCAAAAAAGAAACCAACCCACATGAAAAAAGAGCCCTAAACTTATGTCAACCTACATTGTAAAACAAACACAAGATTTCCTCAAAGACTGAAACTTTATCCAAACAGAAACCAACCCACATGAAAAATCAGTGCTCTAAAGCTATGCCAATCTACATTATAAAATAAACTCAAAATTTCTTTTCAGACTGAAACTTTATCAAAAAAGAAACCAATCCACATGAGAAATCAGTGCTCTTAGCAAATACAAAGTACACCAAACACATACAAACAGAGGGAAAGACCAACATGTAAAAGAACAAAAACCAACCATTCTTTAACATTTCTGCAGATAAATGAACAGTTTCTTTAGACTTACCAAAAAGATCTCAACCAAGTGAAAAAAAAAAATCAAGAAAACAAGCTGGAACAGTTCCCTTTGTGGGGAAAAATGAGAAAGAAAATGTGGCTCAAGCTTCAAGAAAAATGAAGCAGAAGAAAGAACCCTAAAGAGAGGGGTGAAGAACTCGAGGGAAGCTTAATTTGCGTTGGTACACAAACACACACAAACCAATTAGCAGGAGAGTAGTAGCTAAGCTCAACGCAGTTTCCCAAGTGACTGGTCTAGTCCACTGTCTTCTTTTCACTTACTGTGTTTGTTTTTGTCAGTGTTTGGATAAAGAAAGTAAAACGAACTTAACTAGAAAAGAAAGAAAAATTAATGCAAGATAGTAAGTAGGCGGTTGGCCGTAGAAATCAAAAAAAAATTCACTTTTTTTGAAATTTTGGAGTTGGAGTTGTGTTTAGCTATAATTTTTGAAATTGTATTTTTTTTGTTAAAATGTAGTTGTTTTGGTTGTGAATACAACTTCAAATTGTATTTAGATTTTTTTCTAACCTAATGAACCTTGCACAAATCTTCGAAAACCCGCAGTAGCAAAAAAATAAAAAAATGGATGAGAAGATGAGTAGTAGCAGATGAGGGGTGTGTAATAGTGTGATAAAGATATTTATCAGTCAAAGGGAGATAAATGATGATGAAGAATAAGAAAATATAATTGAATCCCTAATTTAAGGGGATTCCTTTTCGCATAATATTTTTTAAAATATGTCATAAAGATAATAAAATATGTTATTTTTGAAGAACTTTAAAAGTTGTGCTATTTGTGTGCCTAACTCTAAAACTTTTTTTGACTCGCAGTTGTAATTTTTCTATAATAAGCACATTATCTACCTACCTTTGTAGAGAGGTTATTTCTAAGGTAAAATGACATAGGATACCTAATTAAGACTCTTTATTACAAAATTTAGAGATAGTTTTCCTTATTTACAAAACATAAGGATATTTTACAAAACATATTAGATTTTCATATATTTTTTATTTTTTTTTTTTTTTTTTGAAAATATTTTTAAAAATATTTTAAATTTTTCTCTCTAAAGGCTTAAAAATTACCTCAAATTTTGTGTATGAAAGTTCGTATTTAAAAATATATGAAATGTGTATGTGTGAGCGAAACTTTTAATAAAATTTTCATACACAAAATTGTGAGCGAAAACATTAAGCCTTGAATATTGTATGAAAGTTGTTACATTGTTGTTGTAGTTGTATTAATTTTCCGTAAAACCTAATATGAACTTTATATACGAAAATGTGAATGAAATTCTAAGTCTTGAAATGTATGGGCATACACATTTCATATCATTTCATACATAAAATTTTAAGCGTAATGTTTAAGCTTTGATCGAGATATACATATTTTATGTGTTTTTCATACACAAAATTTGAGTCTTAACTTTTAGCCTTGAGCAAGATATACGCATTTAAATACACAAAAATTGAGCAATTATTTTAAGTCTTGAATGTCAGTCAAAATTGTATACAATGTTGCCGTAGTTGTATTAATTTTACGGTAAATCTAACATGAACTTTATACACGAAAATTTGGCGAAATTTTAAGTAAGAGCGAAATACAAATTTCTGTGCTTTCACACACAATTTTAGTAGTTTCTTAAGCCTTGAACGAGATATGCACATTTCATACATTTTTCATATTGTTTTCATACACAAAAATTTGAGCGAACTTTTTAAGCCTTGAGTGAGATATACACATTTCATACTTAAATTTTTGAGCTTATTTTTTAAAAAAAATAATATATATTTTTTTAAAAAAAAAAAAGATTTGTATAGGGTTTGTAATGTAATGTTTTGTAAATAGAAGACTATCGTCACATTTCGTAAATCTTCTCCTTAATACGTATATATACGTATATTTCACCCTATTTCTAATAGACCCCTCCTCAACTCAAAAGAAATATAACTAATGCGAAGATTGTAAGTAAGAAAATGAGACAATATACAAATAAGTACAACAACATATATTAATACTCATTGGAGAATAGAAAACTACGTGATACCTAAAACATACTACGCTAAACGAACGACAACATTTAGGTGTCTAACATGCCACGATCCTCGATCTCCATATTTTTCTACCTAAGATCATGTCCTCGATGATTAAAATTGTGTTATGTTTAGTAAAAATCTTGATATGTAGTAATTAACGCCAAATTTCGGTCTAGATCCTCGATAAAGAGCAGATACCTCGTGCTCATATCCGCACCCCTCGAAGTGTTCGGAACATGATGCCCTCGAATATGATGAGAATATATAGCGAGCACGTCGGTCAACATCGCCCGAGGCGTCGCCTCGCTAATTGACTTTGCGGATGACAGCGCAAGTGAGCATGGAGGGAGGACCGCAACAACCGACTCCGTCCACGCATATCCCTCCGATAAGGCACTAAACCAGCGAGCCTAGTCAAGCTCGGGGGATACGACGGTGCGGAGGCTCCCGGCTCTATACAACGCACGTCTATCAATATGTAGACCATAAATCACTTTCCGGACATCTGCGGGGTGATGGTAGCCTCGCGATGCGGAGATGAAATATAAGGGTCTCCTGGCCGGTGCTCGGTCATGGCCTCGCTTAGAGCTCTATCGTGCACAACCCGACCAACCTCGATGCGCCGGTAAATCACCACGTAGTATATCTATGACATGAGGATGTGGGGGAATAGCTCCTTAATATCGCCTACCCCCCCCCCCCCCCCCCCCCCCCCCCCCCCCCCCCCCCACAGACAAGTACGGACCACTCTCTAAAAGATGCGGTGCATCCCATACATATCGGGACCTATGCTCATGCTATAAATAAAGTACCCCTACGGTGTCGAAGGGCCACGAGCTACGAGGTGTCATCTATTTTCAAGCATTTTAAATTAATCATTAATACATGAAGTATGGATTAAAGTGGTATATTTTTACGCATTTTAAATTAATCATTATTTTTTTAATTAATCTCTAATACGTAGTATTAGTTTGTAATCTTTTTACCGAAATTATACAAAGGATTGAATCCTAAACTAAGGATTTTCAATTTCTAATTAGCAAATAAATAAATTAACAATTAAAGATATAAAGATTAATAATTAACAAATCAAAAAATTAACAATTAGCATATAATTAATAGATAAAAAATTAACGAACTAATCAAATAATTAACAAATTATTAGCATATAATTAATAAATAAACAATTAACTAACTAATCAAATAATTAACAAATAAACAATTATTTATAAAAACTAAATAAATAATTAGCTAGTCTAACGATTGAAATAACTAATCTAACAATTAACAAATACTAAATAAACAATTAACAAATTAACAACAAATAAAAAAATTAAAAAAAAATTAAAAAATTGGCAGAAACAACCCTTTTGCGCACAAAAAAAGTGCGTAATTTTTTTTTTTGTCCATATCCGCAAATAATACGTGTCACGACCCAACCGTAGGTAGACTAGTGCCGAAATTTGCCAGGCACCCATGTAAACGCGCTGTTAACCATAATCAACGCATAAACGGTATACGTATACAAGGTCGGACATCGGGTCATATTGGCATAACCAGATCTTATACATACGAAAGAGTGGAACGTCGCCCCCAAAATTGTCACAAATATATACATATCGCCGTCACAAATGCGGACGGATAATATCACACATAAGCGGGTAAGGCTATCAAAATACGGGGGACGCCCAAATCACGAATCACGAGAGATCACCGGACAAAGGCCGGTGATTACCCGCGACCCACACCTATGCCTACGGACTCTGCGAGTAATAACAAAATCATATGACGGGACGGGCCCGCGTGCCCCGGAACGGATTATATACATATGCATCGGAAGAGTAATACCAAAACATAGGCTCGAAGAACAAAGGAGCGCTAAAAGACGCCGAACGAGGTCAAGAATCCGGTTTCGGTGATCGGTTCAAAATAAGATGTCTGTACTCAAAGGCGGATGAAACGCGGCTCGAAGAAAGGGGTCGATACGATATCCTTCGAGTACGCAAAGCATGGAAAACAAGAATAGGATCATAATCGAATAAGAAGTGCGAGCAAATAAGTGCAAAATCCCGGAATATCAAAATGCTTACTTTTAAAAACACGGAAATCATGCGGGGAGCTCTCTTTAGAATATGGTCGCTCGTCCGTCGTTGGCGCCATAACACATCACTACTCGAGAAGATTTCATATCTCCGAAAACCCGACACGCATAACACATGAGCATACACGGTGCCGGCCGCCTATAGCGGAGGCTCGGCGAACCGGACACATCGCTAACACCGGATATACACGGTGCCGGCCTGTGGCGGAGGGCAGCGAACCGGACATCATACTCCGAAATATCACATAGCGCGCACGACAACATGGTGGCCGGGACTGCGAGCGAAAGATATAACAACCATACGCACGAGCAGAGTTGTGGGAGACTATATGCGCTTTAAATCACTTTTCAAAACTCCGTTGAATAGTAAAACGAATCATTATTTAAAATCGAGAATAGTCCGTCAAGTTTTCCCAATTTTACCACTCGGGAACATATCCAAATGAAACTTTAAATTATGGTTACGTATCAAAATCATATGCATAAAAATTCTCATTTCAAACTCGACGGATAAATAAGTAATCATGCTCGGGGATCGGAATCATAGCCACATTAAGTTCTAACAAGGTCGTCGAACTATGCAAAGGAGTAGTCGCGGGACCACGGACGAGAGTTCACCAACTGTGGCCCGCCTATGAAAGACATAGTCATCATATGCTATAAACCTCCTACGAACATATCAAGGCGATCCGGTCATTTACGAAAGTTATTAAAATTCTGACTTTTTCCGACGTAAACTTTTTAAAACAAAATTTTTATGCAACGTTTGAAACCAATCATTCCAAAAGACATAAGGGCCATTATTCCATCACATTACGAATGTCAAAGATAAAAATGCAAATAAGAACCGTGGGATATAGCAAGAATAGAATTTCCTCGAGGCTCGTATACTTACAAGCCTATTTACAACTAAGCGTACGCTAAAAATAAAAGAAGGTTAACTTTACATACCTTGTCGCTTCCTACGTTAGTCAAACACACGTCTCGGCTTCTCAAAATCTACAATAACATCATTGGCACCAAACATTAGTCATAGACACTTAGGAATCTATTCTAAGTTAGCATTTCATTACGAAATTTGGGCGGCGTCTCCTATAAATTCAACAACCCCGAGAATTCAACTCGGCCTAAATCTTCAACAACAATACCAACAACCATACTAACAACATCGACAACTAATTCAAAGTGCATTCTAACGTCAATAACTCTTTTTCTACATAGTTCGACAACCTTTCGTTTACATTCAATTCAACTACATACAATCGAGCCAATATCAATGCTCGCACGTTCAAGTACTAATCCGAAATCATTCAAGCGAGATTTACGAACACTCCAAACAATCCACATAATATTCAAATGGCCCAATCAACTTACCACCTCACCCGAAACCTTCCAATTTCCATATGAACAACAACAACACATTTCTTTCTTCCAAATTCATGAACTACACCAACAATCTACACATTAACAACATTAACCTCAATAATACAAAAAACTATAATAAAATCATATTACCTTTACTAACAACAACCTACAAACGATTACAACTTCAATTTGAATCATTAAACCATCATTTTCATCATAGAATCCATCGTACAACAACAACCAAAAATACTAAATAGAATTTATCCACTATGTTACACAAAATAGCCACCATTCTCGGACAACACCCACATCCCAATTTCATGAATTTTGCGTTCGTTTTAACACTCCACAACACACATAAACCACCCATAACATATGAAAAGAGGATTAAAACTTACCTTCTTCACTTAGTTCTTCAACATTTTCTTGTTCCCATGCTCCTCTAACTCCAAATGAAATTATATTCGTGACTTTCATACGTTGCCGGGCTTCTAATTAGTGCCCGTAGCTTGAAATTTCACTCAAAATCCTCAATTTTAGGTGGCATAGAGGCCCTTTTATGGCCGAATTCTTCGGAAATATTGGGAACTTTTGTCTTTAAAAAAATGAGATTTTTGTCCCTTAAATCGGAATCAAGTCGGTTTTCTTTGTAGCAAGATGCTATAGCAAATCTTTGCATGCGTACTCGCTGAATGTCGTTTTGCGTCGACGATTCAAATTTGTAACGTCTATAATTCTACTCCGATGTCCTATCAATGAACGGTTTTGTTGCATTACAAACTAGACTCGACGAACTTCGTTTAGTGATTTTGAAACACCTAAACCCACATATACTACGAGATATGCGCCTCCAAAGTTAGCTAAAATCCGTCGCGTTTCTCAAATTCTTCGTCGAACTTATTTTCTTCAATTTGCTCGATCCCGAAATATTCCGAAATTCTCCATACATGATATTTATCATTTATTACACTAATAATGGCCATGTTCCCGTGTTTCAAAAATATTCTTTTCCGATTACGACTTACGAGATCGTAATTCACCCTTTTCTTCGTCAGTTATTTCTCGAAGCCAGACATGCTTCAAAACATCCCATTACTACGATACGAGGTACCACAAACTCATGCTCAAAAACGCGGGGGTATACAATACGCAATAGTAATGCTTAGTTAATAATGTAATAGAAAAAATCGTAGAAATACCTGTAAGGTTTTCGATTTTGAAGTTTTGAATTCAATTATACGCTCGCTTTATGCGAAGAAATCCTTGTTAGAAACTTCTATATACCAAAAATATTGTTTTAGGTTGGAAATCACCAAACGATATTTTTGATCGCGTGGAATATCGGAAAAGCGACCTTTAATGGCTGATTTTTTTTATTTTTTTTTTGAATTGGGGGACAGTGGTGAGGAAGAAGGAAGGGGGTCGATTTATTTGGTCTTTTAAACGCGCATTCGTAATGTAAAAAGAACTTAAGATAAAAAGCTATGACTTTAGTCCTTTTACGCCTGACGAATACGTGCGTAAAGCTTCAGCTCATTTCGATTCTTTTTTTTTAATGGGTTATTTAGTTTCAAAAATTTATTTTGTTCCATAAATCTTGGGTCCCACTCTCGGGGGAACAAGCGCTCGACCAAACTCTCCCTAGTTTGGACCGTTTGGTACTCCTTGCTGTGGACAAAATTTTCAATATTTAAATTTAAAAAAAAATATAATATCTATTCTTTATTATTTATTTTAGTTTATGTCTCTTAAAGTTAAGTTATTTGGTTTGATATAATAAAGAATGAGCATAATTTTTTTTTCCATGAGGCCGCTCTCATCAAACTTTATTTATTTACTGAATTATTCTCATATATCTTACTGGGCATTATGTGTGTGTGTGCAGAAGGCAGGAGCTAGCCTTCTCTTTCTCCTTTTTCTTAGCATTTGTATTATTTAGGTATCGTA
>NC_081344.1:7617253-7655111 GCF_029784015.1 Lycium ferocissimum | reverse complement strand
GGGGGGTGTGTAATAGTGTGAAAAAGATATTTATGGGTCAAAGGGGAGATAAATGATAATGAAGAATAAGAAAATATAATTGAATGCCTAAGGGGATTCCTTTTCGCATAATATTTTTTAAAATATGTCATAAAGATAATAAAATATGTTATTTTTGAAGAACTTTAAAAGTTGTGCTATTTGTGTGCCTAACTTTAAAAACTTGACCTGCAGTGTAATTTTCTCTATAATAAGCACACCTTACCCTACCTTTGTAGAGAGGTTATTTGGGATAATACTCAAAATACCCCTCAACGTTTGACCAAAATCCCAACTGGCATGCCTAACCTGCGGGGTCTGTCCCCCGGACAAATTTTTTCGGTAGCAAAATGGCCCTGGCGATGTGAGCAGAGCGTGATACACCGCCCGGTGGCGCGTGACGGCCTTTAAAAATGTATCCGACCGTTTTGGACGCCAACTAAGCCGCCACATATGATGCCAAGTAGATAAAATTTGAACTCCCCTCCATTTTTAGGCTACTTCATCTTCATCTTCACCCTATTTAATATCCATCTCCATTTTTGTTGTCAAAATAATATCCATTATAAACGAAAATCTCAATTGAAGAAAATCCACATATGATTCCGAACAACTTGTTAAAGAACAACTTTCCACCATAAACGAAAATCAAGAAAAAAATGAAAAATCAAGAAAGAAAAAGGAAAAATGCAGAAAAAAAATAAGGATGAAAAATCTAATCTTGTTAAAGAAAATCTGATTGGAAGTTGCTTGTTTGGAGTTGCTACTTGTTGCTTGGTTGGAGTTGTTTAAGCACTAATTCTTTGAGTTGATTTGGGTAGAAAATTAAGCTCGTTGCTAGAATTTGGAGAAAGCTATGAAGAACACCAAATGGGTTTCTCTAAATTCTTGATTGTTTAATCAAATTAATGGATGAACTTTGTTCTATTTGGTGTTAGGAAGCCTTTCACATTTGGGTTTGTTTGGATTAGATTTGAGCAAGTTGGTGTGATTTTTTTTTCAACTCCTAATGAAGATATGATGATGATGATGATGATAATGTTGATGAAGATGAAGGAGAATTGGGTATGGGTTTTCGCATCCTTAATAAAAATGGAGTATGGAAAATTGAGAGATTTTTTTTTTTTTTTTGAAGAAGAAGAGTAGATGGATGGAGGAAGGGGAAATTAATAAAAAATGGGGCAAAATTAAACACGTGGCACGTGGGCGGGAGCGTGTGTGACAACCGCCATTTAATATTTGGGGGTTGGCGATTGGATCACACATCAATGCGAAAAGGGGCATTTTGATACCGAAAAATTTGTTCGGGGGTAATGGGACCCCGCAACAAAATTAGGTGTGTAGTTGGGATTTTGGTCAAACGTTGGGGGGTATTTTGAGTATTATCTCGAGGTTATTTCTAAGGTAAAATGACATAGGATACCTAATTAAGACTCTTTATTACAAAATATATAGATAGTTTTCCTTATTTACAAAACATAAGGATATTTTACAAAATATGACGGATTTTCATATATTTTTTGTTTTTTTATTTTTTTCAGAAAATATTTTTTTAAAAAAAAATTTAATTTTTTTTCTCTCAAAGGCTTAAAAAATTACCTCAAATTTTTGTGTATGAAAAATATATGAAATGTGTATGTGTGAGCGAAACTTTAATATAATTTTCATACACAAAATTGTGAGCGAAAACATTAAGCCTTGAATATTGTATGAAAGTTGTTACATTGTTGTTGTAGTTGTATTAATTTTTCAGAAACCTAATATGAACTTTATATACGAAAAATGTGAATGAAATTCTAAGTCTTGAGCGAGATATACACATTTCATATCATTCTCATACATAAAATTTTGAGCGTAATGTTTAAGCTTTGATCGAGATATACATATTTTATGTGTTTTTCATACACAAAATTTGAGCGAACTTTTAAGCCTTGAGCAAGATATACACATTTCATACACAAAAATTTGAGCGATTATTTTAAGTCTTGAATGTTGTATCAAAATTGTATACAATGTTGTTGTAGTTGTATTAATTTTACAGAAATCTAACATGAACTTTATACACGAAAATTTGAGCGAAATTTTAAGCCTTGAGCGAAATACAAATTTCATATTGTTTTCATACACACAATTTTGAGCGGATTTCTTAAGCCTTGAACGAGATATGCACATTTCATACATTTTTCATATTGTTTTCATACACAAAAATTTGAGCGAACTTTTTAAGCCTTGAGTGAGATATACACATTTCATACATAAATTTTTGAGCTTATTTTTTTTAAAAAAAAAAAAAAAAATATATATATATATATATATATATTATTAAAAAAAAAGCATATTTTGTATAGGGTTTGTAATGTTATGTTTTGTAAATAGAAGACTATCGTCACGTTTCGTAAATACTTCTCCTTAATATGTATATATACGTACTTCACCCTATTTCTAATAGACCCTCCTCAACTCAAAAGAAATATAACTAATGCAGGATTGTAAGAAAAATGAGACAATATACAAATAAGTACAACAACATATATTAATACTCATTGGAGAATAGGAAAACTACGTGATACCTAAAACATACTACTGCTAAACGAACGACAACATTTAGGTATCTACTAACCTTCTGCCATGATCCTCGATCTCCATATTTTTCTACCTAAGATCATGTCCTCAGTGGATTAAAATTGTGTTATGTTTAGTAAAAATGCTGATATGTAGTAATTAATGCCAGCTGGTCTAGATCCTCAATAAAGAGCAGATACCTCATGCTCATATCCGCACCCGACGTGTTCGGGAACATGATGCCCTCGAATATGATGAGAAGATATAAGCGAGCACGTCGGTCAACATCAACCTGAGGCGTCGCCTCGCTAATCGGATGCTGCAGATGTATGAGGCGCAAGTGAGCATGGAGGGAGGACCGCAACAATCGACTCCGTCCACGCATATCCCTCTGATGAGGCACGAAACTAGTGAGCCTAGCCAACTCTTGGGGATACGACAGGTGCGGAGGCTCCACTCTATACAATGTTTGTCCATCAATATGTAGACCATAAATCACCTCGACATCCTGCAGGGTGATGGTAGCCTCGCCAGTGCGGAGATGAAATATATGGTCTCCGGTCGCCAGTGCTCAATCATGGCCGTCACTAGAGCCCTATCGTGTACAACCTGACCAACCTCGATGCACCGGTAGATACCGCCCCAACGTAGTATATCTATGACATGAGGATGTGGGGGAATAACCTCCGGAATATCCCGTGCGACTCCCCAGAACGGTACGGACCACTCTCCAGGATACTGGGTGCATTCCATACATCGGGACTATGCCTGCATCGCGTAGATAAAGTACCCCTACTGTTGTCGAAGGGCCCGCTCCATTTGGAGGTGTCCTATCTATTTTAGGCATTTTAAATTAATCATCAATACATGAAGTATGGATTAAAGTGGTATATTTTTTACGCATTTTAAATTAATCATTATTTTTTTAATTAATCTCTAATACGTAGTATTAATTATGTAATCTTTTACCGAGAAATTATACAAAGGATTGAATCCTAAACTAAGGATTTTCAATTTCTAATTAGCAAATAAATAAATTAACAATTAAAGATATAATTATTAATAATTTACAAATCAAAAAATTAACAATTAGCTAGCAAACAATTAGCATATAATTAATAAATAAACAATTAGCTAACTAGTCAAATAATTAACAAATTATTAGCATATAATTAATAAATGAACAATTAACTAACTAATCAAAACTTAACAAATTATTAACAAATAAACAATTGGCTTAACAAAAACTAAATAAATAATTAGCTAGTCTAACAATTGAAATAACTAATCTAACAATTAACAAATACTAAATAAACAATTAACAACAAATAATTTTTTTTTTTTTTTAAATGAAAAAATTGGCAGAAACAGCCCTTTTGCGCGCAAAAAAAAGTGCGTAATTTTTTTTTTTGTCCATATCCGCAAATAATACACAATAGTAATGCTTAGGTTAATAATGTAATAGAAAAATCTTAGTAAAATACCTAGATTGAAGCTTTGATTTTGAGTTTTTTGAATTGAATTATACGCCGCGGGATTTATTCGAAGAAACATTCTTCAATATACCAAAATATTGAGCTTTTGGGTTAAAATCGGAATAAGTGAAAACGAATATCAAAATGTTTTTGATCATGCGGGGGCCTCGGAGAATAGCGGCGACCTTTAATGGCTGATTTTTTTTATTTTTTTTTTGAATTGGGGGACCGGATAGTGGTGGGGAAGAAGGAAGGGGGGTCGATTTATTTCACACGAAGTTGTGGGAGCCTATAAAGTTTAAATCACTTTAAAAACTCCAGTGAATAGTCAAAACGAATCATTATTTTACGCACGAATAGTCAAATCAAGTAAAGCCTATTTTTTTTTTTTTTTAATGGGTAAAAATTTTTTCAACTAAAATTTATTTTTGGGTTACAAAAGTCTTGGGTCCCACTCTCGGGAAACAAGCGCTCGACCAGGCTCTCCCTAGTTTGGACCGTTTGGTACTCCTTGCTGGACAAAATTTTCAATATTTAAATTAAAAAAAAATATAATATCTATTCTTTATTATTTATTTTAGTTTATGTCTCTTAAAGTTAAGTTATTTGGTTTGATATAATAAAGAATGAGCATAATCTTTTTCATGAGGCCGCTCTCATCAAACTTTATTTATTTACTGAATTATTCTCATATATCTTACTGGGCATTATGTGTGCAGAAGGCAGGGAGCTAGCCTTCTCTTCTCCTTTTCTTAGCAGTATTAGTTAGGTATCGCGTACATTCGTTCGATTATCTGGAAAGCCAATATGTTATTGTTATTTTCATACCTGTTACAATGATATTTGTAAATACATAATTTAACATATATATATTTCATATTATATAGTACTTCTGTATACTTTATTTAGTATTGAAAGGGAATTTTAAATTTCAATTTTATAATTAAATAAATAGTACCATCAAAGACTTTGGAATTGACTATTGAGAATCTTTTAACACGCGAATCAAGGGAGTGAGTAGGTTTTTTAGAGTCCTATTTTTATCTTTGTTTATGGGTTTTAATTATTTGCAGTATTGAAGGTCCGTTGAAGCTTATCAGAAAGGGCAATTCTGCGAATTGCCCTTCGTTTAAAGTGGTCTTTTAAATTTTTCTCATATTTGAAATCTTTAAATTTCTCTCTTTCTAAAACCTATCAATGAACGGTTTGTTGCATTCTGAACCCACGAACCATTTTGTGATAAAATTTTAAAAAAATTAAAAGCAAGTTTAAATTTTATGCCCCAACGGAAATACGAAATTCTATGAAGGAATTAATAAAGTTATGATCATACCGCATACTTATGCCTTATGGGCGGACTTGGCATAAGTATGCGAAAGCGGGGATAAGATACGCAATAGTAATGCTTTGATAATTCATAGAAAAAGTTTATGCTAGATTGAAGCTTTGATTTTGAGTTTTTGAAAAGTTTGCCCATTAAAAGTATGCCCCACAAAAATAACTTTGTGAAGGAATTACCAACGATGTTTATACGCGTGGGATCCGCATACTTATGCCTTATTTTTTTTTTGAATTGGGGGACCTTGGGGAATAAGTAGGGGTCGCATAACTTTGATAATTCCTTCACAAAGTTATGTCGGGTCGAGTATAAAAGTTTGCCCATTAAAAGTATGCCCCCATCCGCATAACTCTGTGAAGGAATTATCAAAGTTATGGACCGTTTGGTACTCCTTGCATGGACAAAATTTTCAATATTTAAATTTAAAAAAATATAATATCCGGTCTTTATTAAAATGTGTAATTCCTTAACAAAAGTATGTTTGATATAATAAAGTCCGCATAACACGCGACTCATCAAACTTTTGTCTTACGATTTTTTTAATTTATGCATTATGTGTGCAGAAGGGGGTTCTTCTCCTCGTAACCTCATTATTTAGGTATCGAAAGCTCAAAGTTGCAATACGAAGGGCAAATAATTAAATAGTACTTCTGTATACTTTATTTAGTATTGAAAGGGGATAATTTAAAGAATACAAATATCAAAGGAATTGACTATTGAAATTTAAACACCGAATCAAAGAAGGGCTATTTTATCTGGGTTTTAAAAAAATGTATCAGAAATCATTTTCTAAAAAGAAAAAATGATTTAAGCTTCCATTTGATCAAGATTTTGGAAGCTTCTTTTTAAAAAAGAAAAAAATATCATTTATCCATAAATTTGATCATTTTTTACAAAAATTAAAGAAAAAATTTCAAGTTCCAAAAACATGATTTGGTGAAAAACATTTTTTTCAAGTAAAATGTATGTCCAAACACAACTGTAAGTTCCAAAAACTATTTTTGGACACAACTTCAAAAACTCTTTTTTTTCAACTTTCACAAAATCTATGGCCAAACGCTAGCTTAATGTTCACCATAGTTTGATTCCTTCTTTTCTGCTCAAGTTTTAACTATCAATTTCATCGAAGTGAAGGCTACAATTTTTATATATGGAGAAAATATTATTTGGTTGAATGCATTAGTTCTTCATCGTTAATACTTAATAGAAAAGAGACCGTACATCTATACAAGCGGCTTTTGATAATTTTTTCTCATGATAATGGATGATTATGTTGAGTATGCCATCACTAAGAAAAAATAGAACAAGTGAATTTAAGATCGTTATAGTGGTGGTAAAGGGCAATTATTAATCTGGATATATGAAACTTTCTTGTGGAGACGAAAAGCTACAATTTTAAGATTTTTAGTTATACGCAATGTTCACGTTATTAGCCTTATTTTCAGACACTATTTATGTTCTGTTTAAGTTTATAACAGCAAGAGTACATCTTTTGAGAATGAATTGAGGTTGCAGTTGGAAATTAAATGTTTCTTCCCTAGATTTTGAATGAGAATGATTATTAGTAGTATTAATTTTCATAGCAATTGCTCTTGTAAAAGTTGTGCTTTTGCTTAATGGCCTATATTATTTCGTTTAGGACTAATCTATTTTTTTATAGCACATCTGCACATGCATTTTTACTAGTCCGCTGGAGATACAAAGATTTAAAAGGAGATATACGCAAATATTCAACTTCTTCCTCACTTAACTTAAAAAATACAGATGCATCCTAACCTAATCCATATTTTAACTGATGTCTCATTGTCCTTTTCCCCTTTTCAGTCAATGATTAGAGTTTTGGAGTGATGTAGACAGAAATACCAAGAACTGAAGATTGCTAACTGTAATTCATTCTACTGCTGGTAAACTTTTGGATTGTTAATAGTAACACATTGTTTCCATGTCACTTTTTTTCTCCATTCTTAACTTGTCATCTGTTCTCATTCTGATTTTCTTGTGATATCCAATTCATATGTAATAATTTCCAGTTCCAATTTTTTTTCCTAATTACATCACCATCTTCTCTTATTGAGCTTCTACTTTAATTACTGCTGTAATATTTACTTTGTGGAATGGCAGGACAACTTGTCTTAACATTCAGGTTTAAGGCTCTCTTTTGTCAACCCTCTCCAGTATTCTTTAAGGCAAATACCAATTGATCTAAAGAGTAAAGACAGAAAAACAACAATGTCCATTGACTAAATAAAGAAATAGCCTCTCTTTTTTCACCATTTTGTATACAATAAAGATGGAATCATATATAATCACAAACAAGAAAATGCTTTCTCTAAATTAAATTCACAACTATCACAATCTGAAATCATCAACACTCGTGGGAGAAGAGAATATTTAAAAAGCATGTAATTTTTTTTTTTTTTTTTAATAAATTAAAAAGAAAGTACCACGCAGGCATGCACATACAGTAACAAACTCATGTTGATTTTATGGAGAAGTTGAAGTTGCATAAGTCGATCAACGAATGCCTTTGTTCCAAGTCTTCATATCTCCTCTGCGGTTATTGATAAGATGAGCTAGTTGACAACTCCATTCACATATCCTTCGGCAATAGAGGTGTTTGTGGAGGTACTCTCGATCTTTGGTGGGCCTGAATGCCGCCTTGTAATGGCTGGTGAAGGAGGGTAAGAGAGTCGCTTCTTAACAGAACCTGATGATCCCTTTGCTGGTGGTGTACCGTTTTCCATGCCCAATGGACTTTGCAACCGTGTTGTTCTTGCTTTTGCTGACTGAGTGGATGCCATATAACTTGGTACCGATGAGCAGCTTGCCAAGCTCTCATCATCTCTTACAGATGATCCTGCATAGGGGTGGCAAAATTAGCTCATGAAAACACAACCCGCCTAAGTTTTGGGCTGATTATTGACACTTTCCTCATTTCAACCCAATCCATAAAAAAATGGGCCAATATGCAACGCAAATTAACCCATGAGAAATCTTGTCAAAATATTTTCAAAAAGATATTTTTTCTAGTATGATATGTTATATATAGCCATAATAAGAAAAAAAATTATTAGGTACTAAATAAATTATAAAAGAACAAACAAAGAAATTAAAATTTAGTAAAAATTGAGCAGGTTGGGTTATGACCTACTTTTTTAGCCCATTCAGCCCAACCCATTTCAGCCCAAGTAACTCCATTTATTTACTTAGCCCATTTTGACCCGCCCAAATTCAACCCAACCTGCCCATTTGACACCCCTACCTGCAATGCTGTGCCTCCTGTTCATTTCTGATTGAACACTAAACACGCTTCGTGTGTCATCATCATGGTTTATTGCACTGACTCTTGCACTTGCTGGTTTGATTTTTCTAGCTGTTCCTCGCTTGGAAGGGGTAGTAGGGGACTGACGGCTTGGAGGACGGTTTGGCTTTTGGCTGGAAGGAGAAGACGGGAGTTCAGAATTCAGTTGATGCCGCGCAAATGCCTTGGTAATTTCTCCAGCAATGGACAATTGATCACTTTTTAGTTCTTTCTCTGACATGCTTTGGCTTTCCTTAGGCCTAGAACCCATCCACCGCTCTAACCAGCTCCAACCCCATTGAGGATTGGTTGGATCCATAAATAACAAGTTGGTAGATTTCGATGACTTCTTCCAGGTTTGCTGTCAAGTCAACATTTTTGACATAATCAATGACTAGTAGTGTCGTTAACAGCTCACGAGAAAAATCATAATGTCTAAACATGGAAAGATATTCCATTGAAGAAATGCATAGGTTAACTAATACAGAACATGAAAGAAAAGAGATGAAGCCAAGATTTCAGCAATAATATCATCATTAAAAGTTTTACTTTTTCCTTTTTTTTTTTTCTTTTGATAAATGTCAATGTAAAATTTTGACTGTATGAATGTGAGAGGTCAAAACATGACTTTTAGAAACATAATCTTGGCACAATGGTAGAAGGCTACCTAGATCACCTTTTGCATACTACAGAAAATAGCCTTGGGAAATAAATGACCCTCTTTCAAAATGTTAATAGTTGTAACATGTAAGTATATACGAGAACTATTAATGGAGTACCTGGTGGGAATATGAATAGGCTAGTGCTCTTTCTCGTCTCATTGCAGCTTCGTATCTGCTGAGCAAACTTGCTTCTATTTGCTCCTTTGATTGTAGAGTATCATCCCATTCCTCCCCTCTCTATGAAAACAGAAAACATTAGACAAAAAGCATTTAAAAAGACATAAAATAAAGAGGACCAAGATAGCACAAAATATGTTACAAAATCTCGATCCATTAAATATTCAGCTATAGCATATTGTCAAAAACGCAAAAAAGGCATTCAAAATTACACCTTACTGCTTTTGTTTACAATTTGGGACAAACAGATGAGTTGATGAAATTTACAACGCAAAATTTTCACTGTTGAACAATACAATGGTGAAATGTATACACCAGACTCCATCTTACAGCATGTGTTGACATACAAACACAATTTTGGTACATAACATTTACCAATAAACTTCATTAGAACACTGTGACAGTTGTTTTGAGAAAAAGTTGGAATGAAAGAAGAATTCTGACCCTCAAACTCTCAAGTTCTTTTGCATGTTTCTGCATAAGCTGTCTCTGGAGAGTTCTGTTCTCCTCCAATAACCTGCTCCTTCTAGAACTAATCTGAGACTGCGCACGAGATAAAGTCTGCATACATTTCAGTGTATTTGCAGTTTGCCGTTTGACAGTAGGTCCATCAACTAGTGTTTTGAGTCTGACAAGTCCTCTTAAAGCTCTCAACGCCCTTCTGGCCTGCAAATGAGAAACCCCGACAACAAGTTCTATCTCAGTACCAAATATTTATTTCATGTTCTCACAAGTAAAGCAAAATTAAACAGCAAAGTAGCTACCTAAATGAAATTTATTGGCAAGTGTAAGAGGTTGTCGATGTATTAAGCCAAGGAAAAAACACTAAGAAATGACAAAATATGGGCATACAGATGCATACCAGATATCCTCGAAATGCAGTCTGAATCCTGATTGCGGCTATTTCCTCCTTGGATTTGCCTGCAAATTGATTGACAGTAGTTAACCGAACAACCTCTGCAGCAGCCTGGGCAGCTGCAACAGCCGCTTCGGCTGCTGCAGCTGTGGCAACTGCAACAGAATAAACATGTTTAGTCTGCTCTTCTTCCACTTCAGCCAATTTGACCTCTTCCACTGGCGGAACAGGTCGAGGAGGAGATACTGAGGCAACCACCAAAGTCGAAGAATCCGGTACTGGATCCTTTTCTTTCCCAAACCATTTCTTCTTTGATTTACTTGCTTTCTGAAATTACACTCAAGAAATCTCAGGCACCAGTTAACATCACGCTAGAGAAGTACTAGTATATGATTTTTTTCAACATACCTTGTCAGCCTTTTCCTTAGAATTTGGGCTCAGAGCCTTCTTTACTGAAGAAAACCAGCTTCCTTTCTTTCCCATCTTTGTATTCCACAAATTACCCTTTTTAGAAGACAAAAACACACTACATTACATGGATGGTTCAACCTTTTCAATTACTAGAAATTCAGGTAAACTTACGTAAAATAACAGAAAGAGAAATCTCCAACCTAATGACCAAAGATCACAATTTCACACAAATGTACATATAATTTACAATATGCTTGTGTATGCAAGGGGTAGGTGGGGGTTAGGTCTGCGTACACTCTACCCTCCCCAGACCCCACATGGTGGGATTACACTGGGCTTGTTGTTGTTGTTGTTGTTGTATGCAAGGGGTAGGTGGGATGAGAAGGGCCAAGGATAAGCTAAAGATCAGCACAAGATACAAGTTGAAAAATGAAATAACTGAAAGATCTATACTTTTATGTCTAACCAAGTTAAAAATTGTAGCTGAGCCTAGATTATCTAAATCTAATTAGTCAACTAGGAATACAAGCAAGCAAATATTCTGAGTCCATAAAACTAGGCTGCTGACAAGAGAATCTCATCAATGCATAAATTGGCTCTCATTCTCAATAACTTCAAATACAGAAGAAAAAATACAAACTTGGAAGATAATGCACCTATAGCCTCAAGAAAACTCTGAAAATGGAAAGCATTTGAACAATGACATTAAAATTTCAAAGAAAGACATCAACTTCCCAGAAAATGATGCACTGCCCATATACTAAAACAGCAAGAACTTCAAGAAAAAAAAAAAAGACATAAATTTGATTGATTTGAATTATACCCTTTAAAATTGGAGCTTCAGAGATCTAAGAAAGCTTCTATTTTGTTCTTCTCCTGTTCAAAGACTGCAGCTTTTTCTCTGTAAAGAGTCAACAATGTGGCTAACACAAAACAAAAAGATAAGAAAAGAGTTGGACCCCTCTAATCTTTGGTGATTCTCTTTGCATATTTTGTAAGTGAGAGAGAGAAACTAGATCTTGATTATGAACATTTCCAACTAATGAATTTAGAGAAATATTGAAAGATGAACAGCTGGTTTTGGCAAGTGTGGGAGAGCTGGAAACAGTGGACCCCACATGAAATTATCATCAGATTCCACCCCACCCCACCCTATCTCACACCCCCCCCCCCGCCCTTTTCCAGGTCACTATTTTGTGTGTGATGAAAACAATGATTCAGCCGACACAATTTCCATTTTACCGTTAAGCATTGATGGTGGCAGAGTTGAAAAGTTTTCACATCACATATGAGAGAACAAAAAAAACTCAAGTTTTCTGGTTTTAAATTCATAAATAAATAGCTGATCAATTTTGATGGGCTTTAAATTCATAGGTAGCTGGAGTGATTCTTGAGATAATGGTTAAATTACTATCACTTTTTCCGAGTTTTATACTCCAACTATTCATTGTTCCTTTACCTATTTAAATTATTCTCCCTTTGTATTAAAAGTTAAAAACACATCTGAAGCTGAGTTGGCCACCTATTTGTTCCTAATGACAACAGTGGCCACCTATTTGTTCCCAATCGACAAGAGGCGCATAGAGGCCAACTCGATCAGCATCGAGCTGTGTTTTAATATAAAATGAGTGATAGTTTAGGTAGAAAAATGGAACAACATATAGTTGAGATATGAAACTTGCGAAAAGATGATAATTTAAGTGTGCTTTTCACTATTAACTCTTCTTTTTATGGATGTATAACATCTGAAGCAAAAAATATATCCCTAGGAAATTATTTCTTGATCTTTATTTTGGTGATTCATTGGAGGGTGATAAATGATAAGTAGAACTGCTCTGTAAGAGATTAACTTCCAAAGATCAATATTAGTGTTAGGAAATTAAAAGAAAAAAGAGAGAGGGATACAGTTAACTGTGGTAAAACATACCTAATAAATATAAATATTTTGTTTTCAAAACGTTAGTTCATCGGTGGTCATCCAATTAAAGATTTCTTTCACAAAATCACAATCCTAATATTTGCCATTTAAAAATCATCCAATTGAGGTTTATTGTACAAAAGCAATATTCTAATCTTTTCACTTTAAAATCATTCAACTAAACTCGTTTACCTCAAAATAAAATAGATCAAAATTTATATATTTTGCACCGTAAATCTGATGTGGGATGTTTAGATGCACTTAACACTCCAAATGTATTAAATCATTTTATGCCCATTTTAAAGACTCGATCCTTTCACCCCGAAAAAAAAAAAAAAAGATCCTTAAAAGTGAACATCATATATAAGAGTTGAATATGATTAAGAAAAGCTTGACTATTATTGATACAAAGTGTGGTATTTATACAGGTTTAAGAATTAAGTATAAAAGAGAAAGGAGTGTGCTAAGCATATGAGACCCAAAGATAACAGGAACTAAACATATATACAAATCAAATACTAATCCTAACGTACTAGGACTGTACATTCTTATCAAATACCACCCTCTTTCTTGCAAGAATGTCAATATGAAATCTAATGTTCTAAATCATTTGTATTGGTTTCGGTGAAAGTAGTTTTTTTCATCCTATCATTCGATTTCCAATGCTGCCATGCTAGATAAAGTTAAAAACGAACTATCTGATGATACAGTTGGTGAATATTAATAGAGTTGTCAAAAATAAAGGAGCTCTGACTAAGTTTAGTAAAGCATTTATTCCTTCATGCCTCCAAAAATAATGAAAAATGCATCACTTATTACAATGCCAGAAGTGGTCACAATTTAAGCTAGGGCTTTGTACAGAACAGTAACTACATGTGGTCGGTCCTTTGGGTGTCTCAATGAACAAATAATGAAAATATTTTACCATACCCTTCAACAATATGGTAATTAAAATAACTGTATATGTAAAATAACTCCGACAAATGGTGGATGAGGTTAGTAACCAACTAAACTTGGATATGCTCTCTTTTAAACAAACAACCTTATAATATTAATGCATAATCGGTTCTAAAGATTCAAAGGATGCAATATCATCATTTACAATCTAATTAGGAAAAACAAAAATTCAATTCTCTAGTCAAGAACACAACTTTAATACTTAATACTATAAGTTATGAATATATGGTTCAATAACGTAATGTCGTCGGGTTTATGATATTCACAATCAACCTAATCTGGATTCTTTAGTGAATGTCCCTTTATTTTTTAAAATTCGATTCAAGTAAAACAAAGAAAAATATAAATATAGTGATTGTTTAGACTGCTTTTAATACATACATGTATGTAAAGGGGAAATATGCTTCCTCTATCTTCTGTTTAGTGAGGTTAGATTGGTGCGATGTTTCACCTTTATTTCTCAAAATTTAATTTATTAAAATTTCAATAATTGCAAAAATATTTTAAAAAATAACTTTATATTGTGCAAACATTTAAGTAATATATACTATATATAAAAAGGATCTTCCAGGAAAGTTCATATAATTGGAGATTTGGAGTACATCTCTTCTTGATTGTTACTTTGTTTTTTTCATCATTTTTAGACGTTTTATTTTATCTTTGGTTTTATGCATTTGACCAAATCTTCCAGCTGTTCTCTTGGTATATATCTTTTTATATTTCTCATATAAGGGCTGAAATTTTGTAATTTGTGCTCATCATCTACAGTTATATGCTCCCTAACCAAAAGGCAAAACTCAAGAAAGCCAACTACCATTCTATATATAATATCTGCAAATAGTTGATGGCGGTTGGAAGCAGGGGTGGATCTAGAATGATGGTTACAGGTTTACATGAACTCAATGATTTTGCTCAAATCATGTATATATATTTTAAAAGATCTACTAAATTCAATTATTATTATTATAGAATTAATTTAAAATTATTATAGGAAGCTATAAATTTTAAATCTTGAATCTACCCTCAGGTTGGAAGTTTGACTTTTTCACTGCAAATTAGATTGTATGTAAACGGTTGTTGGACTCCTTTAAATTTCTTTTTAATTTAGCCATATTGGTTGTACTAAAGCATCTGTAGTTAAATGGAAAGAGAGGATAATCGTAAAATTTGTTGGGAATTAGTTGTTCTTTTCTTGTTTTCTTAAAGGTTTTGGTAGAATATTTGGTTGTCATTTAAAATTATTCTTTACGAGTATAATTAGTTGTTGCAGTTGTAGTACTTGGCTGTCCAAACCCAATAATGCCTCTTATGAATAGAAAAATGTAGGGCCATATCAGTAACCCCCCACCCCACGCCACCCACACACAACTTAGTGGTTCTCTTGGCTATGCTAAATTAAATGTCTTCCACATTTCCATATTAAACAGGAGAAAATTATAGATTTTTTTTTATAAGCTGATGTTAATTAAAGGTTAACAAACTTGATTAGAGAATATATTCCCGTAATGTAAACAAAATTTGAAAGTCTAATTGGACGCTTTTGATCTGTCAAATTACTCACTTCTTACATGCCACCCCACAACTTCATATATGAATTTCACGCCAGTCCCTATTTATATAACCACATCCTCTGACAAAAAAAATCCCTTAAATCAAATGCTTTTTGTTTTCTTTTTCTTTTTATGAGTATTGAATTAATAGTTTTTATCAAAGAATGTTTGTAGTAAGATTAACGAGTCTAGTTAATCCCATGTGTTTGTCGAAGTAGTCAAAGATTTTTTGGATTTTCTTCATCTATAAAGCCAATATGAAAGATGCATAGTTGACTTTGAAGAATCTCTTAAGCAACACTTAATGTAAGGCAAAATAGGCATTAATAAATTAGAAGTATGGTCTATCAACTAGAGCTGCACTTGCTCCTAGGGAATAAAAAGAATTCAATAAACTGCTGTTATGATAATTAGTTTAAGTAGACTCTCTTAACAGTTTAGAACAAGGCCTAGCTAGCTCAGGTAAGAATTGGTCAAAATGCTAGTACTAAATTTTTTAGTTAAACCTGTTAGGCACAAAGTTCACTAGCTATTGCTACACGATCCCTTTGAGATCATCTAAGATTGTGCTTCTGGCATAACAAAAAAGAAGAAAATGGACAATAGGCTTTCTAACATAGATCAACTTTTTTCTTTGATCTCTCTAAAGATCCCATGATGTAAAACTCCAAGAATTTGTCTTTAATGCTGGCTGGAAATTTTATACAACCGGGATATTTGAAAATTGAGGATGTTTTGGGAGGAAAAAAATATGGTTGGGGAGGGGAGCAGGAGCGGAGCTAGAGGGCTAAAAAATCATATTGTTTATATAAGGTCATATTTTTTTTATGTATATATAGTATTGAACTCCATTGGCAATTTCTTGCCTCCGCTCTGGAGGTTTTTCTAACATATGATTGAGGATGGTGAAGGAAAAGGAGGGTTACTTGTTTCGTGTTTTCTTTCATTAATTGGTGGGGAGAGATTTTGCTTGAGAGATTTATCCCTTGAAATCAAAGGAAGAATGATAAAAAAGATAATCATAGCCAGCACCTAGGTTATTTTTTGCACAAAGTAATTGCACGGTTTGCCCTTCAAACGGACTGGTCTTTAATTTTTGCCCTTCAAATAGGCTCGTCTTATAATTTTTGTCATTCAAAATCGAACTTATGGCTACCAGGGTATCTTTAAAGGCGTTGGCATAACTTGTGAATATTATGACGCATAACTTATGTCCCTCTAAGCATAAGTTCAATTTTGAAAGGCAAAAGTTACAGACCAGCCCATTTGAAGGGCACAAATTAAAGACCAGCACAAAATAGGGGTGAAAGCGCAAATGACCCTTTTTGCACCAAATAATTATGAGGTCCAAAGCTGATTCACACTATCACTCTATCAGTATATTTTATCCTGTTACAACTATAGAATTTTGTTCTTTACCATTTGGAGCAAGTAACTAGTATATTTTAACCCAATGAGCTTTGAGAATATTTAGGCTGCTGAAAGGAAAATTGGGAAAAAGAATCACATTATTTGTCAAAACTAGGGAAAATCACCTAAGGGAGAATGACGCTTTAGAAACGATAAAATAGTTTCCGATCCCCGGTAATTGACCCCTAAGCTGGGGGGAAACGGTCGATCAACTCTAGGCTGAGCTTCTAGTGGAAAGCCAACCTATGGTTGATACCATGATAGAAGTGAGTTCAATTTTCTGTTCTTGTTTGGATAGAAGGACTAAAGGAAAAGATGGGACTTAAATTGTCCCACTTTTGAGCCTTGGGAGGAAGAATACAACAAAAAGAACAAGGAGAAAAACACATTGAACCTTTAACACATCTACCGGCAAATCCTTTTTTTTGGTGTTAGAAACATAGTACAACATTGGAAGCTTGTACATCTATGATCCACCCCCTTAACCTAACACTCCCCCCTCAATTCAATACAACTACATCTGGAAAACCCGATAATCTAAATTCAGATTACACAAAATATTGGGAAAACCAGGCAATTGCTTATCTAAATATATGCACACCTTGGTGAGCCACAAGCTTCACATTAGTTAGAGAACCACATTAGCTGACATATGAACATGTTCTTATTCATCAAGCCCATATTCTTCTCCAAAGTACTTATCAACCAACTCATTCGCCATGCACCTGAGTTCTTCATTTTCATGAAATTGGTATCTTTCCATTGCATCAATACCATCTTCCCTTTCAACGAGCTTCGGCCCCTCTCCATTCGGCATTCCTCTCAAAACCTGTCAAAGACAAGTTCCTAAAATTACCCCAAGAAACAATGGGCTAAAAATGATTATGCAGTGAGGACAACTATCATCCATTTGTATCATATCAGCATACAGTTGAAATAACACAAGATAGCAATCAGCCGGAGCTACATGGTCCAAAGGGGTTTCAATTGAATCCCTTCTGTTGGACTGTACAAATAGTGTAAAGAAAACTTTATTTGTATATGTATTAAGTGTTAAATCCCTTTTACATAAAGGAAGCTTCTAATGTAGTAGACAAGGTGGCTTAAAAATTGCTTTAGGTGAAAGGTTCAAATTCCACGCGTGAAATTCTTGCATTTTTTGAATCCCCTTGATTCTTTTCCTTCTTGCTCACTGCAACATCATTATAATCTAATTTTATGACACTGGAGCAACTAAAAATAACAATTGTCAACGGTGGAATGAATCATTACCAACAGTCGTTATCTATCCAAGTAAATATAAACGTGTGTGAGAGAAGAGAGAGAGGGGTAACTCCTTTTACTGCCTTCATTAAGATTTGTTGGGGCATGTAAACCATAACCAGCATACTCTGTTTAGAAGGAAAAGAAAAAGAAGCAAATATAGAAGATAAGATTGATCAACAACAACCATTATTCTGCTTACCAGCTCAATGAATTGCAGCCCCAATTTTGCTGCCTCAACATCAGCAGATCTTACCAAAACCAAAAAACCAGTTAGGCATCCTCCACGAACAAGATTCACCAAGTGGTCCAGAATCACATTTGGCCTTCCAGAACCTTCTGAAGGGGCGACACAGATGTTTCCAAGGACATACGCTACCTCCTTTTTTATGTCAAATGCAGCTGTTGAAAGAAGACCCAAAAGAAGTGGCATAGCTTCACTTGAATATATCAAACGCTTATGCTCAACTGAACCAGCAGCTATGTTAGATAGCACCCACGCAGCTTCCTGGAAAATTCTAGAACATCTAATAAACAGTATAACAATCTCTAATTTTATATTGTAAGTACCATTAGCATACCTTCTTCAAGATGCGGTGTTCACTTTTTAAGCATTTTACTAGTGCTTGGATGGCATTAACTGGAAATAATTGAGATGTCAGAGTTTTAGATGTCCATTTACTTATAGTCATGTAGGTTCTATGCCAAAAAAGGAGGGAGAAGTTCAAAACTAGCCTGTTAGCTCATGTCCCGCAATAAGAACAGCATTAGTTATATGAGAATCACCAGCCACAAGATTTCCCAAGCTTCGCAGCACCTGATTAGTTATATGAGTATGAACAGCAAATAGTTTTAGATTTTCAGAACGACACCTATCCTTTCAATTTGAAAGGCCCAAATATGAAGTCAGATCAGCTTTCTTATTCCAACAGTGATATTTTTAGTTTTATTTTTATTTTTTTACTTGTATTTTGACAAGTTCCATCAGTGATTGTTCTCGAAGCTCAGTAAATACAAATAACAAGAATCTTTCTGGTAACATAAATCCATTAAACCCAGTACATTAGTATGCATATTACCGGGATAAGCAGTTGCAGACTATTTGACATGGCCAATTTTTCTACCAGCACTTGTATGAGATCACTCTTTGCCAGTATTGTAGTTGCAACATTTGAAAGGGCAGTGAGATACACAACAACCCATGCTACTTCAGTCGCCAACTCATCATCCCTGGATGTGCACAGCAAAGTGATTAGAAAAGGACATTGTAGAAAGATATAGGATAATTTGCATAACTATCTAATTTAAAGAGGCAAGTCACTTCTCCTTACGAGGTCGATAGATATTACCATAACATCAAAGGCAAAAGCAAATAGTGGCATACACTTTAAGAAAGTATGGCACACAAATGACAGTAAACTAAATGCCCTCCTCTTACCAGTCAAGAAAAAAAAAATCTTTGTAAATTGTAACCAGAATTAATAGATTATATCTATATACAGATATACCAAAAACTAGTTA
Source organism: Lycium ferocissimum (assembly GCF_029784015.1). Taxonomy (NCBI): domain Eukaryota; kingdom Viridiplantae; phylum Streptophyta; class Magnoliopsida; order Solanales; family Solanaceae; genus Lycium; species Lycium ferocissimum. The sequence continues at coordinate 7,635,691 of NC_081344.1, read as the reverse complement.
GATGACACTAAAGTAGGCACTCAGAAATACTGCCTTCACTACACAAACCGCAAGATGAAGGATGACTAATAAATAAGTGCCACAGAGAACTAAGAACCACTTCAGTATGATGACTTCGAAACAACTTAAACTTTCTTTTCTTTTCTTTTTTGGATAAGGTAAGGTAAAGTATTTTATTCAATACGTAAAGAAATGGACCTTGGGCCTAACTCAACTCTAAAAGCTAGCTTATGAGGTAAAGATTGTCCAAGACCATATAAGGAGATAAACAACCATCCCTCAACCAATGCGAGACACTTAACGCCCCGCATGCCCAGGCCTACCAACAAAAGTGTCCACAACACAACAAAAGGGCCCAACACAGGGACATACAATAACAGGGATGGAGGGATGGACCGAGCTCTGATACCATTTAAACAAATGGACCTTGGGCCAAACTCAAACAAAAGCTAGCTCATGAGGTGAGGATTGTCCAAGATCACATGAGGAGACAAACAACTCATCCCTCAACCAATGTGGAACACTTAACAATAATAACATTACCAACAAAATACAGTAGATACTAGATAGTATGAACAATCTGGACTTGTACAGCACTATAAAGAAAGGACTCCGAAACAACTTACCCTTTCTTTAAATGTCGAGCAATTCCATCTGGTATCCCGTCAATTTTTATCAACTCTGTTGCAGCTCTAGGATCTGGTCCCTACACAAAACAAGCAGAATTTTATATTTCAAAAGTTTTAAAAAAAAAAAAAAATCAGAAGACATACAATCAAGAGGAGAAAAAAGTAAGCCTAGTTTGCTTTGTTTATTGGTTTATTGTAGGGCATATCTCATTGCAAGATTCATCGACTGGAATCCGATTTTATTTCCATTATACTTATTTCCATTTAGTACCAGGTGAACTCATATTGGCCAAAGTGGAAGAGATACATACGAGTAGTGAACAGGTATCGGGTTTGAAAGGCTCAATAGATAGGTGCTACAAGGGACGAAGTGAAACTCATTCATCAAAGACCAAACCTTGTTTAAGGAAATTGAGAATCATCATTATTGACTACAATAAGCTAAATATCCTATTATGTAAATCCCACATGTAAAGATGACCAAACAATCAACTAGATCTGGACGACCTCCCTTCCTTTTTCATCGCTCTCAGAGCATCAAGTCGAATAGTGAAGTTTAACAATCTTAAGCAGCTTTAAGGTAAAGATGACATTCAGGCTCATAAGAAAACCATTCCCTCAGATTGTCAAAAAGAATTATTAGCATAAAAGCAAGGCAAATAGGCAATTTGCTTTAGGTTGTCACCTAAAGATGAATTGTACTGATGGGACAGACAGTCACTAGAAAAATTAATCAGATAATATGCAGTTATGCACAAAAGGAGAGAAACTTCATTCTCGAACCTTGATTAGGTTTGATAATGCCCAAGCAGCTGTTCTGACAGTTGACCTCTTGTCAGGCAGCATCATCCTTGCAAGAGCTGGTAAGGCTCCTTGTAATAGGAGAACATTTCTCAGCTCTTCACCTTCACCAGCAACATTTCCCAATGCCCATGCACACTGCTCCACTACATGTAAGGAACTCTTCTCTACAAATTAAATAAGAACAAAACAGTGAATGATTAATCAAATGTACCTTACCAAAAGATATATCTCAACAAGAAGTTGTATAAATCTATCCATTGTCCCAATTACCTAATTGTGAAGAAGCAATGACTTACTATGGTTGGCGTCAGCCTCTGTTACTGAGGGAATAGCTACTCTACATAATAATGAGCAGATGATATATACATGGGTCCGCGATGTATTGCCACCCGAAATCAAGACATTGGCATTGGACTTGTAAATCGATTCATAACCTTTCGGGTCTTATATTAGGGGGTCTAGGGGTGGTATTACTTCCCAATCCAATCTATTCTGCCTTTTCCTTGGGATTGGTTCTTGTTTGTACATCGTTATTCTATAGTTCTTTACCGCACGGCAAAAAATTAATAAAATGTCTTAAGTCTTTACAGTCAATGTGGACTGTGGTACCAGAGGTGAAATTTTATCACCTTAAAAGCCTAATTAATTTCCAAAAAATACAATCAGATATAAGGTTTAAGTACGCTGATCTTTTTCTTTGGTGGCTGAAAGTGCCTTTATTTGTCTTCATATATCTGTGGTAGCCATATTTCACTGGTCCCTTTGTCAATTGGTAAAAAGATGTATTACTCTTTGAGGAAGTTAATTAAGCAATCAACGTCGAATGTGCCAATCTATTTACGGCCTCAATATCCAAGGGCATGATTTGGCTGTTTTAGCTCTAGTCCAACAATTTGACATATGTCCAAATGAAGCAAATCATTAAGTCTTTTACCAAACTCTTCTTCTCCCTTTCTTTTTTCTAATAACAGAAGAATCTCCAAGGGCCAGTAACGCACAGTCCAAAACACAGTGGTTAATGGGCCCACCACTCTGTTCTTCGCCGCTTAAATACCAAGCTTTTGTTTATGGTTGGGTTCAAACTCGTGACGTGCACCTAATCCTCACGCGCTTGAATTCATGACACTATCATAACATACGATGATCATAAAGGGTTGATCAATTTAAATAGCACCATGTCATTTCTGGAGCAAAAACTCAAGGTAAACGAAAGTACCTCTAAGGAATAAAGGCAACAGAATCTAGTAGTGGTATTTGCAAAACGATGTACTGGATAAGATAAAAGAATTCTGGTATGCTGGATCCGAACTTATTCATCCCCTCTGGATCCAGATCTTTAATTTATTCCTGTATAAGGGAGCCTTTTAATTGACCTAGGACTATATAGGAGACTTGTTCACAAGATCAACTATCTCAAAATCACGCAACCCAATACATCATTCATTGTTAGCGTGGTTCGCCAAATTCTGTCGGCTTCTTGTAACAGCCGTTGGTATGCTTTAATGTGCATTCTCAGGTGTTTCAATCGCCATAATAATGACTATTATTTTTAAAACAGAGCAGGCAAGCAGAAACTCCCTTGGATAGACAATCCACCTCATCAAATCTCTTAGAAAGGTAAAAACCTTTCGAGCCATTGCTTTAACCGTGTGAGCGAATATGATAAAGAGTTGTTTCTTCAAACACTAAAATCTAGCGGATACAATTAAACCACTATAAAATCTCAAGTTTCATGAAATAAGTAGAAATAAATTTTTGGCAATTGATTGACCGGAGATATGTTGCTATGAGTCATCAATTCAGATGACCAACTAGTAAATATTCTTACATAATTTCAAGGTTTCAGAAATGACGGCATCTAAAAAAAGCTATTTTTAAAATTACGTCAATCTTTGTAATTGTGGTAGGGATTTCTGAGAATCTTCAGATAGCTTATATTAGATAGATAGTATTCTGTATTAAATGTGAAGATTTTATTACACGTGCTGCTTTCCTAATCTAGACCATATGTAAGCACTAGTTAAACCCTAAAATTTTAGGGCATAATAAACAAAATATTTCCAAAACCTCGTGTCCTCTTATTTTTCTTCTCCTCTTCCCTTTTTTACAAGAATAAATTAATCCTCAGACATTAGACAATATTCTGAAAAACTATAACTAAAGGATGAAAATTTGTCCAAAATAACAATATAACTAAAGGATGAAAATTTCGTAAACTTAATTATTTTTAAGAAACGAAGAGATAGAGGGATGAAAATTCCATAAGTTTTAAGTTATTTTAAGAAATGAAGAGAACCTAATCATGGTGAGTTACATTCATGATAGTATTGCCCACTTGACATAAAAAATAGAAACCTTGAACATATTCATAGAGACTGCACAGTTCGAAGAAAAAAACGCCAGGAACTTATGAGCTGTCACATGTTTGTGTTCTTATTCAAGGAGGCAAAGAGCATACTTTTAAGATCACAAACAAAGTAGAGATGGTAGATGCAAGAGTTTTGAAGACCACACCTCCTTCCCCTCAAACAACTAAGCAACTAACAAGTCACTGTGTTAATATTTCATTCTCTGTATTTTATGTACGCACACTCGAGGCTGGCTATGGTAATTCCAAAAAATAGCTTAAAAATCAAACTGAAGAAAGAGAAGCTAACACCAACCTCCTAGATGAGCAACAAGCAATGGTAATGCAGGCAACAAAGCTTTGGTTTCCTCAGGCTTTCCAGCAGCAATATTAGTTAGGCACCAAGCAGCCTCAAGCAACTACAGCAAGGCAATGACCCAGGAAAGGAGATTGTTAGTAAATAGGTCTCAGGACATTGAAACTTTTTTACATTTACTTTAAAAGACATATAAGTCCACCGTTAATCGCTTTGGTTACCAACCATGAGAGAGAAATTTCTATATGCGATGATTCAGTAACATGTGTATATTGTGTGAAATCAAAAAAGCAAATATAACAAGAATTTAACCAAATAAAAGTGTGATCTTCCATCAAACACACAGCAACTCCCGACAAAGCCAAAAGTACGGTTTACTCTAGCGCAGGCATGCTATGTGTCAAATGGAAAGTCAGTAAGAAGAGCTTAAAACTCCTGATATTAAGAGTCAGCAATTTTTAACACGTTCCTTTACCTGTTCATCTGGAGAGCCAAATGAAAGACACTGAATAAGCAGCGGTATAGCTCCAGCCTGTAGGGCAGCTTCAACAGGAGGGAATTCCGACTTAGAAAGAAGGCGTCTTAGCTCACGAAGAGCATTCACCCTTTTCTGTGTTGCCCCTTTACCCCTAGCAATTGTAAGACATCATAATCAGTAACTGAAAGGGAAAACATATGGCATGATGAACTGACATACACATAAAGCTTATAAGAATCACAGGTGAAGACTACATTTGAAATCATTTACAAGGCCCCCGTCTAGACTAGGGAAGCTCCAAAGATCAATGGCAAGGCGAACGCTTAAAGGACCAAGAAATTCATTATTAAAGTAACTCTACTACAACAACCCTTATGCCTCAATCACACAACAAGTTGCAGGCGGTTATTCTATACCCATTCATTTTCTCCAATATTTAATAATTTATCTTTTCATACAGATTAGAGATTCTCTATATATCGCACTTATACCGATGAAATTGCTAACTAAGAATACACCAAGAATGTTATATGAATGGGGATTCCTTGAATAGCCGATGATGATTAAAGGCGTTAAAAGAGGATAAGGTAAACCTAAAATCACAAGAAAACAAGATAAACAACGTAAATAAACAGAAGCAGTTACAAGGAAACTGAAATTTAAGATAGAAAACAAAACTAAACAAACAAAATTTCTTAATTGCAAAATAAAAGTTATTCTCCATACTGGTAAGCAACACCAAGCTTTAATTCTTCCACAGCTGACAAAGTCCGAGCCTCCAAAACTGATTGATCTTCTTCAACCATCATATCACTATCATCAAGGGAGGCATCATCAGAATCACCACTAACTCCCACTCTGCATAAACGCTTTGTTCGCATAAGGGCTTCTCTCCTTTCCTTCCCAACTGTAACAGCATGTTGCCGTCTTCGCTGTGCTGCTGCATTGCCAACTGAAAACCCAAATTCACAATAAATCAAGCAAAACAAAGGGAAAGAACACAGATAAGAACAGCCTTTCCACACATAACAACAACAACAACAACCAGCGTAATCTCACAAGTGGGGTCTAGGGAGGGTAGAGTGTATGCAGACCTTACCCCTACCTTGGGAGGTAGAGAGGCCGTTTCCGATATGCCCTCGGCTCAAGGAAAAGCATTTCAAAGCCGGTCAGAAAAAGAAATAACGGAAGTGAAGAGACCATGGCAAAATACTATAGAAAGCATGACAAAGCATTCTGAAAAAAATAGGAATAGTAACTACAACAAAATTCAACACATAAACATAAGCAAATTCAATTCTTGATACGATTCATTTTTGTTCCAAGGGGGCCAAAAATCTACTATTGAAACATTAGCAAACAGGTAAAAAAATGAACAAAACTTGACTAATCAACTATATGTTTAGCTTTTCTTGAGCTAATAAAGAAAAAAACTATCCAACAACACAACCAAGCTTATGTTAACATTTATGCACAGATAAAAACTTGGTCTTTACATTTCAAGACTACCAAAAATAAAACTTTAAGAAAAAAAAAAAAGGTTCTTATTTTTTTTTCCACAGGAACAAATGTAGGAAAAGTAAGCAAAATAAACTGAGAAAAAAAAAAAAAGTGGATATACCTGAGGTTTTAATAGGTTCTCTTTTATGAGAAACTAAACCTTCATCTGCCATAGTTTTGATGATTTTTTCAATTTGGGGAACTTTGAATTATATGATAAATAAATAGGGTTCTATGATTTGTACACCAAAATCTTTGGTTTCTTGAAAATAAACGAATTTTTTTGCACTCAATTTAAGGATGAGCTAATTAACTCGTTTTGAGTTTCTGGGAAAATTTCATTTCAACTAGGTATAAATGGGTGCGCTTTTTTTTTTTTTTTTTTTTTTTTTTTTTTTTTTTTTGGTAGTTTTTGTTTTTTTCTTAAGTTTTTGTATTATTCTCACAATTCTTGTTTTAGTCAAAAAGATTCTGACACAAACAAATTAAAGTTGTATGCAATTTATAGCGGGAGCCTTTTTAACCTTTTTCTTGTTTTTCAACACGTACACTATACATGTAGTATTTCGAATAAGTAAGAATAAATTTTTTAAAAACATCGTAAATGATATTAAAAAGTGTGTGTTATGAATTAAAAAAATTTACATACATATTATCATAAATGATATATGTTGATTATGTTTAGGTACCTAAGACTATACGTGATAAATAATGATAGAATATCTAAAGAGTAAATAAATTAATACTAATAAAATATAACATGTTGACCTGTCAACTAAGGTAACTAAGTTCGTTAGCGTTTATCTAAGAATAGACTGATACCCGTGTGGAATATAACTTAAATAGTTTGACACAATAAAAGATAAAACACAGCAAAGTAGGTTACGGTATTCCGATACTTGATAGTTTGATATGTGGGAGCCGTTTTTCCCCTACCTAATTTTTGGACTAATACGTTGTACGTGTAGTGTTCTAAATCACTAAAAATCTTATTTTAAGAAAAACATAATCGATAAAAAAATGTGTTTTATTAAAATTACGACAAATTATTTAAAATGCTAAATGTTGATTATGTTTAGCTGCTTAAGATTATACGTGATAAATATCGATAGAAGTTTAAAGAGTAAATTAATTACTAACTATACACGTTGACGTGTCAACCAAGGTAACTAAGATCGTTATTGTTTATTTAAGAACCGACGAATATCTATATGAAATATAACTTAAATAGTCTAACACAAAAGAAGACAACTCACTACAAAGAAGATTGCTATATTATGATAATAGTAGATGCGGTATACATCACTGTGCAAATATTATATCATAAATTTAAATGAAAAAGTGAATAATTAATTAATTAGAAAAAATGTAGTGTATTATCACCAATTATCGCCATATATGCGTATACAATGTTAAGATATTAAGAAAAAGTGAAGAACTAATCTTAAGATACATATACAATCTTAAGATAAACGCAAATCATAAAAGCAGTTAATATAAATAAAATTTAACAAGCTGTTATATTATCTTGTCATCGCGACAACACTTAGTTACCGTTAGAGCAATTTAATGAATTTTACACCATCATTTTCATGCATGTTACAATGACCAACGTTTATCTTTTAAAATAAAAAAGATTATATTGCTAGATTATTGGATATCGACTTTGCAGGTCTATAATAAAAGCAAACCAAAAAGACACACAATATTTTAATTAAAAAGAGATTAAAAAATATTTAAAATTAATTTAAAAAAGAGACATTGTACCTTGGATTTTTATAATTCCACTTAGTCAACATATACATGCTGAAATTAAATGGTTTCTTCATCTACATTCAAGTTTAGATTAAGTAAATCTATTTTAGATTCATGTTAGTTTAAAGAAGATTTTTGTAATTTCACTTAGTCAACATGTACATGTTGGAATTAATAGTAGGTTCTTCATCTACATTCAAATTTAAATTAAGTGAATCTAATTAACTTCATGATTAAAAAACATAATAATGACTGGAAGGGAAGAGCTTAAATTGTACCATAGTTATATTTTTATATAGTACTCCACCTATTATGATTTTTTTTAATGATTTTGAACAATATAATTATGCAGGGGTAATTATATATAAGATTAGAAGGAACTAAAACTAATATAGGAACAAGATTTTTTTTTTGGGTCATGACTCAAGAAGACACAATTTTATTAAACAAACTAGCATAGTTTATTACATGAGTCGGTTTGTCTAGGATACATAGTACCTAGAATATCATCTTTGTAGGTAGATAAAGCAAAATTAAGGGGTACATCATAAAGTGAAAGTTTTCCAAATACTTCTAGGTTGCTTAGCTTTTATATTTGGCTAAAGCATTTGCCCCTTTGTGATCTTCTCTAAAGACATGTTTTATTTCTAATTAAGCATCCTTCTGTAATTATGGGTCACATGCAATCATCAATAATATTAAAGTAAATATTATTTACATCAGCTAACATTGATCATCTCTTTGCAGACTGTTTTGACTTATATGAAAAGCAAGTTTCTTTCAATGATAATTTCCAGGCCTATTTTTAGTGCCGTGATTTTTGCAAAGATATTTGTTGAGTGTTGTATAAATTTGTTCAAGCATACAATATTTTCTAATTCCCATGAATATTTTTTACTAAGCAAGTGTAAATACGTCATGTATATATAACTTACAAGAAATGTTCTTTAGTTTACTAAGCATTATTAACTTCTCAATAATATTTTTATACTTTTGTGCGATGATTTTGAAGGAATAGTATATTATCAAAGGACAAAATAATGTGTTCAATTTTTAAAGGACGTGTTGTTTTTTCAACTTCCACTTTGAAACTTTTCACTTTTATAATAGTATAGATTAGATAGTATATAGATTTATTGAAACGATAATGCAACTTGGAAGTGGTAATTAACTTGGTTAGTTTATATTGAATATTTCTTTTGTTTTTGTTTGTATTAAATTATTTTCTCATAAACTAGGGGATGATGGCCCGTGACAGCACGGCCCGATACTGTCATAAGTTTTAATCCTTTTTATCTTATTATTATAAGTTTTTATATTTTTTTATCTGAATAAATTTTATTTAGAATAAAATTTAATCAATCGATTGGTTTATTTTGCATATAAAAGAAGAACATATTATTACACTTTATTTAATAGTAAAATATATTTACCCTCTCACAAAGGTAGAATCTTAGCTGTATTCGATTTTCATATTAAGTTAACAAATACTTCCTCCATTTCTTTTTTACTTGTCCTATATTACATGATATTTCTCTTAGAAAGCATTTATTAGAAATTTATTTTATTAAATTAATCTTATTAATTATGCTTTGAAAATCTAAGTTTGATTAGTTGTATTTTATATAGTTACTTAATGATAAGGGTAATATTAAAAGAAGATAATAAATCCCTCTTAATTTGCAAAAATGAACAAGTAACATAAAAAAATTATTTTTAGCACAAAGGCCAAGTAAAAAGGAAGAGAGGGAGTATATGACATATATTTATACATAAACTATTAGTATTTAATAATAATAAATAGATATAAATTATCAGCTCATTAAATAACAGATCTGCTATAAGTTTACACACTCTACATATAAACTTGGGTATTGATAAATATTTGGACAACTTACATAAATAACAATCTTTTAATGCTTAATTGCTTTCAATCTGTAGCTATCTTTTTGCTATTTACAATTTGTAGCTACATTTTGGCATTTTCGCTATATTTCAGTGTATTTGAATATTTGTAGCTGTCACATTTTGGTTCCATTTCTCAAAAGTGGGTCATTCCTATTCCACTTAGATACTTTTTGCAGACCGTTATCGGAGGTGCACATTCAACCCGGCCAAAAACCCCAATTTTTAATGGTCAAAACTCCACGAATTTACAAATTAGTGAATTTACAATTAAAATGAGTTGGCACAATTTAATTGAGTTGGCACAATTTAAATGAGTCGGCACAATTTAATTGGCTACTTAATGTGATGTGTTGGTTTTACTATAACGATATTTGGTTGACCCACCTTAAGTGTCTTGGAATACAGTGTAACCAGTGTTTGTCGATGGGTTTGGCCTTGAATATACTATTTAGTTGTATCCATCCATATGTGATGTCATATGTATTTGGTTGTATTTGAATACATGTAACCTTAATTTCTCTGAATACATGTGTATTCAAAATGATGTATTTAAGTGCATTTAAATACGCGAGTTTTGGCTGTATTTGAATGTATTTCGATCAACAAGGTCGCCACTGACGTCGCAAGGTTGATTATATTTGAATGTGTTTAGTTGGTTATATTTGAATGTATTTATGCTCAGAAAATACAAAATGAAGAAAAAAATGTTGTAATTAAAAAGGAAGAATACAATCAAAACCGATTGGATCTCTAGTGAAATACAAACTATCACTGTATTTACACTAAAAAAAATGAAGAATACATTCAAATCCTTTTATAAATACACTGTATTTACTCAGATCTGAGATGCAAGACGGAGAAGAAACCATGAAATACACTTAAATATACTCAAATCTGAGATACAAGAAGGAAAATGACGAGCGTGTGTATTTGCTGTAAAACCCTTGACTATGTGTGACTTGTATCTGCTCAACAATCGCTGTAATGGAAGAAGACGATGTTGACAAAAATAAACCAATACAATGAAGAAAAACTACACAAAAACAACTTACCCAGTTTTTTAGCAACCACGATTTAGGGTAAAAATCGTGGGAAGAATCCGTGTTGTGAAAGTATGGCAAAAAATACGGTGAAGATTGAGAAAGAACGGGATGAAAATGGGTTGAAAGCGGAAGAAGTGGAAGAATAGCGAGATACATGGGTGTAAACCATATTTTTATTGACTAGCGATGTCTTTTGTAATATTTGAATGAACTATAAATAAATTAAAATATAGTTATTATATATAATTACCGCTTAGAGTTAGTTATGTCAAGTAAAAATTCCTAAATATTTACCGATCACCATCTTCAAATGGAAAATATGTTGTTGACAAAAAAAAAAATGGAAAATATGTTGAGGAAATTAGGGACTGAGGCCTAACTAAGTCTGACCACATGTGTTACGTGTCAATTTTTGAAAAGTTTAATGGGCTCCACCATATTCAATGACTTTGTAATGTATGGCATATCTGTAATTTAACAGAAAAGGATGGACCTTTTTTTGGACTTGTTGATAAGGTCCAAGCAAAACAACTTAGAAGACAACTTTCCTAAGCAAGCTCATTTTGGAAAATGTTTGAAAGACCAAAAATACCCTTATTTTAATTTTCTTTGACAATAAGCTAACATGTTGAAACCAACTCTTCTAGTATATTCAAAATTCAAATTTGTTCGAGTAGCCTTATCATTTCCTCCTTTATTTCTACTTATATAGAAGCATGGGTCTTATGCCTAGATCGACATGTCTGCTAAAAAGGAATTAACATTCAAATTGATGGCATTTTAGTCACTTAATTAGTTGCCCAATTCCACGTGTTTTACCCTGCAGCCACCACTTATACGTGGCCTTTATGCCCGTTATCAATCTGTGTCTCTGTTAATATACTTTCTCATTTCCTTTCAACTTTCAATTTTCAATTTTCAATCTCCAGCAAAATCTTTCTCTTTCTTCCTTTCAATGTGTGTGTGATGCCTTTTCCCTTTTATTTTTCTTTGTTTAAGAGGAATTTTGGATTGATTTTTGTGCTTTAATGTGTTTTTCTGATTCATACTCAACAATCTAGGTTTCAGGTTCTATATCGTCAATCCAGAAATCCTAATAACGTCAATTTGCGGTAAAAAGGGAGGAAATGTCCTGACTGGAGTGTGATGAAGTGAGGGGAGCTCAAACGACCAAAAGTGGAACAAAAATCGTTGCCCGTCGACGAAGCTCTTCTAGGAATGGGACCATATTACTGTTTTCACTGCGAGTAATTCCAACTTCCTTACAACTCAATTACCAATAGGTTTTTATTCAATTTAACGCATTTTTCATCGTTCGTCTGGTTGATTTATGTTTATTTATAGTTTCCCTTAATTAGCAAATGTTATAGTGAGAGACGAAAATCTCCAAGACCAAAAAGCACGGGAAACGGTATGATTATGTTTTTCAACTAATTCGATTTCTTTTTCAGTATATTACAATTGTGTGTATACACACACACACGCGCGTATATTCCTATATATGTTTTTACTTTATTTATTTATATATTCCTTGGTGTTTTATTGGTCACCAAATAGGTGATGACCAACTACCTTTAGTAAGAAAAAACATAGAACCTAGTATACAACCTACTTTTCGTATACAACCTATATATATATTAGATATTCCTTGTTCTTAACAGTTTTGAACCATAAATTGTAATTATCTTTTTTTAATTACATATTCCACTACATAATTAGACATCATCCAGGTGGTAACTAAATTAATCTATTCTCCTTTTCTTAATTAAACTGAATAATATTTGATTAACTGCGTATCCATATTAATTTTGTGTATTTGCTACTTGTCTCAAATAGAAAAAAACTCTACTGTAATGTAGAATGAATAAATAATGTCAAATTGTGAGCTCATTTATAATAAGGTTATAATTCATTTTAGTTCATAGTTACTTCAATATTAAAAGTGAATAAATCATTATGTTAAGAAATAATGACTTGATACTTCATTCAAAGTATTAGATACGTTAACGTGTTATCTTTAAACAAGTGAGTATGTAATATGACATTTCATTCTAAGTGTTAGTGTTTTCTTAATCGAATAGCAAAACTAAGTGAGTTTTGGTGTTCAAAAGAATTATAGTACTTTCGTACATCATTTGTTTAAGTATGGTGATCATCGAAGTGAATGAAAAAATGAAAAAAAAATGTTCTTTTACTAAACGCACGCACGTAGACTTGAATTCAGGACCTAAGGGTTCTATAATCTATAAATATACTTTGACCAATTTGCTAGAATAGCATCATCTGCTATTTTCTGTCACCGAAATTCTTTTGGACATCTTTTTGAATAGAGCAAAATGGTTAAATAAATGACTTTTCAATATTTAATAAGAAATTCCATGCAAAATATAGGTTTGTTGCATTCTCATAATCAAATTGGCAGCAATTTATGATATCCATGCTTTGTTTTGGTTTTTATGTTACAAACTTGTGTTCTAATGATCCTTAACGATTCAATGTTTCAATCAAAGTCAACCATAGAGTTGACTACTTGTTACATCCATTATTTTTTTTTAAAAGATTAATTGACTTAAATCAAAACATGTTAAATTAGCAAGTTTAGATATAATTCAATCAATTTAAATAAATAAAAAATGAATGTAACAAGTAATCAACACTATGATTGGCTTTACTTGAAACATTGAATCGTTTTGGAAATAAATAATCTCTTAATAAACAAACATTTCAGAGCTCAAATTATTAGAAGAGATTGTTTATCAGACTCTAAAACATAATCGGACCCCCTATTATATAAAGATGATAGAGATGTAATGATGTGAAACGAATGAAATGGTGTCATCATTTCCTTAGCTTGTTTTGCATTTTATAAAATTTTGCTTTCTAAATATATATTTGACTTTATTACATTATATGTATCTTTTTATGTTGAAGAAGATAACAATACTTTATTAATTTGCTAGAATATACTGTAGGGAATTATCTAGCTGTTGTGCACCAATCCTCATCCTCCTTACTCTTCTCTCTTTCATCTTCATCAAACGACCACCGGCACCGCCAATTTAGAAAATTTGAATTTCAGATCCCTAATTTTTTTTTAAAAAAAATGATATCTTCTCTCTTTCAAAACAGAAAAAAAAATAAAATTACATACCTTTATCCTCATCCTCCTTACTCTTCTAGCTGCTCACGACGGCTGGTGTGTCATGCGCGGTGTTTCTGAAATTCAAATTTTCTAAATCTACAGCCGCCTGAGGTCGTTGATGATGAAAATGAAAGAGAGGAGTGAGGAGGATTAGGATGAGGATGATGGTAAGTAATTTTTTTTTTTTTTTTTTTTACTGTTTTGAAAGAGAGAAGATATCATGTAGGAAATTTTTTTGGGGATTTGAAATTCAAATTTTCTAAATCGGCGCCGTCGATGGTCGTTGATGATGAAGTTGAAAAAGGGGACGGTAAGGAGGATGAGGATGAGGATTGGTGCACGACAACTATATCTTGTAAGAATATATTTATGGGGACGTTATAGTATTTTATTATTAATTATAATCTCTTAATAAACAAACCGCCGATATTCGATTTATATTCTTTTGAAATGCTTCGTGCAATGTGCTACACAAAAATTATCCGTAGACGTAGAAAAAACAATCACATACGGTGCAAATTGCATCAAGTGCTTTTAGCAAGAACGACGAAGATTTTATTTTAGTACCGATAGTATATTATAAAATTAAATTAACATTTTAATCTCCATTTTCAATTAAAATCTTACAATAATATAAATGAAAATTTTAATCCTCACCATCTTGTAATATTGGACGGAATGTGCATTTTGCACTTTTTCCGTTCTCACATCCATCTACAAAATTCTTGGACTACTCCGTTATATATAATTGTATACGGAGGCAGATCTAGGATTTAAATTTCAATCTTTTAAATTTTTTAATTGAACCATTATATTTCTCTTTGGGTGCATATATATTATTTATTATAAATTTAGTAAATTTTTACATATAAATTTGTACACTGCATCAAAAGTTTGGGATTCAATTGAACCCCAAATTATAATGCTCCATCCGCCCCTGATTGTACACACTGATAGTCTGATACATATACATTTCTTTATCCAAAAATTAAATAAAATTTTCAAACGGGCTCAAGTATGTAAAATTACTTGGTAAAGTTACTTTAATTTATTTTTTATCAATAAAATCACTTAATTTAATTTTTACTTTTTCTCTCACAAATCGGAAATCTAATTTGGCATGATTTTTAAAATAAATTTCTGACTTTCCGTGCCTTGTAGACAGGGGCCCACACTGAATTTTGACTCAAGACCTCACTTTTGAAAGCGATTCTTGTTGGGAGTTCTAGCTTCACATAGAAGTACAAAGCTGAATATAACGTGCCTTTCTACTATACTCACAAAACCAACATATATAGTATATATTATATACCAATGTGTTAGCTGATATTTGATCTTTTGCCTTAACAGTAGTAATCAGAGAATTAACATCTTGTTTAGTGCTGATCTTCCTATGTTAACTCTTCTTATTTAAAGTTTTAGCCACTTTTGTTTGTATTTTCCTGTCCTTTCTATTATGTATGAAAAAGAATACATAAAAGGTTTCTATCAAGAACTAGAAAATTTCGAGATAACTGTGCACTCTTTTTACTGATTATATTTGTTCATATTATGGCCAAACGTTCCTTACCAGAATTTTTTTCATACTCGAACATAAAAGCTCTACGGTCTGCACAACCCTTGGTGGTGTCAAGTGACGATATTACATTTTAAAGAAACACATTGCTAATATCAGAGGCGGATCTAGGATTTGAAGGTTCGGGGTGCCACACCGTTCAAATAGGGTAAACGGGTCGGTTTCTTCAAAATTGAGTTACGGTTCGGGTCATTTATCTATTTCGATTAATATAGACAAATAAAATATGCCGATATCGGTTAACGATGCCTAAGCGGCCCTATTTATTTATTTATTTATTATTTTTTTTTTTTTGTAGGAGTAAGAGGCCTTATCCTCTAAAACTTTGAGAAAGATAAAGATTTTGTACGTTAAAAATCTGAACCTCTATAAACCATCTAATACCGTTATCTCAATAGATTCATACTCTATTTTCTGGTGCCTTGCATATATAGTGTAGAAAGAGTCAAAATTGTACTTCAACCCACTCATCTTCCATAAGCGCGAACGTTGGTAAAGATCAAAGCAACCTTTAAATTTGAAAACTCTTAACATAATAATATTCATCATTTTAAAACTTGAATTTGTTTTAAAATTTTAAATTTACGATTATATATATATTTTTTAATATTTATGTGACATTTTAAAAATTAGTACTCATTGATATAGGATACGCACTCAATGCACGCATAAAGAGATTAATACTTAAAGAAAGAGGAAGTAACAAGAGCCAAGAATTAATTAAAGCATAAAAGAGTTAATTTGGATTAACAAAGAATAGCAAGTTAAAAGAATTAAAGATACATAAAAGTATAGACCAAGCTAGAAAAAAAAAAAAACATGTGCACTCAGTTCGATCTTTCGCAAGGTTATATGTTGTTGGCACTTTTCACTCTTTTGTTCTTGGGGGTGGCAAGACTTATATATATTTCATTTCTTATACATATCCGTATATATATATACCAAGTTTTAGCCGAGCGGTCCGGGTGCCGTGGCATCCCATCCATCCACATAAATCCGCCTCTGGCTAATATTATTGGGTAGTTAGTCATGAATATATTACACTCCAAGTTGAAATTAAATATTTAGAACTACATAAAGAATATAGAATTACAACTGAGCAGATAATTGAGAGAATCATGAATTCATTCGTTCATTTTTTATCAGTCTTCTACAATAGAAAGACAGCAGTAGAAGAAAAATGGGACAAGGTGATTGCTTTTCATTTTATAGGAAATTGACTAAACTTGATCATAACTCATACAGAGACAATCAACACAAGATTACTCTCTTATTGATTATAAAAATATATTTTTTTTAAATTAGGGGTAGGGGAAGGGAAAATGGGGGAAGGGAAAATAGGGGAAGGGAATAAAAAGCTAATTTAATTCCCCACACTTTTTGTTGACAATTATTTTTTTATGCACCATGTATTTAATCAAATAAATAAATGCATAACATGTGTTTGTTATAAATAGACTACTATTACTTATCATGATTAGTTGATATATCTATCTTTTCAATCTATTAAATTTCTTAATCATAATAAATTGACCTAAACACTAGATACAAGTAAAAATTTACCTTCTTACGTGGGGTAAAATGTTTCTCACCCCCTGATGATCAGGAAAAACAACTAGCTGCACCGAAAGATTATTCTCTTCTAATCAGTGAAAGAGACAAAAATAAAAGGTGACAATAACATGCGTTAAAGGGGTTACATATCCCAGTAATTGTAGTATAAAAAGATATGGTTATCGAACATTATTCGGGCTAAAGTCTTAGCTACATATAAAATTACAAACTATGACTATTATTTTAAAAGTAATTACAAAGTCAAGCTATTATAAATTTAAGAGTCACTACGAAAAACTAAAGTTCCGAGAGTTACAAAGCAAGCTTCAGCCTTATATTGATCATATGGCTTGAAAACAGGAATTGAACTATATGAAATCGGAACTCCTCTTATTCTTCAATAGTTCATT
This sequence comes from Lycium ferocissimum, assembly GCF_029784015.1. Taxonomy (NCBI): domain Eukaryota; kingdom Viridiplantae; phylum Streptophyta; class Magnoliopsida; order Solanales; family Solanaceae; genus Lycium; species Lycium ferocissimum. The sequence continues at coordinate 7,618,229 of NC_081344.1, read as the reverse complement.
GATAGAGCGATCGGTCAACTGCTTGGTCGTAAATAATTAGATAACCAACAAAGTTACACGCATAATAATGTAAGAATAACAAAAATACAAATGATAATATATACTTTAACCTGATTTCCTAGTTAAGCGGATTGGTATCCGGATATTTTCATCCAAGTTTTAGCTCAATATACTACATAATTTTTTTACACTATCAAGTTAAACCTGCAATAGCATATACATAGCTGTTAGAAACAAGCGTGATCGCGTAACCAAAAAATAAAGTAAATAACCTGCTACACAGGTTAAAGTGCACTAAAACGTAAATAATTTTTAACACTATCATTATATACTAAATTCTTTTTTTCAATATACTTGAAGGCAGAGGCGAATTCAGGATTTCAAGAGGATGGGTTCACTATTAGCTATGGGGTGTTTTGATTTCTTTTGTCTTTGGTTTGTTGCAGCTTAGCGCCTATGGGCTTTTTGATTTCTTTTGCCTTTGGAATTTGGGTAATTAGAAATAACGGGAAAAAAAAATTCACCAGATGTAATATAAAAAAGAACACGTTTTTTTTTATTTTTGGGTAATTAGAATTATAAAAGAAAAATGATTTAGAATAATATAAAAAAGAAAGTTAAAAGGTCAAGTTTTAGAAAATAAAAGCATAGAATGTGCAGGAGCTCGGGTTCAAACCCAAGACGTTGAGGAAATAAACACAACCCCTAACCAGTGCTCCACTCAGCCTAGTTTGACCATGTGTTCCTTCAGGTAATATTAGATATATTTTCAGAATTATACATATAATATATCTTGTTTAGTCGAGTGACCGTGTATTCACGTGACCCAAAATTAATATATAAATTCGTCCCTGCTTGAAGGGGAGGCATGGGGTGTCTGTCAGACGAGAAGTTGACATGGATGAGGAAGGACCATGCCCGTCCCACTGAGTTCATTTGCTGTTGCCTGTTGGTGATGCCATTGAAGCTCTGCATA
>NC_081344.1:7538856-7617153 GCF_029784015.1 Lycium ferocissimum | reverse complement strand
AAAAAATATTTAGAATAACATAAAAAGAAAGTTAAAAAGGTCGTTTTAGAAAATAAAAGCATGTAACGTGCAGAGCCTCTAGTTCAAACCCAAGACGTTGAGGAAGTAAACACAACCCCTCAATCGCCCACTCAAATTTCTGGGTTTATTGTGTTCCTTCGTGTAATATTAGATATATTTTTAATTATACACATAATATATATATTTGTTTAGTCGATTTATGCGTACGTGATCCAAAATTAATATATAAATTCGTCCTTGCTTGAAGGGGAGGCATGGGGTGTCTGTCAGACGAGAAGTTGACATGGATGAGGAAGGACCATGCCCGTCCCACTGAGTTCATTTGCTGTTGCCTGTTGGTGATGCCATTGACGCTCTGCATATGATCATGTCTCATATATTACTATATTATATAAGAGCAAATGTGAGGACTTTTGTAGTCCTCACAATAATTTTTCAATTTTTTTAAAACTTTTTAATTAATTACTTTTATGTTCTAATCTTATTTATTTAAGTCAATTTTTTTGTTTTGTTTTTAAAAGTCACTTTTCAAAAGCTATCGAACTTTTAATCTTTTGCCCCTTCTACAATAATTTTCAAATTTTTTTAAAACTTTTTTAATTAATTACTTTTAGGTCCTAATCTTATTTATTTAAATCAATTTTTTTGTTTTTGTTTTTAAAGTCTACTTTTCAAAAGCTATCGAACTCTCTTACCTCATTTTTCACGTTCTTTGATTTTCCGTTTGGTGCTCGATATCGCATTCGAGCCCAATTAATCCGGATAATTCGCACCGCATCGCGCCTATCGGGGGGAGCGCTTCCTCCAAAGATTTTTTTTTCCATATCCATGTTCGAACCCCTAATCCCCGATTAAGAGAGGGCAAAACCCATCATTTGCACAAGGATTAAATTATATATTTGTCTTAAAAGTTCATTAAATTATGTATAGATTATTTATTTAGAACTAAATAACTTCAGAAAATTAGGATACATAAGTTATAATGTCAAATTCTCAAGGTTCCAAATTTGATTTGAATTAAATAATTTCATCAAAATGGAAGTTAAAATATTAAAGGAGTGGAATGAAAATTTTGCTTTATATAACTACGCAACAGAATGCTGATACAATGGTATATGGTGGTTGTTGTTGTTGTTGTACACTTGTACTAACACAAATTATATTCTTTAGTTAAAATATCTACTTTTATATCTTGAGTTTGGCCCGGGCCTCACATAACTAGTTTACCAAATAAGCATATTGGCAAAAAAAGAAAAAAAAAAATTGTTTGGTGCAGTTTTTGGTGTTACTGTTCTTTAATTTGACGGGATTTTCCTAGTTTTTCTATTAATTTTTTTTTGCAGTTCTTGTAACCTAACAACCAAAGTTTGCTAACTATTTGATCGAGACCAACAATGCTCACTTTGAAAAATTTAAAATGAAGGATCAAAACTGTACATGAATATATTTAAAGAACTATTTAAATCTATCCCCAAAGGACCATTTTTTTATTTTCTTAAGGTCTTTTAGTCAATTATTTTCATATTAGGCTCAAATGATGCATGAATTGTCTAGCCTATTTCTCCTATCTTGAGAATAAATTTGGTACTTTAACAACAAAACCCTAAATTCCAAATTACATTGAGGAGACTACTTCTTCGACAGCAGGTTTGAGCGCACTCATTATCTTATGCTCGAATATAATACTTTTTATATATGTAGTTATTTTAAAAACAAGTGTAAATTCCACATCTTGATCTGCAGTGCATTTAAAAAGTTCCAACCACAATATGCTACAAAGAGCAGAGTGAAGGGTGCCAATCTCTGCTTAAGATAAAGAAAGTAGAAAAAATATGTTCCATATTTTTCAACTAAAGTCCAAATACAAATCAAATCGAAATAATAAAAACGTAAAACACAAAGTCCCCATAATGTGTGTAGTGTATTGCAGAATTTATTAAATCCAAGAGAGGAAATAAACAGAAGAAACAGGATACAGGGAGGGTTTGGTATTTAGTAGTGGAATTAGGTCCAGCCAATTGGGGTCTGCTAAATGTGATGTCCTTCTATGACATTAACAATAATACACACATGGGACTGTCCACTCCTTCCCCTCCAGTTCCCAGACCTTTCTGAAACAATTAAAATAAAAATAAGATATTCGAAATCGGTTATTTTACGAGTATAGTTTTTTATCTACTAGTAGTGTACATAATTTTTATGTAACCGAGTTAATAACTATTCCTACAAGATATTCCCATGGCTTTGGTTTATAAGTTGGAGGAGTGCAACGCTCAATATGTGGTTAGATTCACATAATGAATTTCAATCCCGTCGTGAATAAAACTTGGTATTTGAATGGACAAAAATAAAAGGACGAATCCATTATTTACCAAATTTCGAGTTGTGATATAGGCGGCCCTCGAGGATTTTTGAGTTACGTAAAAGTAGTTATTACAAGTAACTGACTATATTGAATGTCGGTGGGAACAAAAACATAGGGTATATTATAACCCATTGCAACCAATCAAAACTCGAGTGTGTGATTTTTTTGGATTGGTAACTGATAAGTACTATTCTCGCTTTTCAATTTATGTGATACTATTAAAATTGATAATATTAAGTTGTATTTTAATACAGAAATGTGACACTTTTGTATGACAAAGTAAAAATAAAATAAATGTGCCACATAAATAGAGACAGAGGGAAAGCAAGCTGGCTGAAGTTCTGAACTAGGTAAAAAGGAACTCAAATGAGATTAAAAAGAATAGGGATGTTTTTCTTTTTCACTACATAAATGTTCCAACCCAACACATCTACATCAGGACCTTGTAACTAATTGTCAATTGCTGTGTTGGATGGCGACATTTTCCATTGCCAAATATTGTGAACTTTCTTAACGATGTATTTATTTCCTTCTCCCGGGCCCTATCACTTCATGCTTGTTCCTTGATCCATTTCCTCCCCATTACTTTAAATATATAGTTTCTTGATCAATTAGCACAAATATATTCACAACAAAGACCCTTTAAGTATTTGAAATAAAAGCTCAAGATTCATTTTAGTTCATTCTTGATATTCTCTTTGCCATGGAGATGAAGGCTAGTTTCATTTGCATTTTCTTGTTTTTCCTCCTCATTGCTCCTTGTTCTTCTTCAGGTAATTTGTCTTCAAAGGAACCTTCAAACTTTTGTTTATGAAATAGTTTGTATTTTTCTTAACTTAGTGTCACTACTAAAAAAATGTGAATTTTCGATGGACATTAACGTCAGACCGTCGACATCGGAAATATGGGATTTCCAACAGAAAGTTCAACAAAAGTCAATTTCTAACGGATTTCGTTTGAAAATTACGTTTTTTTTAGTAGTGTATGGAATTTAATTATGACTAATGGAAATGGTATTTCTTGACAGGGAAAATGGATTTGTTAAACATGGATTCAGGGATTTATGAAATTGATTATAGAGGTCCAGAGACTCATACTTATATTCCTCCACCAAAAGGATCAAGGGGAAAGCATAGGTTTCATCATCAAAGCATGTTAAAACATCGCAAATTCAAAGGCTTGAAAGCTAGTAAACCTGGAGAAAGTGTAAGAAATTTACTCTCTTCCAACACATGAACGATTTAATTTTTAATGAGAGGCAGATCCATAATTTTGACTAGAGGGTGCTGAATATCACTATGTTAACATCTTTTGTGTCACAAAAAAATCGAAGTTGATATATGGAAATATGTAATTCGAAATATAGTCAAACCTTTCTATAACAGCATCGTTGGGTCCAAAAATTTTCAGTAGTTATAGAGAATGACTGTTCTCTATACACCTATAACAACATTGACATTTAATCATATTTCGCTGTCATAGGCAAAAAAAATGCATAAAATCTAATTTTCATATTTAATTGCCAAATTCTAAGCTTAATCACACTTTGTATAATGAAGGAAAATCGTTTAAATGATCAAATATTTGGTCAAAATCTCTACACTTATTATTGGTAATCATAGATATTCTATTTTTATAAAAATGGTTAATTATTATATACCAAAAAAAGAAGATAGCTGTTATATGGGGGTAATTTTATAAAGAGCGTGTTGTTATAAAGTTGGTTGTTGCTGTTATATAGAAGTAAAATATAACATAAAAATTCGGTTCCGAAAAAAGTTGATTGTTATAGAGAGGTGTTGTTATATGCGGGTGCCGTTATGGAGAAGTCCGACTGCAGTTTTGAACTATATATATACGTATAGTTGAATTCAAAGATAATGAATGCGCTTGCATATGCCGTCTTAAATAAAGATCTGCCCTTGTTCCTATGAATTCCTTTTTTTTTTTTTTTTTTTTCATTTTTCTTATTCAATTTCTGATTTAGTAATTGGCTTTTTGTAGGGGAACAAAATTCGTGGATGAATTTGTAAGAAATTTGATGTGTTAGGGGGAGTTCTTTTGAAATTTGGATGAACAATCAAGAAGTTTGGATGAAGCAAAAGAGCGGATAAGTTTTAATTTTTTTCCTTTCATATATGAGATATATAAAGAGTATCTGGAGAGCAATATATGTAATTACATATCAAAAGCATTAGAATGGGGTTCTTTTCTGTCATTTATAATATATCTCGCAAAATATGTATAAATGAGGCTTGTGACCTGTGAGATACTTTGATTAGACGTGCTATTAGTTCATTATTATATTGTTAATCAATGATATCCCTGAATGAGACATTATTGGACTATTTTTATTTAATCTATGTAGAGACATAACTTTGTTAATGAGAACTCGCTCCAAAGTCCAAGTTAATTTCATAGTACTATCCTAGTTGTTGATACTTCAAAGTATAGTTTAAATGATTAACTAGTTCATGAATCACTTGATAGAAATATTCTAACATGGAGTAGAACTCAATAGGAAAGAGATTCATTGATAAACGATAAAATGTTGAACACTTAATTCCAATGCAAAGGTGCAAAGACTTGTCTCATGGTTAAAGGTGCTAACTCTTATCTGATGCAAAAACTGTGGTGGATATAATATGGAAAAAGGTATAGTTTCATGAGAGATAGACTACTTGCGAAAGCTTATGAGTTTCTTTGAAAATGTACATTTTGTATGTGTGTGTGTGTATATGCCTAAATCTTGAAATATGCTAGCGTACAATTTAGCCAAGTTTTCTATTTCGTTGTTACGTAAGGTTATTTGGGTTTCATCTTTTAACTTGAGACCGTTTATGCATTAATGAAGTAAAGTCGTCTATTATCAAAAAATAAAATAAAATCCAATACTATAAAGGTCAGCGATGCATCAGCTGAACACCATAATTGATGAACGATTAGGTGAATTAGGTGCTAACAACTCATATTTGTCTTAGTAGTTTTTCGTGGCAACTTTCTATCCTCTTTTCCATTACTTCGAGAAAATATGAGTCATAACTTTTTCCCTTAATGTGTTGAGGTTGGATTAATAATCATTAGTGGAACCAAAATTTATGTAAGGGGATTCAAAAATAACACTACTCTAATATCGCACTTAAAATTTGAACCCATGAGCTAAAATAATTTTTAAACCCTCTTTGCCACTAAATTAGAATTTTTGGACCATTTTCCCTTTGTTACAAGATAATTCAACAATTTATATATAATCAAAATTATTTTTTCCTATATGCCTAGTATAATTTCTCAATGCATCGAATTCAACGGAACCCTCTGCTCTACATAGCTCAGTTCTTGTTAATGAATGGTTGCTCCAATGAGAAAAATGCTTTACAAGATACACTAAATATCATTTTGGAAATCACACTTAAGGAATAATTACCACAATTTTTCTTTTCTCGAAAATATATTTTTCATTTTCTTTTTTTACTATTTTTCTCCACTATTTACGGTCATCCTCACCTAAAAACGAATAATAATAAAAAAAAAAAGAAAAAAAAAAGAAGACAAGGCAATGATCGTATTCATCGCATTCCACACAGTTTTTGTACTCCTAAAAAAACACATAGAAACGAGAGATCTTTGAGGTTGACATCCTTCTTTTGTTCTTCTTGAGACATCTCTTAGATCCCTCTTCATTCAATTCTTGAAATTCCAACATTCAAATCAATTCTGGTATTTGCTTTTATTCTTTCTGAAAATTTCTTATTATGGCCAATATGGAAGAATCAAGCCCATTTCTACCTTCTCAAAAATCCGACCCAAACAACGAAATGAAGCCCATCAAGCCCAGTTCTTCTTCTATTGCGGGCAAAATCCCAGCTCCTTCAGTGGACCCGGTTAAGCCCAATACTTCATCTGCTGTTCCAATGGGATGGACAGCTGATGGGTTGCCTATGGGCCATAGCGGTGGGCCCACGGTGGTGGGGGAGCCCATCATGCATAGGGCCCAATGGGAATCTGGGCTTTGCTCTTGTTTTGGAAAGAATGATGAATTCGTTAGCAGCGATTTTGAAGTTTGTGAGTTAAAATTCCTTTATATTACCTTTATTTGTAAAAGTTTGTTGCTTTAAATGTATCTGTTTATTGAATTGTTATATTTAGGGTATTCAAGAGAAAATGAAAAATCAAAATAATGGAAATGAAAAAGGCGAAGTGCATTTTGACCTGATTTGGTTTGGTATTAAATTTGAAAATGCTAATAAATTTTTAGTTAATTTGGTTTTAGGAACAATGCTAGATCAAAACCGAAACAAATTGGAAATATATCCATTTCGTTACACTTCTATTTAGTTGGGAATCTATGTAGTTGTTTCTTCTTCAATTGTGGTTTGTTCTATGCTTAAAAGTGCCATTTGGTAGGATACATTAGTAGGTGGTATTGAACTTAATATCGACATAATTTTTGAGGGAATTTATGTATTATTTTATGTGAATAAAATGTTTAATAAGGATACGGTTATTAGCAATACGTGAATAAGCGTATCAAAAGACAGAAAGACCCTTAAAAAGTAGGTAATATTTGCATAAAAATAAAGGGTAGCCCGGTGCATGAAGCATCCCTCGTTCACGCGTGGTCCATGTAATTAATCTTTGCATAACATTTCAAGTATTATGATTCATCGCAAAACAATCACTATGTTATTATTCACAATCTGTATTATAATTGCTATTGCATGAACTGGCTGAGACATCATGTATGCTGCTGATGAATGCACTGGCTGAGAAGATCTAATTATGCATTACTTACAACAACACCATACTAAATGTGATCCCACAAGTGGGCTCTGGGGAAGGAAAAAATTATGCATTACTTATTCAAATGTTTTTTGAATGAGAGTCTTGGCGTAACTGGTAAAGTTCTTTGTCATGTGATCAGAAGGTCATAGGTTCAAGCTGTGGAAACAACCTCTTGCAGAAATGCAGGGTAAGGCTGTGTATGGCAGACACAAGAGGTCCGGCCCTTTCCCGGACCTCGTGCATAGCGGGAGCTTAGTGCACCAGGCTACCTCTTTTTTTATTTTTTATTTTTATTTTTTAAATTCAATGTTTTTTAATCGTAACCAATGGAAGGTTTAGAATTTGTATGATATTGACTTAATGGTGACCAAGAAGGTTTACCAAATAATATTGTCAAGTAAATTTGAAAAGATATTCTTCCAGGTTTACTTATTCAAATGTTTTTTGAATGAGAGTCTTGGCGTAACTGGTAAAGTTGTTGTCATGTGATCAGAAGGTCACAGGTTCAAGCTGTGGAAACAACCTCTTGCAGAAATGCAGGGTAAGGCTGTGTATGGTAGACACAAGAGGTCCGGCCCTTCCCCGGATCCCACGCATAGCGGGAGCTTAGTGCACCAGGCTACCCTTTTTTTTTTTTTTTTTTTTTTTTTTTAATTCAATGTTTTTTAATCGCAACCAATGGAAGGTTTAGAATTTGTATGATATTGACTTAATGGTGACCAAGAAGGTTTACCAAATAATATTGTCAAGTAAATTTGAAAAGATATTCTTCCAGGTTTGCCAGTGAAAAGAACAGTTAGGGAAATGTAACGGGTAGAGGTGATGACTGTTTGAGGAAAGTTGTATTTTGCTTTAGATATTGAAAGATTCAGAATTAAATCGTTCACACTTCCTAGTCTAAAGATTTTTGTCGCATCTTCTGATGACTCCACTGAAGCAAAGGATGACAATATTAAGGAGGCAGTATCAGACACTTAATTCTTTTAGTTTGTGTTTCCAATCAGTCGTTCATATTGGTTCTAGAACCCAAAATATTATATTCATTTGCTACAATTGCATTGTTACACCAGTTGAACATGTGATAGTCATGTGCATCGACATACAGTGTCAAATTATGAACTATCCTGTTAAAAAAGAAAAGAACTATGTTGATAGACAGTTGATGTTCAAGAATTATTCTCTAACTAGCTCTTATGTAATTTGTTCACTTTCACCTCCACTAGGTTGCAAGTTCTAAACGTGAGCAAAATTTCTTTTGTATTGCCCGTGTGCTTCACTGAATAAATCAATTTTGGTCCAAGTTCTTGCCTCTTAGAGCTATATTTGCAGTCAAATTTCATTCGCAATACGTAAAGATGTTATGAGTTTTTCTCCTTGCTTTCTTGTCATCACTTCATCATATACTAACAATGCCAGCCGTGGCACTGCACAGGTCTATTAGGAACTCTGGCACCATGTGTGCTTTATGGGAGCAATGCTGAGAGAATTGGGTCTTCTCCTGGAAGTTTTGCCAATCATTGCTTGCCTTACCTTGGTCTATACCTGATTGGACAGTCCTTCTTCGGATGGAACTGCATGGCACCCTGGTTTTCATATCCCAGCCGTACCGCTATCCGGCAGAGGTTTAATCTGGAGGTTGGCTGTCTCTTTGCTTTTTTTCTGTGTTTCCTATCAAGTGTTTTATGGATGCTGATTTTATACCGTAGCATTTGGGCTTTTGTCAATAAAGAATAACGGCTATGATTCATATTTCGCTCTTCTTTTAGTGTCGTTTCTAAGGATGTTATCTGATTTGTCAAAATATCGTCCAATCATGTCAAATTTGCTCTGTATTTCTATTTGTGTCTTATCTATGGGTGCTAGACAAGTTCACATAGGTTTTGTTTCCGTTAAATACCTGCAAACACTAGTAGTTCTGGTCATTCGTGATTTTGTGTGTGTTTTCTCACACATTACTTAGTATTTATTGAAAGTTGTTAAAGATGGGGACCTTTGTGGTTGAATTTACAGGATTAGGTGGTTAAAAACCTTTCCCCATGATTTATCAATGTTATTTGTGTCAAGCTCTTGCAGATGTGACCTAAGAATTGGCAGTTATGTCGGTGCATGTTTCGAAAATTTTATATGGATGTTTCTGTCCCCTTTATGAGGATTGGGATGTTAAACTTGCCTTTCTACATTTTTTGCATGAAGATAGATGTTCAATAAGAACTATTCTGCTAATGCTCTTTTTATTCTTATTTACTGTAACTTATTTGTTTCCGAGATTAGATGTTCTAATGCTACATTACAAGGCAATATGTTAAAGCTTCATCTTTGTCAAGCAGCTAGGTGTTAATTTGCTTCATCTTGGACCCCGTTTGATATTATTAGGTTTGGTAAAAGCTCGTAAATTTTGCACTTTAATGCCCATGTCATGAATAGTTCAAGCTTTAGGCTACGCAACTACAACAAAAAGCAACTGCGCCTCAATGCCAAACAAGTGGTTTCGGCTATATTAATCCTCATTGATCATGCGCTCCATTTAAGCTCATCTAAGTTGTAGGTCTATGCAAGATATATAAATTGGTTGTTCTCTCTAGTCGTACATTTTGGTTAACATCATTTAGCTTTGTTAGTTCCTGCTGTTTCCGCATCGTTTCATTTTTAACAAATGGCACCTAGGAGCTCTTGCTCTTCTTTCAATAACCTTATATTGGTGGCAGTAGTAGTAGGATTGTATCTTATTATACGAAGGGTGCTGGAAACAGTATCTGAGGTTTATTTCGTTGGCAGGGTAACTGCGAAGCAGCCACCAGATCATGTGGGTGCTATGGGGGCTTTGTCGAGGATGAGGAACGACGGGAGCAGTGTGAGTCAACTTGTGACTTTGCAACTCATATCTTCTGCCACCCTTGTGCTCTTTGCCAGGAAGGGCGTGAACTTCGTCGTAGGCTTCCTCATCCTGGGTTCAGTGCCAAACCAGTCCTGTTTATGATGCCCCCGGCGGAGCAGAACATGGGTCGCTGAAAGCAACTACTGCGCCATTGATTCCATTCCGTTTGCTACTTGGTTCTATTTGTTACAATGTTCGCTGACATTGTACTTGACCTTTTTTTCCTTTAATTTCTTGAAAGTTGACATGTAAAACTCGATGTGTAGATGATAATATATGGTAACGTATACACATAAAAGAGATGGATTTGCAATTTGTATGAAATCAGGATTACTCATACAAGAAACTTGTATTGATGAATCTGTGTAAAAGAGATTCGAACTAAGCAAGCTATTGTTATTTGTTTCTTTAGGCTTTTAGAATAAGGAATTACTACCTCTTTTATATTAGCCCAGCAACACAATTTTCCTGTAAGGAACAGCCATGAATAAATAAATAGCAAGTCCTTTCAGGCGTACGGCAATTGTTGTCTTTCAAGGGATAAAAGGATTTCACACTTATGCAACCATAAGAACTATACACTAAGCATTAACATTGCCAGAAATTTGGATATTAAGAAGAGCAATAATTCCGCTAGAAGAAGGGAAGTAAGTAGCTTACATGAAAACAACTCCCAAGTCACTACGAAAATAGCAGAATCTTTCGACTAAGATCTACCCATAATGGTGGAAATTGGTAACGTTATAAAGTCCAAGCATCTGTTGGCTATGAAACCAGACATTCTATCAGAATGAACAAGGGGAATATATGCCGGTGTGTCCAGGATACTTATTCACCAGGTGCTGAAACACCTTGCTTCAGTCTCTCCCTCTTCAGTTTCTTCTTGGAGACGGGCTTCTTTTTCTTTGGAGGTAGAGTTTTCTGTGCATACATGTAAAGTAGATAGTTCCCAACAAGGAACACCAATAACAGCCCACCAGCAAGAATTAAGACCATCAATCCTGGATTGAATCCTTTGACTTCAACATCTTTGGCCATATCTTTCTGAAGAACAAATAGATTAACAAGTGTTAATTCATGTTAACTCATACCGCATAATTCAATGCAAAAATAAAAGTACATAGAAAAGAAAAAAGGTTCTACTAAGCCCAAAAAGTGTAGAATCGGTAGCAAGTAACTATTTGTGTTGAACTCCCACTGCATAATTCAGTACAAAGTAGAGAGTACATTAAAAGGGAAACGAAGGTTCTACTAGCCTCAAAATGGCACAGAGTCTTTTTTTTTATTTTTTTTATTTTTATGAGTGGAATAGCACAGAAATTATCCTACACTTTGAGATATATCCAGTAATCCACACATTTGATAAGTGAAGAACATCACTTTTATCCCTTTCGTTGAACCAAAAAGCAGCTAGAATATTCTCACGCCTAGGAAATTGATAATTTCTTTTCTTATTCTTTTGGAAATGATGGTGTTTAGGCCAAGCTTACACAGCCATCGACTATCCTCCCACTAGTTCATGTATCACTACGTTTAGGTAAATGGGAAGAACTCATCTAAAAAGATTTCCTTTAATGGAATTTGAATCCTAGTTCAATGGACTTTAATTCAACTTCATTGACCTCTAGATCACACAAGGGATACATCTAGGAAATAAATATTACTAAAAGGAATAATACACTTTGACCATAACATTCTAAAGCTTGATTCCTGAAGCAACTATCGATGATACAGGGATCATGCAAGAATCGATGCATCTAACGTAGTCTAAAAATTGTTTTGTTCATGTCATCCTTGGGCAAGGCCATGCTAATATTCTCCGTATGGTTGCAATTTTATCAGATTGTCCTGTTAAATCTTTAAAAGTTGTCTAATAGCGTGAATGAATCCAGGACTTGATTTACCAAAATAAGGAAAACTAGATTTTGTTCTGGCCCCGGAAATTGCAATTACTAGACGAGAGAAAATAGCTCCTGAATACTACCTAAACCAAACCCAAACCCGAATTCTGCATTTCATACTCCAAAACTTAACTCTCTCCGTTCACTTTTACTTGTCACGTTTTGCTTCTCGAGAGTCAAACTATATAAACTTTGATCAACATTTTAAGATATATTTTTTCATCCTATTTTGTCGTTTGTAATATCTAAATTTTAAAATATTAAATTAATCTAATTTAATTTAGAGTCAAATTGACAAGTAAAATAAAAGTGAACGGACGAAGTATTTCGTAGTAGTTGTAACCGAAATTCGCGCTGTTAAGATATTTTGTGGAACAAAAGAATTATCTAGAAATCCCCATCATGAAGATGCAAAAAATCGAACAATAAACTCTTCTCCACCAAAAAAAAAAAAAAAAAAAATCATTTCATATCGAAGGAAAAGGAAAAACAAAAAAAGAAAGAACTGAGAAACATAAATTGAGAAGTAGAACAGGGCAGTGTTACTCTTTCTGTCTCAAATTATGTGTCTTGTTTATCTTTTCCACGCCCTTAAGAACATATTAATTAGTATTTCTCTCTTCCACGCCCCTCAGAACATAGCAGTATTAATTAGAAGGAGTTTTGACAATATTACCCTTACTTCAGGAACAATTACTGGAAAAAGAACAAAAACCCTTCTCCCAGCTAAAGACAAAAAAAAAATAAAAAAAAATCATTTCATATCGAAGGAAAAACAAAAGGAAAAAAAAAAAAAAAAAAGAAGAAGAAGAAGAAGAAAGAATAGAGAAACATAAAGTGAGAAGTAGAAGAGCGTACCATGCGATGGAAAGACGGGGGAGAATCTCCTTCGTAATCCATGACTTCTAGAGAGTTCGCTAATTTGGCAATACTTAATTTTCTCTTTTAATTTCAGTAGCTGAATTATTTTGCTGAAAAGTCCATCACTTGTCATGTTTGTTCTATGATCGGCCCCTAATGTTTCGTTTTTCTCGACTTGCATCCACTTTTGATTTTTCTTTTCCCACATACCCTTTCAAAATAAGTGTAAAATACCCGATCTGGCATACTATGTGTAATTATTCCTTCATTCACGATAAACAGAAAGATAAAAAGAAAAGCCATTCCATTTCGACAAAAGACTACACCCAAGTTTCGTAGCTTTTGGTTAGCTATTCCGATCATGATTTTCCTACCCTCAAGGGGAAAGGTACTTCCTTTTTGGGCCAGTTGTGGGCGAGGAGGGATTCGAACCCCGGACACCGTGGTTCGTAGCCACTTAGCATTTTTCATAGCATTTAAGAAAATACTAACTTCTAGAAGAAAAAAATAGGTATATTTACTAAACTATTCCTAATTAATAAAACTCTTGCTTATTTATTGCCTTAAGTAAATCGGGACAAATCTAAAAAATAAAGTTAATTCCTTCTTGATTTTGTGAGTAAAAACTTATTTTGAATCAAAATAAAAAGATTAAGTGGACACCTATTTTGAACTGCTATTAGCTTATGACCATGGGTAAATTGGTGCAGAAACAAATTATTGGAATTTGCAAGGTTCTCTGTAAAATCAGAACTATTTTGGAAATTATATATATGATTGGAAAAAAAAACCTTTATATAGTCGACTCGTGTTTCATGAAATTTAAGAGTGTCCAGTGGACAAATTGAAATTAATTTAGGTGAATCAAGCTAGTTGAAACTTCCATCAATAAACAGAGATAACACAATTCGTCAATGATTTGCTTGAAGGTAGATATATTGAGTGAATTTAGACTAAGCATATTATCTCATCACGTGATCTGTCTAACTCAAAATTATTTCTAATTCATTTGTTTTTCTTGTTATAGTTTTCTTAATTATCAAACTAGGAATAACATTTTTTTTTGTTTGTATGAGATAGAAACATACCTGCCAAACTAAAATAATTTTTTTTCCCCGTATTTTTACAAGTTGTTAATAGGGCAATTTAGGCTATATCTACACAGTCCAAATTGATTCAAACTTTTAAATGTGCCACTATTGATTAGTCATTAATCTATTCCCAAACCAACCTACTCAAATTTGGATAACTTAGACATGTCACACATGTTGGGTATGCGAAACAATCTGTGATGGTAGGTTTGGAAAAAAAGGGAGCTACTTATAAGGAGTTGAATCTGCTTAATGATGTGAGGCTTTTGGAGAAAGCGTGCGAGGCAGCGCGGGACAATATCGCGCCAATGTTGAGTATCTTTGAACCGTTTAGCCTAAAAACTGGTATCAGAGCCAATGGTTTGGCGGGACGAGCATGAAGATGGCGGAGTGTGGCGTGGGGCCGGCTTATTGCCTTTACTGTCTACGGGCGGGTTTACGACACACACGTAAGCTTTGAAGACGCATCTGTGGCCTTTGGGCTTCGGTGACCGTAAATCTCGGCAGTGTGGGTGGCACACGGACATGTTGAATCTCGTCAAGTGGTATGATAATGAGCCATGTGGAACTTAGTTACGAGGGGAGATTGTTGGGTGTCGAACAAATCACATTGGTATTTGGAAAAAAAAAAAGGAGAACTTATAAGGAGTTGAATACTCTTAATGATGTGAGGCCTTTTGGGGAAAACCGTGCGGGTTTGGCCCAAAGCGGACAATATCACATCATGTTAAGAGTATCTTTGGGCCGTTTTAGCCCAACAAATGGCCTCACACTTATGGGCTAAATTTGACATCCTAATAACAGCATAAAGACTTTCCGATTTATGGTACAGAAGTCTCATTGACTAATTAATCCTTCTTTACATGTAGTCCAAAAAATCGCATTAGAATATTGATGAAGTGTTCTTTGATTTTACAGAAGGTTGAATTTTTTGGAATGAGATAAGGGTAAATTCAAATCACGTAAGTTAGTGAATATATACCCCATTTTCCAACTAATAGAGGTTGGTTAGCATTGATTCCAATTTTCAACTGAAAATCTAATATTTCATTTCTAAGTTACCCTATTATTGGTTAAGTAACTAGTGTCCCAATTTTTGTAGGTCGACATTCAATAATATTTTTGGAAAGATTATAAAAGTTATTGCTTTTCTAACAGTGACATAATTAAGCGGTTCTCAAACGATTTAATAAAATACAAATTATTACTCAGGTTAATTTTGAGAAAAACTATTTTTCAAGATAAGTAAATTATTAAAGCTCGAACCCTAAAATCCTGTCAAATTTTGTTTTATAATCGTAATGGTCGAATCTGTATTATAACTCTCTGCCTATACGTAAAATGAGGCTGAAATGAAAATAACATTATAAAAACCACCCCATAACTGTCCAAAAATATCATATTCCATGTGAGTTCATTCATAGATTTATGTTCCCATTTGTTGAATAATAATACTAGCATCTAACTTTTTCTTTCACCAATCAAGATTCTCACTGGAACTTGTGTGCATGTGGGATTTTATCACCTAATTTGGTCGGTATTTAATCAGTGAACTGTGAAGAGGAATTTTTGCAGTAATGAGAACAAAAATTTGGGTTCCAATGAATAATTACGTTAATGACAAACCATACTGACATTAAGTTAATTTAATATATATTTGTAGCTCCGAGATTTGTCATTGGACACAAACACAATGGTATTGTTCATTTCAAGGCTCAAGTAATTTTCTGTTGTTATCTGACAGGCGTATATCTCAACAATACAAACTGAAGATTTACAATTTTTTTCCTTTACAAAAGCTAACCAAACATTTCTGACATAAATTGACTGAGCAGTATAGAGTATAGACGTGGAAACTGTCCTATTGAGAATAAACTATTTTGAGAAGTTCTAATTGGACATGGGCACTCGACATGCTTTCTCCAACCCCTTCATGTCTTTTTTGTTTTTTGTTTTTTTGTGGCTCCTTTTGACGTATCAGAGTGATAGAAAATAAGAATCTCAATGAATCGTGACAGCAAGATTGGATCTCCATCTCAATAGTTTATAGTAGTACCCCGTCACAAATTCCTTCGATAGTTTGAATTGTAGTTTAGTGATGGCGTGCATAACTCAGAGGATAGAGTATCACATTTGTGTAATGTGATGGTCGGTTCTATTTGTCAAAGAAGCTAAGAGAGTCAACACAAGCTCAAGTTATCCGAGATAAGAGAGTGTTTTGTCCTAATAAGTTGGAGTAGGACTAATTGAATAAGTAGTACCAAGATTAAAGGTTTTCTTCCTCAAAATAGAGCATGAGGCGGACCAAAGTTGAAGAGAGAATCCATTAACCAGAATAGATGAGCTTGCTCCACCCATGAATAAATATTTTATAGTAGCATCATTAAACCGCACATCTTTCTTTGTATATCTAGATAATAGGCAGCAGCATAAACTAAAATATTGTGGAACCATAAAAAAAAGTTACTAAATCGTTAGCGCTGCATAAAAACAATTTTCTTGACTCAAGAAATAATTCTATTAAATTGACAAAGAGAATTCAAAATTTGCTTTACGTGCGCAATGAAAACATTACAAGAACAATAAAATAGATGATCTCCTCCTCTATGTCTCTAGTGTGGGCAAAAGGTGTAGATTTCAATGCAATCCACACGAATTGTTTGAGGAAAAAAACACAAGAGGACATCATAATATGAGAAATGTCCAAGAAAAGGATGGCTTGAATGTTGTCCATAAAACACAAGAGGACATCATAATACGAGAAATGTCCAAGAAAAGGATGGCTTGAAAATTGTCCATTGTTTGAGCATTTGATGAAATTTGGAAGAAGAAAAAATCCAAACAAGTTTCAAGTCATACTATGATGATGGGCATGGGCCATCAAGGTTTTTAGCCACGAATGGAGTGACTCAATTACTGAAGAGACCTAAGTGCACTTAATTACAAGTTCAAACAGAGACCAAAAGTTGTAATTATGATTAATGTATCCATCAAAAATCTTTGTGGGATATTACCATACTCTTTGTGGGATGATATTCAGGATTACTAATTTTAGGATAAAATAGCAAAATAACACATTTGCCCCTCTTCAGACTTTTCTCCCAGAGTTTTCAATAAAGACATGATTAAAATTAAAAATAAATTTTTTATCCCAATTTATCCAGTTTAAACCAAACACGTGATCGTATATCCCCCCCCCCCCCCCCCCCCTTTTTTTTTTAAATTTTATTAAGACCCTGTATTTTTAGTCTAATAAACAAAGCACCTGCTCAATAAAAGTATGTTAGCTAAATAATTCCGTCATTATTTAATTGATGTATTATAATCTCAGGATATTGTTTCCCAACCAACCAACCCTAGAGGCGACAGGAAGAAGGTTAACATTTATTAGAGGGGATTGATTGAGTTTGCAGAAAATATTCCATATCTTTCCATATTCTCAAAAAAAAAAAATATGCTAAAAAAAAAATACTTAAAGGGACATTTTATATATTAGGAAGGTAGCTAGAAGCTATTAATGGGGAAATTTTATCCATTGAATTTGAGGACCTTAGGAGAAAAGGAAAGACGAAAATTCCTTTCTTTCACTGTTTTTACCCATAGCAGCCAGCTAGGACTAAAGAAATATAACAACTACCAATAAATGTGCCTTTCTTTTGGTGATTGTTACACTAAACAATATTCATTACTTTGCCA
Source organism: Lycium ferocissimum (assembly GCF_029784015.1). Lineage (NCBI taxonomy): Eukaryota > Viridiplantae > Streptophyta > Magnoliopsida > Solanales > Solanaceae > Lycium > Lycium ferocissimum. Next base: position 7,599,561 of record NC_081344.1, on the reverse strand, counting down.
AACCTCTACTCAAACTCTCATGTAGCCTTTTGACTAAAAGATAACTTAGGAAAGCAACCAATCATCTCACCACAAAGACAATCCACCTAACCAAAAACCAAGAAAATTACCTCAATTTTTTTTCCCCACTAAATTTCTCTATATTGCACTCAATCAACTACAATATATGAAAGCAAAAAGAGGAAAAAATACATTTCATATATATCAATAATTAAATTAATGAATTTATGAACAAAACAAAAAAGATAACTAAAAGTTGATGCTCTTTTCTTGACTTGAACTAGACCAAGTCAATGCCATTGCCACCACCAGTGAAGCTATCTTCAGATGATGAAGGTGAAAGTGTGATCAAACCATTCAAGTCAGAAACACTATCTTGCAAAGTCATTAAAAGATGTGATGTGCTAAAACTCATAGAAGGTCTAGTCCTTGGTACAATAGGGATTTCAGCTTCACCTTCCAACATTTGGACAACAGTTCTCATTGTTGGTCTAGCCATAGGGTCAGGATGTGAACAAGTTAAACCAACCATTAGAACCCTTCTCATTTCTTGTTCACTAAACTCACCACAAAGTCTTGAATCAGCTGCATTTAGCAAATTCCCTTCTCTATGCAACCCCCAAACCCATTCAACCAAGTTGCTATTCACTCCAACTTTCTCAATTCTAGTTGTTTCCCTCTCAATTGGCCTCCTTCCACTTGCCACTTCAAGAACCACTGCCCCATAGCTGAAAACATCGGTTTTTTCGGTTGCACGTCCAGTTAACAAGTACTCGGGAGCCAAGTAGCCCATTGTCCCGGCTGCTACCGTTGCATCGGGGGACTTGTCATGCTCAACTTGTCTTGCTAATCCAAAATCTCCTAATCTTGCATTGAACCCTTCGTCCAACATAATGTTACTTGACTTAATGTCCCTATGGATTACTTGATTTTCGCATTCTTGATGCAAATATGCTAAAGCAGAAGCAACACCTTGCAAGATTTTTCGCCTATGTGACCATGGAAGAACCATTCTTGATTCGAACAATGCCTTATCAAGACTCCCATTAGGCATCAAATCATAGACCAACAAAATTTCACCTTTCTCATGGCACCATCCTTGAAGCCTAACAAGATTTCTATGCCTAAGGGTTCCAATTATAGATAACTCAGATAAGAACTCTGCTTTCCCTTGTCCATTGTGACTACATCTCTTGACTGCTATAATGCCACCAGTGTCCGATAAAATGCCCTTGTAAACAGTCCCAAATGCACCATGCCCTATAATTCTCGTCGAATTGAAACCTTTCGTCGCCAATTTAAGCTCTTTGTAGCTAAACTCCTTAGGCATTTTGATAACATCAGATGCCAAAACTTCAGAATTTTTCACTCTCTTGAACTTTTTCGAGTATAACCAAATAAGTACTAATGTAGCAAATGCAAGAAAAAATGCACCAGCAGTTACCACACCAACAACAGCACCAGGACCTTGTTTACAAAAATTGTTATGACATTTCCCACTGCTCTTATCTTGGAATACATTAGTACTACTATTAGACACTGATGGACCCATTGAAGGTGGCGGCGACTTGGCAGAATTCGCCGTTGGGTTCATCAAACTAGCTGTTGGTGGTGGTGGCGCCGCCGCCAACGACTTAGGACTAGCATCAAATGATGAACTAAAACTCCACCATTCAATATTATGAATCTCAGTACTCCCTTGAGTTGAACCAGAAAAACCAACAAACATGAAATCATTAACATACTCAGCAATATTAATACTAACTGATAAAAATGGTTCTTTTGGCTTAAGATTAGAATATGACACAAATACATTCATCTCTCCATTAGAACCAGAATATTCAATCCAAGAATTGACCAAATCACCACTTTTTAAATCAACACCAATAGATTCCAAATCACCAACTTGAGTTGAAACCATTGAATTCAAATCCAAACCAACATGATTTCCATTAATATCTTTAAACTCAACATCCATAAGTGTATCAAATTCAACAGCAATTGTACCAATTTGTGTCCCTTTAGCATCCAAGATTCCCATATATCCACCAGCATCACCAACTAACTCATCACCTGGTGTTAGTACAAACGCAAGACCACCACCAATAGATGATGGATTCAAATTACTAACTGAAAATGAGAAAAATGTTGAGAAACTTGCTGGAAAATCAATCCCAGGTTGCCTGAATCTTATTGGTTTTGAATATAAGACTTTTCCAGCACCAGAATTTGGTACTGCTAAGTCACGTGTTAACATCACAGTGTTGTTACCCAAATGTGCATCACCAAGAAGCTTTAGGCTACTAAGTGTTAATGTTCCAAAGTCAAACTCAGTGTTGGCAAATGTTGACTTGCAAAAACAGAATGATATGATGAACCATACAAGAATGTTGATGGGATGTTTTGCAAGATTTGATGTCATTGCTAGATTCTAGCAAAACCCATTAGCTAGTGAAGATCAAATTGTGCAAAGGTGAGATTTTTAGACCAAAATATCAATCAATCTTGAGAATTTTGTGAGAGTTACAAAGAGGGTAAGCAGTGAAATGCAAGAAAGTAGAAAAACTGACACAGTATATTGAGGATTAAAGGGAGAAAAACAGGATGAAGTTTACAAGAATTGAGTTTATTGCTAGATTTTAGCAAAACCCATAAGAGAACAAAGACCAAATTGCATAAAGCTGAGATTTTTAGACCAAAAATATCAATATGTCACGAAATTTTTGTGAAGTTACAAAGAGGGTAAGCTAAATTTTGGCCTTAGAAACAGTGAAATGCAAGAAAGTTGAAAACTGACACAGTAGCAATTATTGACTTTATTGCAAGATTTTAGCAAGACCCATTAACCAAGAAAGATCAAATTGCATAAAGGTGAGATTTTTAGACCAAAATATCAATGAATAACTAGAAATTTGTGAAGTTACAAAGAGGGCAAGCAAGCTATTTTTGGCCTTAGAAAATAGTGACAAATGCAAGAAGGAAGAAAATGACAAAGAAGAGTGAGGATTAAAGGGCAGAAGCAGAGGGAAGGGAAGACAAAGGATAGAAAAAGACACCATTTTGAGGTTGAGAGACACGTATGATTGGCTACAACGGTAAATTTTCCATGGTAAGGTAAAGATGCTTTTTTGATATTATTATTGTTTTTACTCGAAGAGGGACCACGTTTTGTTTGTTAGTGATTTGTGATTAGTAGAGGATAAAATATAATCACTGTGCAAAGACCGGACAGGGCACGGCAGTTGATAAACCAGCTAGGACAAAACATTGGGCATTATATGTGGTTTTCGCCGCCACGGACCCATCGTGAGATAGATACAGTATTGTTCTTAATCTTTAATCAGGAAGTCTTGATTTCTGAGTTTTGAAAGGTTCAACGCTACCGAAAATTGAGTGGGAAAATATAACAAAATATGGTTTTATATTAGGTATTTAGTAGTTTAGTTGGTTGGTTATTTGATCTTTTATTTTGATAGAGAGGGTTCGAATCCCCACGTAATAATTCTCTTATCTCTTATGTAATACATTTTTTTTTTTTTTTTTAAATATGGTTTTATGTTCTAAGGTGGTAACATTCCCACGTTTGGCAAACAAGAAATCTAATAACTCTTGATGGGAATACTTTAGCTAGCGGCTACATATATTTTGGATCAGATTTTGAAAATTTATCTTCAATATCTGTTTGACCATGATAATTTGATCAGATTTTGAAAGTTTATCTTTAAATATTTTCAAGTTTTAAAAATTGGTTCAAACAAGTTTTGGGAGAAAATTCACTTCCACCTACAAAACTTCAAATTTTATCCAAATAAAATGCATGTCCAAACACAACTTTAAGTTCCAAAAATCATAACTTCAAAAACTCAAATTTTCAAGTTTCGACTTCAAAATTTATATTTTTGGACTTCATTTTATTCATGATAGAATGATGAATTATTAGAAATTTAAACCCCCCCCCCCACCCCCCGCACCCCAAAAAAAAAAAAAAGGAAGAATAACTAACATGTATGTCTGGTTAACTACATTAATAATATACAAATTATTCATATAACTTTGATTTTTCATTTAGCGTCTCATATCTGTATTGGAGTACGATTAGCCATGCCGGCTAGACTATGAAGCCACACAAGCAACGGCTTGGGGCCCCAATTTCTTGAGGGCCCCACTTTTTCCTTAAAGATATATTATAGTATTAATAAAAATAAATTTTGTTTTGTTAAATTTGAAGGGAAATTTTTGAGGAGAAAATACAATATTTTTTATTTTTAATGTGGGAACTGTTGTAATAATTGGGGAATGGAATAATTTTTAGGAAATTGTTGACTTATGTTTTGTTGCCTCATTTATATCCTAACAACTAAAATGGGCCCGCATTATTATTTCTGTATTTACCTTTTTTCATTCTCCGTTTCACTACTCTTATTCTCAATATTCTGAATTCTCAAACGGTTGGAAAATTACTAAGCTTACAAGTTACAAAAGATCAAAGTTTGCTTGTTGGCGTCTTCTTCAAAATTTCAAGCATTGCAACAAGCAATCATTATATTGTAGCAACACAACACTATTTCCATATCATTATATCATCTAGAGCCAGATTTTATTATTCTAATTTTATTTTATATTTTTCATTAAACATTTGTCGTTGTTGATATTCTTAGAGTCCAGGGCCAAAATGGCTTGTTTTTGGAGCTAATAGCCCAAAATAGGATGCGTTTTTTTTTTATACCAAAATGGGTATTTCGTTGGATAACCAACGAAATACCCACAATGAACCGTCCGGATTGTTGCATTTCGCTACACTTGTAGCGAAATGTAACAAATAATTTTTTTTTTTTTTTTGCATTTCGTTTGTATTCCAACGAAATAGGATTTTTTTTAATTTTTTTTTTTGTATTTCGTTTATAAAAAAACGAAATGGGAAAATATTTTTTTTATTTCGTTTATATAAAAACGAAATAGGAAAATATAATTTTTTTTTTTGTATTTCGTTTATAAAAAAACGAAATAGGAAAATATTTTTTTTATTTCGTTTATATAAAAACGAAATAGGAAAATATAATTTTTTTTTTTTGTATTTCGTTTATATATAGGAAAATAATTTTTTTTTATTTCGTTTATATAAAAATGAAATAGGAATATATATATATATATATATATATATTTGTATTTCGTTCATATACCAATGAAATAGGATAAATTTTTTTTTTTTTTCGTTTATATACCAACGAAATGTTGAGTCCGGAACCAAAATGCCCCCCAAAAAACCACTTTGAATCAAAATACCCCAACAAAAAAAAATGTTACAAAACTACCTTTAGCGCAGTAAATTACTGCGCAAAAGTAGTTCACGGAGACGGAGCCGCTAACTGCTTTAGCGCAGTATTTTTCTTGCGTTATAAAGCTGTTAAAAAAAAATCTATAACGCGATGCCTTGTAGAAACGGTACAAAAAAAAAAAAAAAAATTTGGCCAACTTTATTTTTTGCAACACTTAGTGTTTTTTTCCATACTTTGACGAATGATTAGTCGTGTGTCAAGACTCGAAATGTCAATATTTTATATAGAACACGATATTTTTTTTTTGCGTACAATAATGTAGGCTCAATACATCAAGGATACGTAAACGTTCGGATCGTCATTTTAGGGGTTGAAAAGGTGCCCGAAGTAAGTTTATTTGTAAACTTTAGGGTTTAAGTGTTCTATATACATAGACATCCATTTTTGTTTGAAGACTTGTTGTCATTAGCTTAAGGTTTTTTATTTTTAGGGTTTAGATTTATTGAAAATAAAGCGTTGCCAAAAAGGTTTTTTGCTTTATTTTATTGCGCTAAAGATTTTTTTTTTGTTTGTTTGTATAGCGCAGTAAAATAGCGAGCACTAAAAAAAAAAAAAAAAATTGGCAATTTTTTTTTTGCAACACTTAGTGTGTTTTTTCATACTTTGACCAACGATTAGTCATGTGTCAAGACTCCGAAACGTCAATATTTTATATAGAACCCGATATTTTTTTTGCGTACAATAATGTAGGCTCAATATATCAAGGATACGTATACGTTCGGATCGTTATTTTAGGGGTTGAAAAGGTGCCTGAAGTAAGTTTTGTTTGGAAAAAACTTAGTGTAGAAATGTAAGGTTATTTTAGTCAACTTTATATGTCGAGAAATTAGTCAGCTTTATTTTCAAAAATTGAAACCACAGAAGTGAAATTGACATTCACAACTACATTACCCCGGGATTTTTACGTTGAAATCTATTGCGTATCATCATCTTATAAGTAAATAAAACTGAAAATTTCAGGCTAATTTGGGGAAAAATCGAAATTGAATGGGATAAAAGGTTTTTTTTAAAAATCGGCTTGGCCAAACCGCCTTGCAGCATTTGTCCGCATAGATCTCGAAAAAATACACAAGTTAAAAAAAAAAAAAACGCGTAAAACGGACGTCCGAGCGCAAAGTTATGACCATCTAAAGTTTGACCACTTTACAACTAGTTTTCTCTCTATATTTTTAGAATTATATTTATATTTAAAATAAAGTTATGTCTTGATTAAAAAATAACACGCTTAAATCAAAACCTTAAAAAATAAAACACTTAAACCTTAAACAAAACTTATTTCGAATTTACCTTTTCAACCCTAAAACGACGATCCGAACGTCTACGTATCCTTGATATATTGAGCCTACATTATAGTATACGCAAAAAAAAAAAAATCAGGTTTTATATAAAATATTGACGTTTCGGAGTTTTGACACACGACTAATCGTGGTCAAAGTATGGAAAAAACATTAAGCGTTGCAAAGAAAAGATTTATTAAAATAAGATGTTGCGATCTTTTTATTAAAAAAAACACTAAGTTCCTTAAGTGTGTTATTTTTTAATGCGTAACTTTCTTTTCCTATTTCATTTTTATATAAATGAAATAAAAAAAATTATTTCCCTATTTCGTTTTTATATAAATGAAATAAAAAAAAATTATTTTCCTATTTCGTTGGAATATAAACGAAATGCAAAAAATAATATATATATATATATATATATATATATATATATATTTCGTATTTCGTTTTATATAAACGAAATAAAAAAAAAATTATCCTATTTCGTTGGAAATAAAAAAAATAAAAATAAATTATATTTTATAAAAAAAATTATTTTCCTATTTCGTTTTTTTATAAACGAAATACAAAAAAAAAAAAATTTCTCCTATTTCATTCATATACCAACGAAATACAAAAAACAAAAAAAAAAAAAAAAAAAAAAATTATTTTCGTTGGAATACAAACAAAATTTTATAAAAAAAAAAAAAAAAATTATTTGTTACATTTCGCTACAAGTGTAGCGAAATGCAACAATCCGAACCGGACCATACCGAACCAAAACAACATTGATTGTGGGTATTTCGTTGGTTATCCAACGAAATACCCATTTTATAAAAAATAAAAAAAAACGCATCCTATTTTGGGCTATTAGCTCCAAAAACAAGCCATTTTGGCCCCAGACTCGATATTCTTACTTCATAACTATTTCGATCTTTCCTTTTTAGGGCCTCTCTCCAAAGTTTGGCTTGCGCCCCTAATCTTGTTGAAACGACCCTGACGATTAGATCCAAATATATCAAAAAATTCTACCTTAGAAGATAAAGCACTCGTTAAAAATTATCTACATTGCTAATGCGTGTAACTTATATTCATTCTTGATTGTACATAATTTTTATTCTTTTTGCTTTTTGGTAAAATGGAAAAGGTAGATTCGAAGGTAGTTGCCATGCTATTCTCTGAAGAAAACTAAAGTAGTAATGAAACGTGTTCCAAACGGATCTCTCCGTAAAAGGCGGGCTAAGATATAAATTGGATAACGTTACCACCTTTTATTTTAGCTATAAACTACGGTTTTTGTTACATGTTTATTTTGTTATTGAAAATTTCATTGAGATCTGAGAAAGTTCTCTAACAAGATGCTTGAAGTGAAAATTAGAACAAGAAAGGTAGCTACAAAAGCAAGCAAAAAGAGAGAAGAAAATGCACCACATGACTGAATCTTGTAGAAGATAGTTATACTCGTGACTGCATTTATTAAGCTATTTCATGAATTTAAACAATTGAGGTTATTTTATCAACCCAAAAAAAAAAAAAAAAAAATCACACCTAGTGCTTATATTAACCTTATAAAAAATTATAGGGTTAATAGTACTTTTAATACCTCGGTTATTAGCAAATTCTAAATTTAGTTTTTATGATATCTGATGAAATATATTAGTAAATCTTTAGTTAGTGGAATTGTGCATTACCTTTTGTTTATGAATATTTATAGAACTATCATAATAATTAACTGTTCCACCTTAAATTACTCATGTGCTATGTTAGGTTTATATTTTATGTCATATTTGAAGGTAATATTTTTACAAAGTGATCAAAGTATAACACAATTTCTACATGAAGGGACCAAAAAGACATTTTTAATCAATTGAAAGTTAAATGTATTGAATCATATATCATAAGGACCAAAAACAGAATTTACCTATTAAAAAATATACTATTAAAATTCCACCCAACACTTCTCTTGTTTTGTTACTTTCATATTTAAACAATTGAGTGTTCACAAAACCCCCTGACTATTTTTTCGTAGTTAAAACCCTCTTGAACGGTCAAATGGCATGGAGATTGACTTCACTCTCTTTGTGGCAAGTTGAAAGCCAAAATTAGCCAAAAAAAAACAGTAGTCATGTGACATTTTTCTTTATTTTCTCTTAGGATAATTAAAATAAGAGAAATTTTCCAGGAATTGATGAACTCGAGACTTCTAATAAAAAATGAAGAAATTCCATCCATCCCATCACAGCTGTTGATAAAATTATGGTTTAATTATAAATTACACACAAACAATTCCAAATTGAGTTTATATGCCTTTTATTGTAAACACTACTAAAGCATTGATGTCTATTCTATTGATTAAGAAAGAAGACTAAAAGAGAAATAACAACCATTTCAATAATTTAAAGAACAACAACGTAACCTTGACAAGACAACAACGGTAATGATTTAAATTGATAATTAAGTAAGAGAGAAAAAAAAATCGGTTGGTGAGATATATAGTTGAATATAATAGATTTTGGTCATACTAACTATGATCTACCAAGATCAGTGCTTGCTAACATGAATAGTATGTTAGTTGAGCTATTTTCCTTTTTTTTTTTTTTTTTTTTACTTCCTCTACGTGTGCTCCTTCTCTGAGGGATGGATATTGATTTTCTCAGAAGAGAGCAAAATATAATATAGAAAATGGAATATAAATAAAAGAAAAGAGAGTTGGGTATTGATTAGTTAGCATGTCTAAGATCCCATTTATCATGTGCAATTTGTTTAAATATAATTAATAATATATATGCAGTCATTTTTCGTTTCATATTTATGATTTTATTGTTTGATAATTAAATATGAAATGTTGACTAATTTTAAAAAGTTTTACGCATGATTGAGACTGTCATAACTAGAGCCAGATATCTGATGATTTAATCTGTTCAATGTGTTCATGGTTAGAGGATCATAGTGATATATATAGTCATATAAAGATATAATCATTGAACTGATTTGATTGAAAGTTATTGAATGGTAATGTTACGATTAAATTGTCAATAGGATACAGTCATAGAACTTTCCGTGATTTTTATTTGCATTTAGTTGGTGCATGTGTTAACAAATTATTTGCTCTGATTTGTGACCTATAAGTGGTCCACAAATGAAGCAACAGCCCAACAAATTATTGTGTAAAATTATATCTTCAGCACACTTTTTTTTGCAGATTTTAAGAAGAAAACTTGAGATCTTTCGGAAATTTGAATAAAAACCTCTTGCATGAAAATCGTTGCTACTATTTTTGACAATCTTACAAAAAGAATTTGATATGCATTAATGGATTTAATTCGCATTCTTATAGTATTTAGCTTGGCTTGTAAAGAGAAATTAAAGTGCATGGACATGGTGATCTCATCATTTAATTTTACAAGTTTGTGCTCTACTATCTAATGGTACGATGAAATGTTGGAATATCAGGGCTCTATATAGTATCATGTAGTGCAAAAATGATGGAAGAGGGAGATATACATGAAGCATGTACACTAATATCATTAGAATTTTTTTATTTTATACTGTTGCAGAGCTGAAATCTTTCTTTAAAGGGATTAAAAATATAAATAAGCAAATTAAACACACGAAACCAATAAAATTCAACGTACAATATATATAAATAAAAAAATTAACTACAGTGTAAATTTTTTGAAATTGACACCGCCCGTTATAAGTGTATAGTTCTGCTACTGCTTTTCTATATAAAAACATTACCAGAGAGGCTTTTATAGTATCATTTGTCAAGAAACATTTCTAAACTCACACTTAATAAATGAGTTTACACACACTATGAACTTAACCGACTTAACCACAATAACATAAATCATACATAGATAAGATAAAAGATCATACACCTAAAATAATAAAGAGAAATTAATCTAGACCCTTAATATTCAAGGAACTCATCACTAATATTTCTCTCACTCTTGTTTTGCCTTTTTTTCTTTTCTTTGAATTTTTCATTCGGTATCCGGTATTTATATTGAGGTCCAACTAGATTCGAATTCGCTTCGAAAAGTCCCATATTGGAGAACAAACGCTCTTTTTTTAACATAAATGAGTAATGTTGTGTTTGTGTAACTAAGTAGGAATCATGAATTGGACCAACATGAGAACTTTTGTGCTGAGAAGTGAGAAGGGGACCGTAATTGACATAGGGAAATTGACAGCTAGAATGGCCCACAATTAGGTGATCACTATGGTCTCGTCCTATGTTCTTAGATTCTTCTTTTCTTTAGGACAAACGCTATTTTTTTTAACATAAATGAGTAATGTTGTGTTTGTGTAACTAAGTAGGAATCATCAATTGGACTAACATGAGAACTTTTGTGCTGAGAAGGGGACCGTAATTAACAGAGGGAAATTGAAAGCTAAAATGGCCCACAATTAGGTGATCACTATGGTCTCGTCCTATGTTCTTAGACTCTTCTTTTCTTTAGCCCCCTAAACTTGTTCTCAGATTCTTCATAACCACCTAAATTGACGCTTGTTTTAATTTGACACCTAAACCAATACAAATTTGAACCCATTAAGCACCTTTTGATAATCCGCCAAAAATTTAAAGTGTGTGGGATACACTCGCGATGACGTGGCAAAAGAGATTAAACAACGACATGTGGCAGAGGGTTAAAAAATTATGAAAAAAAGAACTTAAGAAAAAAAAAATGTAAACTAAAAGGCCAAAATCAGCCGCCACCACCTCCGTCCGGTCACCACCTCCATCTGCCGCCGTCCAACCACCGAAAAAAACACCAATTATTTTCCTCCACCCGTCATTGTCCATCCTTTCTCCACCACCGATCTTCTTCCTCATCTCCATCTTTATCTTCTTCCTCTTTTCACAAAAATAAAATCAACATTTTTTCTCCACCCATAAACCATCATTAAACCACCCCGTTACCACCTCTGTCACACCACCGACGTTCACACTACTATAACACCACCCCAACGCCACCTTCATCTCCTCCACAAAACAGACCCCTCAACCACCCAACCACCTCACCGCCCTGTTTTTCTGTCCAAACACAAAATACCCCACAAAACCTAAAACGAACCCCCTCTGAAACACCCATGTTTTTCTGTGGAAGTTATCGGTTGAGGTTCGGATTCCGCTTGTCGGTTCTTTGTCGATTCAGATTGTTAGTGACTTCCTATAGCTAATATCCTCCATTTTTTCCGGCAAAAAAGGTGGTGTGGTGGCGGATGGATGGAGGAAAGAGTTGTAAGGAATTATAATGAAGAAGAAGACAAAAAAAAAAAAAAAAAAAAATTGGCCAAAAAAATATCTCTCACGCGCCTATCTTGTGTGCATTACACACATTTTTCCACCTCAGCATAAAGTGTGTAAGTGATACAAATCCGGAGTAGTATAGGTGTTCAATTGATACAGGTCTCAGTTTAGGTGGCCATGAGGAATCTGAGGATAAGTTTAGGGAGCTGCTTATGACTTTGGCATTTTCTTTATCATCAATTGAAGTAATTGCACGGTTTGTCCTTCAAATGGACTGGTCTTTAATTTTTGTGCTTCAAATGGGTTGGTGTTTAATTTTTGCCCTTCAAAATCGAACTTACGCCTAGAGGGGTATAAATGTTTTGATGGAGCTGGCATAACTTGTGGATATTATGATGTGTAACTTATGTTCCTCTAAACATAAGTTTAGTTTTAAAGGGCAAAAGTTATACACCAATCCATTTGAAGGACGAAAATTAAAGACCGCCACAAAATAGGGACAAAAGTGCAAATGACCCTCATCAATTATCACAAGTTAAAGGGGGATTTGGCATGGTGTGCTAAGCGTTAGATTTAATTGGCATATATTAGCCAAATTTTAATAAATTGGCACAAAATTGTCATTAATTGTACCACATGACCCATAAATCAGCCTCCAAATATTTTTTTTCCATTTTCTCTCCCACAATTTCCTCCACTCTCTTATTCACCCCCCGAGATCTCTTCAATGTTTTTCTCTCTCTTATTGTGTATATCTCATCCATTTTTTCACTCTCTTTCCTTCAATCTTCACAAAATTCTCCAATCAAAATCGAGAATCTATCATGATATATTGTGAAGTACCATATTTACATTCTAAAAATTCGATGGAGAAGAATAGTACCATGTATACATTCTGGTATATATTATGAAGTAGCATGTATACATCTATATTATGAAGTAACATGTATACATTCTTATATTTATATTGTGTAGGATCGTGTATACATACTGTTATATACTATGAAGTATCATGTATACATTCTGACATATATTGTAAAGTACCATGTATACATTCTGATATATAATGTGAAGTACCATGTATACATTCTGGGAATTCGAAGAAGAAGAAGAGCACTGTGTATACATTATGGGAATTTTGAAGCACCATGTATACATTCTGAGAGTTGGATATATACAAACTTTCAGATATACATGTTGTGAAGACATTTTCAGTTCTATATACAAATGATAAGAATGTATACAATGTAGCACATACATAGAGTAATCCAGTATATTCATGATTAAAATTTTAATTTATCAGAATTACTTTATAAATATTTAATGTATGTCACTATATATCTTATATATTTTTTTGGCTATTCTGCAAAAATATATTGAAAATAATTGCCAAATAAAATGCATAAATAAACACAAAAGCATATATACAAATAATTATTATACTATTAAACAATGTTATTTGTTTTGTATAAACATGGATACAAATATGATACCAAACTGTGCATTAAATATGCAGAATTATAACCTTTTAAGTTTTAAAGAAAAAATCAATCTTTTTCTTGATGTATTTTGACCGTAGAATATAGACGTTATATTGAATATAATATATGGAAGATGAAGAAAGTCTTCAGCGTTATAGGAGCTAATTTGGCTAAAAAGTAGAAAAAAGTCATTTTGAAATATTATTTGAATGGGGTTAGTCCAAGTAGACACCCTTGATAGAAGGATTCTATTATGGAAAATTATGTTACTATTAATTAGGGGGAAGTATTCTACTTATTTTTTGAGAAAAGAATATTCTGCTTAGCATGATTTTAGGGGCTGAATACAAATTTGGCTACGTAATGCAATTAATTTTAGGACTACTTTTGCTAAAAACGTTTTGGGTCGAAAGGATGCCAATTTTATGGGGGCAATTCGCAGTAATGCCCTTATTTTGGGGTGGTCTTTAATTTTTACCCATCAAAATGAAAGTATTTAACTTTTGCCTTTCACCTAAAACCTCAGGGTTCCGCGTTCGAACCCCTGCTCAGGCAAAAATTAAAAAAATTCGCTAGGCCGAGGTTGCCTACAAATTACCCCATCGGGCATAGTTTGCAGGCAATTTATGCCGCAGTAGAGTTTTAGCGATTTATGAAAACTCTACCTGATAAGGCATAGTTTGCAGGAAACTTTTGGTCTATCTTCCAGGTACACAATACGCAGGAAATACACACATGCGCACCTATATACAATAGTTTTATGGAATAATGCTAGAATTTAGTGTTAGCATATGTTGACTTGCGAAAACAGAATAATAGGATGAACCATACAAGAATGTTGATGGGATGTTTTGCAAGATTTGATGTCATTGCTAGATTCTAGCAAAACCCATTAGCTAGTGAAGATCAAATTGTGCAAAGGTGAGATTTTTAGACCAAAATATCAATCAATCTTGAGAATTTTGTGAGAGTTACAAAGAGGGTAAGCAGTGAAATGCAAGAAAGTAGAAAAACTGACACAGTATAGTGAGGATTAAAGGGAGAAAAACAGGATGAAGTTCACAAGAAAGTTTACAAGAATTGAGTTTATTGCTAGATTTTAGCAAAACCCATAAGAGAACAAAGACCAAATTGCATAAAGCTGAGATTTTTAGACCAAAAATATCAATATGTCACGAAATTTTTGTGAAGTTACAAAGAGGGTGAGCTAAATTTTGGCCTTAGAAACAGTGAAATGCAAGAAAGTTGAAAACTGACACAGTAGCAATTATTGACTTTATTGCAAGATTTTAGCAAGGCCCATTAAACAAGAAAGATCAAATTGCATAAAGTTGAGATTTTTAGACCAAAATATCAATGAATAACTAGAAATTTGTGAAGTTACAAAGAGGGTAAGTAAGCTATTTTTGGCCTTAGAAAATAGTGACAAATGCAAGAAAGAAGGAAAAAGACAGAGAAGAGTGAGGACTAAGGGGCAGAAGAAGAGGGAATTGGAAAAGGTGTGAATGAAGAAGAGAATCCAAAGTGGACAAAGATAGATAAAGACACCATTTTGAGGTTGAGAGACACGTACAATTGGCTACAACGGTAAATTTTCCATGGTAAAAGTAAAGATGCTTTTTTGATATTATTCTGTTTTTTACTCGAAGAGGTCCCCATGTTTTGTTTCTTAGTGATTTCTGATTAGAGGATAATATAATCAATGGCCAAAGACCCACAGGTCATGGCAGCTTGATAACCAGCTGGGACAAAACATTGGGCATTTAATAATGTGATTTTAAACCCCCCCCCCCCACCAAACCGTGGTGAAATAGATAAGATTTTATTATTATTTATACATCAGGGAATTCGTAACTGCTATTCTTTGGGTGCGCTCTGGGTAAACCCTGCTCCTATTGTAATAGCCCTCAAACTACATAGGAAATGTAAACCGCACGAGGCTCTGCTAGGACATCTTTGATTGTCAACAGAATCAGGTTGCTGGACGAGGATTCACATTTGAGTCCAAAAACTCCGCTCTAGAAGAATCTAAGTATCTCTTGCTCTGATTGAGAACGTTGTTGGCAAGGAAAATCGATCTCAACTCTCCCATGAGGAAAGCTACTTGTTGAATCAACTCAGCCAACCTTACAGGGAAAATAAATAAGATTTCTCTACCTTTTTATCGAAGTTTTGAGTTTTAATTCTTGAAATGAAAAAAATCATGATAGAAAAAGCTTTCCGTTTAATGAGCCTTACACAATCCGTAATGAGATAATAGAGGTGATCATTTATATGAATTTTGAGACTAATTTTCAAAGTCATTAAATATAATTTTTAGATAGTAAGATTTCTCTATCTTTAACCAGAACTTTTGAGTTCGAATTCTTGAAATGAAAAAAGTTCTGATTGAAAAACCTTTCCCTTGGTGGTCTTACGTTATGTGAACTAGAAATAGTCGACGCTATAAAGGGTATACCAAGAAGTGAGTGGCCAACAAAAGAAATATGGTTTTCTGTTCTAAGGTGGCAGCATTCCCACGTTTGCAAACAAGAAATCCGACAACTCTGCTGGGAACTCTTTAGTTTTTGGATTTTATTTTATTCACGATAATATGAAGAATTTTTAGTAATGCGACAAAAAGAAAAAAGTGCCAACATGTTTCGCCTTGTTAACTACATTAATAATATAAAAAAATTCTATAATTTTTTTGGTTTCTCATTTGGTGTTCGATAGCCTTATTAGGACCAAATTAAATTCAGATTCGGGCTGAAAAATTTCACATTTGAGGGTAAAGCGCTCCTATCAATGCTAATGAGTATAACTTATATTCATTCTTAATAGATACATAATGGCTATTCTTTTTGCTTTTTGGTAAAATGGAAAAGGTAGATTCGAAGGTAGTTGCCATGCTATTCTCTCAAGAAAACTAAAGTAGTACTGAAACTTGTGTTCCAAACGGATCTCTCCATAAAATGTGACTAAGATATAATGGATATCGTTACCACTTTTTTTGTAGTTATATATAAACTGCGGTTTTGGTTAAATATTTACAGTATTTTTTATTGAAAAGTTCATTGAGATCTGAGAAAGTTCTCTAATAAGATGCTTGTAGTGAAAATTGGAACAAGAAAGGTAGCTACAAAAGCAAGCAAAAAAGAAGAAGAAAATGCACCACATGACTGAATCTTGGAGAAGATAGTTATCCTCGTGACAGCATTTATTAAGCTACTATTTCATGACTTAAAAGATTGAGGACTTATATTTTGTTAAAGGAGTATTCACACATAATATTTAAGGGAAATTTCAGTAATGTACAATCTAGCATACAAAATAACATTTGCATAGCCATCTTTTGAAGTTACACCCCGCATAGCCACTTTTTCACAATATACAACAATATACAACTTTATACATCTGGAGTAAACAATGTATCAACCTTGTATAAAAGTGTATAATAATGTATAAAGTGTATAATAATGTATAAGAAGTGTTTATATCCAAGAAAATTCAATTGTATACAACAATATACAACATATTTTCAAT
The DNA here is from genome assembly GCF_029784015.1 of Lycium ferocissimum. NCBI lineage: Eukaryota > Viridiplantae > Streptophyta > Magnoliopsida > Solanales > Solanaceae > Lycium > Lycium ferocissimum. The sequence goes on along the minus strand of NC_081344.1, from coordinate 7,582,703 downwards.
TGTAGTGAGGGTACAAATATACAACATGCTTTTGAAATGAGGGGTACAAATTGAACCATTTCGGGTAATTATTTTTCCTAAATAGTCATAGAGGGTTATTTTCCCTAATATTTATACTAACCCTATTTATGGGTTAAAAGAATTTTTGGTCCAAGGTTATTGATAAATTCTGATTTATGATATCTGACTAATTAAACCTTAAGTTAATTAAATTATGCACTTTTGATCCTTTTGCATATGAATATATATTCATGAATTTAACATAATTATTAACCGTCCCACTACTTAATTACTCATGTGTCAAATGTTAAGTTTGTACTTTTACCTCATATTTGACAGTAATATATGTTTATAAATAGGCAGGTATAACACATTTGCTATAATTATTGATCGTTCTACCACTCAATTAGTCATGGGTTAAATGTTAAGTTTGTACTTTTACTTTATATTTGACGGTAATATAAGTTTATAAATAGGCAAATATAACACATTAATTTTTTACATAAAAGGACCAAAAGAAAATATTAATTAATTAAAGGTTAAATATGTTGAGTCATATATCACAAGGACCAAAATCAGAATTACCAATAATTTAGAGATCAAAAGTGCTATTATCCAAATTTTATAATATGTGGCTTTGACACACATACACATTTATCTTACTTAACTAGTTTCAGCGTACGCGCTTTGCGCGTGACTAAAGGGCGTACCTCATTTGACGGCAAACATTACAGAAAAAAATATTGAACTTAGCTATGAACTTCGTTGTTAATCCGTTGCAAAATTGCTCATATCTAAGGATTTTTTTGATAATATTTCTAGTTTGACGCTAAATATATAGAATTAGCAACAAATTTTACTGTTTAACTTTTGATCCCTAATTCATGTTTATTTAATAGTGAAATCAGAAATATAAAACAATATTGAAAGTTTTCTTTTATTATAATGAAAAAATAATGAAATTTATTTAGAATATATTTTATTTTCTACCATTTCATCCTTAGCTTGTTACTTTAAATTTGCTTTTTATCAATTTGTCATTAAACATTATATTGATTAAACTTCATCGTAGCAGCTTCAACCCCATAATCCGAATATTCAATAAACGATAATTAACTAATATTGTAGCAACATGTTGCAACGTCCATTTGAGTTGCGTTTGGAACCACATGTTCTTCGATGATAAGGACTCCAATTCCGAACTAAAGGTTTATGAAAAATGAGTAATTAATATTTATAGTTGATGAAAGAATAGTACTTAATAATTATAAACATAGGAAAAATAATCTTAAATTAATAATTTAATTAATTTTTATGAATTGGAATACCTAACAAATTTTACGTAATGAGAATGTAATGATCCCAACAACCTGTACGAAATTGTAAATAAGTCAATTTTAAATTATCAATTGTATATGAGACATTATAAACAAAACAACTACAACTTTTCAATTAGAAATTGCCTATCAAGAATACACCATCGTTTAGTAGCGTATAACTTCAAGAACAGACTAAAATTTTCGAAAACATACCTCAAATCACAAGGAAATTTATTTCTGCAATCATAAACACTATCAAAATTTCATGTTAAAGAATATGGGATAAAGAAACAAATATATGACCTTTGCTAGATCAAACAAATTTGTCCGGCTCCCTTCATCTTATGAAAGCAATGAAATCTCATAAATTGTAAATTTACAAGGAAATCGTGATAATGAGCTCCCTGTTTTTAATTTTATTTTAAAAGTGAAATACCGTTAGAATCGCCAGCACGAAATAAACCTAATTCTAAACTTATCTTACGAAAAGACAACATAATTAATAATAATTGGTATAAGGGAATTCCAATTGTAAAGTGAATCCTCAAACTAAATAAACAATAGCCTTGTCCAATAAGAAAACTAATTTAAACTGGCAAATTTTGTTTCTCCTAAAAAAAACATTTGAGTACAATTTCAATTTTATCTAACTTAAGGTATGATGTGCCGCGAAATTACGGCACATTCGATGCCAATTGCTTAACCTTTTGCGAATCCTCAAGGGCTTTTGATGTCACTTTTCGTGTTTTTGTGTTAATTTGTAGACTAACAAGTGTTGGAAGCAAAATGAAGCAAATACAAGCCAAAGTGCACCAAAGCACCACCTGCGAGTCGCAAGTACTGCATGCGAGTCACAGGTACTGCAGCATTTGATGACAGAGATGTGGAAAAAATGAAGATAGGGATGCAGCACTTGCGAGCACCACATGCGACTCGCATGTGGTACATGTGAGTCGTACTTGATGCAACATGTGCCACTGATGTTCTTTGGAATACGTAGCTTTTGCGACACTTTGGTGCAACCTGCGGCGCAAGTTACTGCACACATTGAATGCGATTAGCATCTGATGCGCAGGGGTATTTTTGTCCAGATTTCTCCCCGTTTTTGTACTTCTATAAATAGATTTCTAGGGTTTTGGATTCATTATTCTACAGTTTTTAAAGTTGTCTTTTTGTGGAGCTCATTTATTATTGGTTGGTGAAGCTTTTAAGAGATTCCTTTGCTTTTGTCATCTTCTCCATTCAATACTTTTGTAAGCTTTATGAATACACTTTATGTTATTGCTTTACTTTTAATGAACACTAGTAGCTTAACTCATTAGTTAAGGTTGTGGGACAAAATGTATTAGTTATGTGATTGGGTTTCATATTCATACTTCATTTATATGCTAATGGTGTTTTCTATTAACTCTTGACGTTAATGTCTTGTGATGGTATACAACATTACTTGTGCCTTAATACCATTACTTTGCTTGGAAAAGAAAGTAGAGGTTAGGAAAAGAGTTAATAGCAACAATTTGGGTCATTAAATCCATCTAATAGCGTGAGCTAGGAATAGGAAAGCTAGTTAAGACTAAATGGGTGTTCTCATATAAAACATTATAGGGCTTGGAAAAGCCTAGAATGAAATTTGCTAATTTGCTTGGAAAACTTTTGGCAAGAATCAAGTGACCTTTGGTTTAATACATCTAGGCATATGAATGAGTTGAAGTGATACCGAAGTGCATTACTTTCCATTGGAACCACAACCTTAGTTCGATTTTCAAATAGTTAAGTTTCATATCAACAAAGCGTAGATGTAATGGTTAAAAACCAAACCCAAACGTTATTATACTCCCCTTCCCTCGAAATATAGATTAAGTGTCAAGCGTTACACTCAACAAGTATATTTCTTCACCGTATTCTCTGTGGGATTCGACCCCAACCTCGTTGGGTTCTATATTTGACAACGACCGCTTACTCATATTATTAATGATGTAATTTGGGCGTATCAAGTTACACCCTAAGTGAGGTGACCACGTAAAGATGTATTCTTCAGTTTTATGTTGGATTTTAAATTGGGCTCCACAATTTTTATTCTATAACAAAACCTACACTAATACCCTACAATATACAACAAATCAAAAGTATAGACGGACAAACTTAAATAAATTAATTGTGAAGTAAAAAATTTAAGGAAAGAATTTCTTTAAGTGAAATCTTATTCGATTTGAAATTCATAAATTTAAGGAGTTCTTACCTAGTTCAAATAAGTAAAAATTTTGATAGTGAAAATTTAATTAATTCCGAACCCTAAATATTAGGAAAACTATTAAATGATTATTTTTTCTAGTGTGAAATCTATTTCTAAAGGGTAAAAAAGGTGAACGATATTTTTCTATTTAATATGATATAGATAGATTATAAAGATAATTAAATAATAATTTGAGGAAAATAGTAAAGGGAAAAGGTGCAGATATACCCCTCAACTTTGCAATTTAGAGCAGATAAACCCCCGCTTAAAAAGTGGTGTATATATACCCTTACCGTTACAAAATGGTGCAAATATACCCCTGCCCTTACACAAATAGTGCAAATATACTCTTTTCGCTAATGGGATTTTAACAAAAACTCATTTAGCTTATTTTTTAATTAAGAAAAATACCATGTGACTTTTAAAAAAAGGGAAAAGGGCCAAATATACCCCTGTACTATTGAAAAAGGGCCAAATATATCCCTCGTTATACTTTGGGTCCAAATATACCCCTGCCGTTATACTATGGGTTCAAATATACCCCTCCTCCGTTAAGTTTGTCCAAAGTGGACATCCAATCCTATGTGGCAATAACATTTGATGAGGTGGATGCCACGTGGCATGCCACCTCAACGCCATAACCCATTTTACCCCTCTCCTTTATTTGTTTTTCCACCATTAAAATTTTCTTCACCTCCACCACCACTATTGCCACCATTACCGAGTCCGACACACCAAGAAGTTGTGAATGGGGCGATTTCCTACTGGATCTCCACCCTCTCTCACCCAAGCCAAACCTTTCTGCCCTTTTGGATATGAGACACGTGGATGGGTGATACATTCTCGATCCTTCCAGTATTTATTCGGTGATAAATAAATGGATACTATAGTAATAGTAACAAACAACTCTAATGCTAATTTAGGTTATGGGTCATTTTCAAATTCCAATAAATTGATAGACCTGATAGTGTTAATTCGAATTAAAAAAAAGGCTGGCATTACAGTTGAGTGGATTGGGTTTCGATCTGAATTCGGGTTCTCCTTGTGTTAGTAGAGTGCAGGGCTTGAACTAGCTAGCTAGCTTGAATGAAGGTCAAAGTTGGGTTTTCTTTTTCGGATTCAAATAATTTAAGTTTTTCTGCTAATGTATCAAGTTCAAATTTTCCTATGTTGAATCAAGATTTTGATATTTCCAAATCTAATCTGAATGGATTGAATAGGAGTGCTGATGTTGTAACAAGCTTGAATGATCAAGGTCTGCAAATCAAGACCAAAAGTACCGGTGCATTGAGTTCTTCAGAAAATTTCACAAGTTCTTGGTGTGTCGGACTCGGTGATGGTGGCAATGGTGGTGGTGGAAGGGAAGAAAATTTTAATGGTGGAAAAACAAATAAAGGAGAGGGGTAAAATGGGTTATGGTGTTGAGGTACCATGCCACGTGTCATTCACCTCAACAAATGTCATTGCCACATAGGATTGGATGTTCACTTTAGACAAACTTAACTGAGGAGGGGTATATTTGATCCCATAGTATAATGGCAGGGGTATATTTGGACCCAAAGTATAACGAGAGGTATATTTGGCCCTTTTCCAATAGTACAGGGGTATATTTGGCCCTTTTCCGTTAAAAAAAAGTCTATCCTTTTTTTAGTAGATATATTTTTCTATAGCCACATGATAATTTTTTTTTTTTTCTGGTGGATCGAGTCTAGTTGATTTAAAAAAAAAGGCATTTTTTAAAATAAAAAAATTAGCTAAATGATTTTTTAAAAAAAATCCCATTAGCGAAAAGGGTATATTTGCACTATTTGTGTAAGGGTAGGGGTATATTTGCACCATTTTATAACGGTAAGGGTATATATACACCACTTTTTTATCGGGGAGCATATCTGCTCTAAGTCGCAAAGTTGAGGGGTATATTTACACCTTTGCCATAACAATTTTGTCTATTGTAGAGTATTTTAATGAAGGGCAAAAAGTTCAATTAACATTCGAAGACTCTTCGTGCTTTTAATATAATACGAACATATCTATATTAGTACGGGCATAATCGAAAGTCTGAGCTAATTAAAAATATCTGTGTTAATAGGATGAAATTGAATACCTGAATTTATCTGCAATATTGTTTAATCTTTCGGATTGGCGTCAGGCGTTGTCGGATTTCACATTCATTGCACAAGGAATAATTAAAATCCCTACAATCAAAAACCTTCTAGTTATAACTATTAATTTGCATCAAGCGTAAAACTAAAAAAACTTAATTAGTAAAAACGCTTCAATATAATGTAACCAACAAAGAGATTAATTAAAAATAATATTCAATGATGTAACTCAAAATCAACACATGCATTTGTGATAAAAGGCACTAACAAAAGAAATAAAGAAATCACGAAAAAGGAAAGATCACAATAAAAGCTAGAAAAAGGCTTGAATAACAATTGGAATGAAACGTATAAAAAACGGCATGTTAGATTTATAGGGTTTGCAATATGAAAAGGAGTGGTCTGATCATTAAAAGGTATTACTTAAATAAAAGCTTAATGGTGATCAAATTACAAAATAGTTTCCTTTTCTAACGTGTTCTATTATAATTAAATTTTGGTACATATGTTAAAATCTGAATAGAATTTGAAGTTTTAATAAAAATATATATATAAGGTAAAAAAATTTGTGAATTTTAAAATTCTAAATATTAGGAATTAATACATACTTCAAATAGGAAAGACTTAATAAGAAAATTTTATTTGATCTCAAAGTCCTAATAATTACTATAAAGATAATTAAGTAAAATATGAGAAAAATAGTAAATGACGATTTGTCTATTGCAGAGTCTTTTAATGAAGGGCAAAAAGTTTAATCAATATTTCTAAGAATAATCAACATTTCTAAGATCCTTCTTGCTTTTAATATAATATAGATTATGATTAATCAACGTATACTTTAGTTTAATTCATCATTTAATTATAATCGATTACTATGATTTATATAAATATCGGATGCATTAAACAATTTCGTATCTTTTACTCCAAAAACGTCAATAGGAAACAAAAGAAACACCACTTGCTATATAAAGGTGAATTTTATAAAATTGGGCTTCTATTATAAAATCTTGAAGGATACGGTTTTGTGTTTCCAGATAAAGACAGAGACGTTGAGCACAAGTGAATTTTAAAACGAGTTCTCGAACTCAATTACAATTACCATCAACCGATGGAGTGCGATGGATTGAAATTAAGCTCCTCAATAATGAGGATCTCGGATTCGAAACCGTATATGAAAAAAGTCCTTGATAGAAAGCGTTCTCCTGAATTGGCCCTACGAAGCGCGTGTTCGGAAATAGTTATATTTAGGCTTCAATGCGGGTAAACTCAACTACAATTATTTTATTAGCTTTCTTACATTTCTTTGACTATATATACGTGGACTTTTAAAATTGTTTCCCTTTAATGATTTCCCCTTCTCAAATTTAATTGCAAGTGTCGTCTTAGACTGCTAGCTAGATAGCAATATATTATTTTCCCACCAGTTAAGTGCTTTGATTTCTTCTCGCTTCTTACTTGTTATTAATTTTGTAGTTTATTTCTTTATTTATTTGATATTCGGAACTCGCTTGTCAGATTAATTCAAATTCACATGTATAACACATGATCTATTTATAAAGGGGAAAGTGCTTTCTAAAATTTGAACTCAAAACCTTTGGTTAAAAATGGAGAAAAGTCTATCCTAACTTGTCGATGATGTTATATTTAATTGATTACACATTAACAAATCCAAATATCGCTGTTATTCTAACCATACTAAAGTATTGATGTCTATTCTTCTATTATTAATAATTAAGAAACAAGACTAAAGGAGAAATAACAACCACTTCAATAATTTAGAAGCACAAGTGCACAACAACCTTGACAAAGACAACAACATTAATGATTTAGAATAATAATTAAATTAAGAACAACAAAGGATCAATATTTCGGTCGGTAAGATATATAGTTGATGATATTATATATTTTGGTCATACTAACTATGATCTACCAAGATCGGTGCACGCTAACAATGGTATGTTAGTTTTTTTTTTCCCCCATCACAATAGTATGTTAGTTGAGTTTTTTTTTTTTTTTTTTTTATTACTTCATCCACACTACATGCTCTTTCTTTATTTCTCAAATTAAAGAGAGCAAATAGTATAGAAAATGGAATAATAAACAAAAGCAAAAAGAGTTGGGTATTAATTAGTTAGTATGTCTAAGACGATCCCATTTATCACGTGCAATTGCTTAAACCTAATTAGTAGTAATACACATGCAGTCTTTTTTTGGTTTCATATTTATTATTTGATTGGATGATATGATAATATCGTTGACTAAATTTAAAGAGTTTGTTTATGATTGAGACCGTCATAATGAGACCCGGATTTCTGATAACTTGATTCAATATGTTTATCGTTAGAGGTTCATAATGATATACACACACACCTATAGATGATTTATATAAAGATATAATCATTGAACTAATTTGATTGACAATTATTAAATGATTAATTTTTACGATTAAATTGTCGCTAGGATACTGTCATTGATCTGTTTCCTTGATTTTTTGTTGACATCTTTTTTTGGTGAACGAAAAAAGTATTATTAATCACCAAAACAAAAGTACAGCAACAAATTTAGTACCCTACCCGACCCTTAGGCCCAGAGATTCGTCTAATCTACTATCCTCTTCCTCCTAATTGTTTATCTGTATTATAAAGACTATGTATCCATTCCCTGCCCTTTCTATTCACCCTTTCTATTCATTCTTCTAATTTTTGTTGACATCTAGTTAGTGCATGTGTTAACTACAATTATTTTCTCTGATCTGTGACCTATAAGTGGTCCACAAAGGAAGCAATAGCTCCATCAAATTATTGTGCAAAATAATCTTTAGCTTATACAATTATTATTATTTTTGCAAATTTTAAGAAGGAAACTTGAGATCTTTCGCCAACTCGAATAGAAACCTCTTACACGAAAAGCGTTACTATTATTCTCGACAATGTTATAAAAATAATAATTTAATATGCAGTAATGGAACTAATTAATTCGCATTCTTATAATTAGCTTAACTTGTAAAGGAGAAAGTACATGGACATGGTGATCTCATCATTTAATTTTACAAGCTTGTGCTAGCTCTACTAACAAATGGTTCGATGAACTGTTGCAATATTAGGTGGACTTTATATAATATCAAGTATAGAAAGAGATAAAACATGAAGCACACTTATATCCATCACTAGAAAGACTCTTGTTTACATTACAGAGCAAGAATTTTCACTAAAGTAATTTAAAATATCAAAAGATAAAATAAACATGTGAAGAAGCTAATGAAATTCTACGTATGATATATATACATAAAAAAATTCACATACATGAAATTGACACATTTCTGTATATAATTACATTACAAGGGGGACTTTTATAGGTGTCAAAATACACTTCTAAGTTGTAAACTCACACCTAATAAACAATTTCACACACTCTTTGAACTTAGCCACAAGATCTTACACCTAACATAATTGAAGAGATAAGTAAATCTACACACTTAACATTTAAGTCTACTATTTCCCACATGAACTTTTTTTTTCTTACTCTTGTTTTACCCCTATTTTTTGGTTTTCACCCGATGTCCGGTATTTACATAGGGATTCGACTAAATTCGGACTTATCGACAAGTCTCATTATATTGGAATTAAAGTCTTTCCCTAACAAAGACGATTCTATTATATTCTCGTTTGTCTTCGGTTCTTCTTCTTCCTAGACATATGAGTAATGGTGTGTATGTTTGTGTAACTTAGTAGGAATTAATCATCAGTTGGACCAACATAAGAACTTTTAATTTGTGCTGAGAAGGGGACCATAGTTAACAGAGGGAAATGACAACTAGAAATTAAGGCCCACAATTAGGTGATCACCATGGTCTCGTCCTATGTTTTTAGAATGTTCTTTTCTTATCGTCAATTATCACAAGTTAGAAGTGGGTTGACAAATGTAGAGGCCCAATCAAATATCTTATATTTTTTTTTGCCTCAAGTCACACAAACACAACTTTTTCAAATGGTAATTAAAAAGTTTACAACTATTTTTAAAAAATTACATAAATACAACTTATTCAAAATTCTTACTTCTTAATTACAAAAATACAACTTTTTTACATTCCTAAAATATTAATAATACTTACTTTTAGGAGTTACTACCATTAATGCATATCCACTTTTTACTTTCTCTTTCTTTCAAAATCATTAGAATGTAATCTATATATAATATAAAGCTAGGCATAGAGAATCCTATGTGGCACCTCTCTACGGCCACTATTCCTATTTATCTTTTATTTCTTTTTTTTGGCTTTTTATCCCTTTTATTTGAATTTATGTGATAATTTAAGTACTCCAAAAATCACCTCATTAATTCACTACATAATGGCAATGGCAAATTTATGTTCTCTATTATTGTGATAAAAGGAAACCTCAACAGTTGCTCACTCAAGAGATGTATCCGGTGTATAAATAATGAGTAATGGCTGATATCCATGCTAATAATGACACCTTAAAGAGATTAGACATTGAATAAAAATGAATAACGAAATATCAAGTTTCAGTTTCAAAGACCCCTCATTTTCAATACCTTTTCATTTTCAGTTTAGGATACTATATATATATATATATATATATATATATATATATATATATATATATATATATATATATATATATATATTATGAAAATGTGAAGAATTTTGGAATGTCGATGGAGAAACAAATGGTTTGTATTGTGAAGACGAAGTTGCAGTGTCAACGGAACGCTTGCCACCACCGGCATCACCAATATAATAGGCAATAAATATGATATAACATCTATTTTTCTTTCAAGAACATTTGATCCTCTGTAATATTTGGCTCGTGATTGCTTCCATCATACTTCGTTGTAACGCTCACAATATATTAGACACGAGAATACAATAGTCCACAACTGTACAACTCTAGGTAGTGTTTAAGGAGAAAACTATTTAGTTTTTTGGTAGATTTTTTTTTTCCCCCCCTGTTGTAGTGATTAACTGTGGTAGAATTAGTTATGTGGTTACATACTGACAATTGTGAGACATGGTTTTTATTTTGCTTGCTGCAGGGACTATAATTGTTTTGTTTTCTAAAGTTACTTTGTTAATGTTTTCCTAACAACTATAAAATATGCTTTGTTGTTCTGGTCTGGGTTTAATTTAGTTGGCGAAGGATGCATAATATATCTAAAAGTCAGGAAGTCGGTTTGATGGACAAAAAGCTCTTATTATGAGTTAGTATTAGTACTCAATTTTCTTCCAACACACAATAGTGGTGTCAGAATAACCTCGTACTGGTTCCCGGTGAGTTTGTTGGTCCTCTTTAGTTTTTAAAGATGAAAAAAAACATATAGGAGTACAAAATATTGAAGACATTACGCTCCTCCTTACCTAACTACTTCGAGACGAATAACATACAAGAAAATCAAATAATTATCCTACATTAAATGTCACTAAAAAAATATAAAAGCAGCAACTTATATGTTAAAATCTACATATTTTTAATTTTCTCTTGAAAATAAAAATAAACTTTATTTTAAATTGTGGCCCTTTTTAATTTTCAATTTTCACAAGTAAAACCTATTACAAATGAAATTAAGAGTAAATGTTAAGAAGGCCTTAAAATATTTAATAATAAAATTGAATAACGAGGATAAAAAAGATGTTTACACCTTTGATATATAGTAAAATGGTGAAAGATTAGATTAGTTTAAATTCGAACCGATAACATTAATCGTCTCTCCGGGTATTCTCTTTAATTATCTCCAACTCAAGAACAAATTGCTTAAGAATAATATATCAATTGTCAAAAATATATGTTCGGGACATGGAATAAGAGGGTGGCAAAATGTGTTGTTCTACCGTAAAATTCTTTATTAAAGGGAGAGTTTTAAATTTCACTCGACGAGGGATATTCCATGACTCCGACCGATTATTGAAAAAAGTCTAAATGACTCAATTGTTACTGGACTTCTCCTGCTCTTTATTAAGACAAAAAAAAAAAAAACATTTTCTAAAATCTCTGATCTAGGGACTTTTAAATATCTCTTATAACTTCATATTCTTTTTAGTTATTCTTCACCTTTTTCCATATGATGCCCTTTAAAATAAATTAATATCTTTTAGCCTTTACAATAATTTACTTTTCATTATTTTAATATTTAGGTATTTATTTATAAAAATTATTTCGTAAAGTTAATAGTCTCTTTTATAATCGCGGGAAGAGTGATCAAGTTATCTAGTTTTCCAAATAAACATAATAAAATCAACTTTAAATCCCATATTCCATCTACCGTTTTAAAAGACTTTTTATTTTATTTCCTCCTTTTTTTTTTTTTTTTTTTTTAATTTCACTTGATGATGATTCAATTATTTTTTTGTGACTAAAAGAAATTATTTGAATATATTATATTAAGAAAAGTACATGAAAAGATATGGTATATGGTATAATAAATGTACATGAAAATATACCTTAAAAAGTATATGGTATATTCAAATTGGAATATTTAACTGAAAAGATGATAACAAAATATTTGTGAATATAATAGTAGAAATTAGCATATTTAAGTTTATATATTATATATAGTATATAATATAGTAATATTATTTGTGTATATAGTAAATAATATTATTATATACCTAATATATGAATATATTACTCTATGACTAATTATACTCTACAATAACATATAAAATATACAATATACAATATATAGAAAGAATAATATTATCACTTATGGATTACCACTAAAATAGGATCTTAATTAATAATTGACACCCCATCCCATAAAACTTGACTTCCTTTATGCCATCACATATTAATTATTCAATTTTTTCTCTCTCTTCCATGAAATAGGAAAATTAACTCAATTAAATTTATATTTATATATATTTAATATAATAAACAATATATGCCTAATATATACAATAATGTATGTGGTCAAATATATATATATATATATATATATATATATATATATATATATATATATATATATATATATATATATATATATATATATATATATATATATATATATATAAATATATATATATATATATATATATATATATATAATACTTTTTATTTACTATACATAAGAAATTCTTTTATATATAGTATATACTAGTTACTACACATAAAAAATAATATTATATGTAGTACATAATAGTGAAATATACGTAATATATAAGTACAAGAATATATGTACTTGTTCAAGGAATTGTATAATATATAATATATAAACAGTAGTATGCTATATTTATGGATTAAAATGCTAGCTGAGTACATTGAGATGTTTAGAAAAGTAATTAATGTTTTCCGGATATGTATTTAATTTGAATATCACTAATATAGGAAACTTCTTATTATTAGCCTTTTATTCATAGCAACATTTTTTTATTTATGATATAAAATCATACATATACCCTAAATATAGAGTATATATTTTAGATTATGTAATTTAGTTAATAGTTGTAGATTACGAAATATTGTACTTATTTACTTGTATTTATGTAACTTCCCCTTCTTTTTGTTGTCTTATGGTGTATATGTACCAACAAAATATTGAACAGGAAGGTCGATATTTTTAACCATACTTTCAGAATGAAATTAAGCAAGGTTGAGTTTTTTTTTTTTTTTTTGGTCGAAAGTTAAAATTTTATTTCAATCAACTGGAAGTATTTGCACAGCCTGCTCATTGGACTCTAGAGTCAGGGCCTCTCAAAAACATACTGTGTCTTCCTATACACTGTCCCCTATGTTACTTCACCGCTGGTGATTAGACATGGTTCCTCCAGTGTGAAGGTTGAGTTTTTTATTTTCAAACAGAAATGAACAAAGAAAAAATTGTTCTTCACTTTCACACCCTCTACTCTCTTATTCTACTTACTGTTACGACTTACGAAAGAATCATTGAAGATTTGAAGTTACTGGAGAAGTTGGGAAGAATCATAGTTGGGAAGAATCATTCATTTTTATATAGGTGGTCCATCACCTATTATCAGAAAGAAATAATTTTATGCGCTTGACCCATATTACGAAATAAATAAATAAATAAAAAAAAAAAACTAACACATAATTAAGGAAGTTTTACATTATCATTGTAATTTAACCTATTATAGCAGGTTGCTTCTTAGGTAACCGGATGGTGTAAATAATTTTACATCATCAAGCATAAAACTTAAACTCATAATTAAAAAAGGATTAAAATATATGCACTAATAACTAAATAAATTATTTACACACCATCGGGGTAATTTATCCTGGTGCGGAATGTACTTATCATTTATTCTAAGGTTATAATCAATTAATGCTTATTAATAGATTTACCTGTAATCTCCTTTTAAGTAATCCGATGGTATAAATACTTTTTTTATACCATCAGTTCTTTAGACATAATTAATTTCTTTACGAACATTGTAAAGAGATCTTTTCACTTAGATTTTACTAGTGTTACTAGTGAATTTATCCGCTTATGAAAAGAAAAAAAGATAGAAATTTTTTAAAGAGGATGATAGGTTCGATTTACTCCCGTTTTATGCATCTCTTTAGACAAACATATGTGATTCAGTATCCATGAACCGATATTCTATTCCATCCCCCCCTTTTTTTTTTAAATGTTTTTTTTTTTATTACATGGGGGTAGGGGAGGGGAAATAGGAAAGGGATTACAATGTGGGGATTCGAACCCTTACCAATAAGGTGAGAGTTCAGATAGCCAACCAACTGAACTTCGAGATTTTTCTTTGTTAAGAGACAAAATTGAAAAGAAAAAAATAAATAAGAATTGAGCAACCTTATATTTAGCAAACTTGAGGTTTTAACAAAGAATAAATATTGGGTAGCTCCTCTATTTCTACAAGTGCATCTAGTTTTGATGCAATGAGTTTTTTGACTATTTTCTTTTATTGCTAATTTTATGTTTTTTTTTTTTCATTTCTTCCTTAATTTCCGTTTTCTTCTCTTTTTCGTTTGTTTGCCACTCTCTTTTTGTAACTTTTTTCCTCACCCATTACCTTTCACATTTTTGCAAAATTAGAGGCCCTCTTTACAGATCTGATTTTCATCCAAAAACCAAAACAATCTATTCTTTCCTCTAAATTTTCTTACAATAGTCTCTATAACTGATTCTTTTCTGAAATATATTCTCATATCTTTTCAACATTTTATCACTCTCTCATGTAAATTTAGGACAAAGAATTACCTTGAAGACTGAAGGCATGGACAATTATACATATAGTATGATTAGTTAAATTCAAAAAATCTTTTGACATCAGACACCATGAGTATGTTTATGCTTATAGCAGTAACATTAAATACGTTTACGCTTATAGCAGTAACATTAAGTATGTTTACTGAAACAAACTTCTAAGCCTCCCAAGTAAAAACTTTTACCTTCCAAAAGAATTATTGGAATGATTCTGTTGATTCGATTAATTAGAATCTTGAAATATAGATGAATGTTGAACATTATACCATCTTGCTTTGAAATAAAAGGAGCCCCGCAAAACACAAGTCAAAATTACAAACTGAGATGATCAGAAAGAGACTTTTAGACACATGAAATACCTTAGTCGAAGAATTCATCTATGACCAGAAAGTCGTAGTAATCAAGCCTGAAAATTTTATTCTCGAAGAATTCTTCAGTTCCATCAAACATATATTTCGTTCAATTTCACCAAAGTCTCATCCTTCGGAGCTTCGTATTACGCTAACATTAGTAATATTCAATAATTGAAGAAGCACCCAAATGAATTAGCAAAGAAATATTGAAACAAAATACGATCAATATATATACTTTTCAAATTTGTCCAAGAGAATAAACCAGGATACGTACGTCCCTTTGTCCATATAATTGCACCACAACCTTTTTCTGTAGTTAAGTTCTTCAAAATTTCATTTATTAAATTTTCTTTAATGGCTAAACTGTATATGACATTATACTCTCATAAGAAGGTCCTCTTTTCCTCAAACTCTTATAGCAAAGCTAAAAAATTCCCACATCCGCGTAAGTATATATAAATTAATAGGATACAAAAGACCACGTACATAGAATATGATTACTTAAGAATAATGTAAAGACTTGCTGAACGGTAAATAAATACATATGGACAACACTGGAAAAAATAAATGTAAGCGACTAAAACTTTAATAGGTACAATTTTAAATAACCGAACTATGTGTAAATCCCTAAGAGAAAATGTAATTAAATAGTTTAATCACCATTAAAAAGAAGGGGAAAAAACATAACTGTACAATTATATAAAAATATTTACAAAACCTTAGCAGAATTATCTAATCAACATTGAATGGCAATTGGAAGTTACCTATGGAATAAATCAAAATTCCTCTATATTAAAGGAATGTAGTTGGACGATTCATTAACAACCTTGCTTATCTTTCTACTTTTTGCTAAAAAATTATCTTACCAACAATTGTGTTCCTACTTCCTTTCCATTTTAGTAATCTGATTTTGCTATATATTATATTTATTGAATTATATTATGTATAAAATACATCTATATACATCGAGAAAATGAATTATAAAAGTATATTATATTTATATCAGGTGTATAATATTATACCTTAATACCATTATATTTTATATGTTGAATTATACTATGTATAAAATATATCAGTATACCTCTAAAATGGATTATACTTATTATATATATACCTCAATAAAACTATCTTATAATTGAATTATACCACGTATATAAAATCATTAGTATGCATAGAATATATATACTGATTAAGATGAATTATCTTCATAGTGATTAAGAGTTAGTGTACCAGTTAAAGAGAGAGAAAAATGATAAACATGAAGAAATATAACCACATCCCTAGTTTAGTGGGATGCAATTTTTAAATCTTCAATTAACTGTATAGCCATCTTTGTCTTCTGGCATTGTCTCCATCCATGGCAAGAAACTTTTTGCTTCTTTCAAGTGCAGTGCCTTTTTACAGGAACCTTTCATATTTATAAGTAGAGGTGTAGAACTAAGAAATGGATGGATGGTTAAGTAAATGGAATAAATCAAAAGGCCATTCATTGTATTAAGTTATTTACGTTACTTTACGTTGTCTCTTTCTCTTTTATTGTCACGGACACCAATTATAATTAAAAGTAAATGTTTGGAGATGAAGAGAATATAAAGCCCGACTTATTATTTTTTTAAGGAGCGGTTAAGGAGGATGATGGATAATTAATGTAGCTCATAAGTGAAAGAATTAAAAAGAGGAAAATTTGAAAAGATGATGGAAAAATCCAAAAAAAGGAGAAAAAAGATAAATAGGATTCTTAGCCAAAGAGAGGTGCCACATCATCTTCTTATTGCCTAGCTTTATATTTTATATAGATTTGTTAACACACCCAACAAGGAAAAAAGAAATCTAATTGCACTTGATCAGATGCACTTATTATATATGATGAAGCAAAGAGAGTAACAGTTACAATTCATTCTTTTATAAGCAATGGCTAGACAACCATTACATGCATAAGTGATGTGCCGGTAGTTTTGGCACATCTAATGCTTTTTAACTCTAAGTTTTACTTGTTTTCGAGCAAGTTTGTGTTAGTTCTTTGATGAACCGACCTTGTTGGATTTAGATGAAGACTTTGCAGGTGTCTATTGAGCGTGTCATTCATCAAGGTTTACGCTATTGCTAGTCTTTACTATCAAGTTTGAAAATTCCCTCATCATATGCTCAAGCAAGAGGGATACTTTCGGAATGCAGTCGATGATGACCCTCACTAACATATAACAAACTTTCTGGATATGTTCTCTCAGCATATCCAGCGGGGCGTGACTCAAGAAGTAGTTCGGCTGAAACTCTTCAAATATTCGTTAGCCGGAGAAGCGAGAAAATGGTTCACAAAGCTGCCCCGAAACTCTATTGCTACATGGGAAGAGATGGTCAGAGTGTTTCTCAGGAAGTGGTATCCCCCTAGTAAAAGGGCTGAAATTCGTGATCAGATTTACGAATTCAAACAATGTAATGGGGAACAACTTTTTGAAGCTTGGGAGAGGTATAAAAAATATTTGGATAGGAGTCCAAACCATGGTTTTCCGAACGATTTTGAAGGAGAAATTTTACGAGAGGTTTGGACCCTATAATGACGATAACCAATAATCTTGCCATTGGTGTTTCATGAATAAGTCCTATGCTACTATTCTTGATATACTTAATAGATTGACTACGCACGATAATCATGGCATTCGAAGTAATTACGATGGGCTATCGCTTGGAACACCGTTGATTCAAAATGTTGTGAAGATAGCCGGGAAACGACGGACATTGACGGCTGGTCTCTCTTTGCGACAAAAGGCTTGATGAAAGGGAATCGAAGAAGGTGAAGGTTTGTGAAGATATCTCGAGCATCGTCTGGAATGTGCAAGTCCCGGAAGGGTCCGTATCGAGGGCCCCTCTCGTGGTGAGAATGTTCGGTATCACAGTTACGTAGCGAGGGGATATTCAGGCCGATTAGAGATACTAGAGACTGACAAGAGGGCGAGGTTCATATAATTCAAGGGAATTACAACAACAACCGAGGGAACTACAATAATACTATGGTGGATCGAACGAGGAGATACAACAACAACAATGACAATTTTAGGAATAGAAGTTCCAACCCTTACATTCCGCTTAAAAGGCCGATCTAATGATCGAGGTAGTTCGAGGTTGGAGTCGATGCTTGAGAAAGTGTTGGCGAGTCGGACAAACATTTGAAAAAGACAACTGTGCGGGCTATCGAACGGTGGTCTCTCATTCGACGACTATTCGGAATCTTGAACGGCGGATGCGTGATACTAGAGAACAACATCCTACTAGAAAAGGAGGACTCCCTAGTGATACTATTCCAAACTCGAAGAATGGTGGGGGCGTGGAATGTACTTTTGCTATTAGCACGGGGTGTGGTAAAATACTTCAAGGTGCTGATAAGAAGGTGGTTGATCTAAATCCAGGTGATTGAAAAAGATGAGGTGCGATCGATGTACCTATTATTGATGAGGAAGTTCGTGGTGAAGAAAAAAGTTGCGATATTCCGAGAGGTTCTTGGCAACGTGAAACACACGATAAAAGGGGATCTCTCCCCCTCGACTCGGATGTGTACAAAGCAAAGCCTCCCCTTTCCCCGGAGGTTGGCAAAGAAGAATGATGATGCTAAGTGTCGGAAGTCTTATGATCGGTTGAAACGAGTTAACGGTGAATTTTTCATTCTTAGATGTGTCGAAGAGATGCCGAATTTGCTAAGTTTGTGAAAGACACGATTACAAAGAAAAGATACATTCAACATGAGACGAGTGAATTTAACTCGTCGTGTGAGTTCAATTATTGCTTCCACCACGAGTTCGGAGAAGGGAGATCCCGGGGGCGTTTACCGTTAAAGGTGCAATATTGGGCTTCGTCGTTCGCCGGGTGCTGTGTGATAATGGGCGAGTATCAACTTGATGCCCCGCTTTTCAAACAATTTGGATTGGGGACTCTAGCCAGATTTTTATGCATTACGGATGGTGACAAATCTATCAAGAAGCCAGTTTGGGTTATAGATGATGTGATGGTACAAGTGGGTAAGTTCATGTTGCCTGCTGATTTCATGATTCTGGATTGTGCGGTGGATAGAGATATTCCCATCATCTTGGGAAGACCGTTCCTTGCTATGGGAAGAGTGCTTATGGATTCTGAAAAGAATGAAATTAATTTTCTAGTGAATGATGAAGAAGTGACTTTCCAAGCAAGCAAGGGGATGAAGTTGCCAAGCGCTTATGGGAGTATCTCGGTTATTGATTCGTTTGATGGGATTGATAATCTTTGTCGAACATAAAATGGAGGAAGAAAGTCGAAAAAGCTCTCTGCATTGCGGTTCGATGAACTTTGATGCTTGTGATATGGAGGGCTACATGGAAACTATAAACGCGCAACGGGATTCAGGTTCACTTACCTTACCGCCCAGGGAAAGCTTGATATTGACCTTGCAAATAGAACCACTCCACTAGCTAAGCCTTCTATTGTTGAGCCACCAAAGCTTGAGCTTAAGCAGTTCCCAGCACACTTGAGGTATGAGTTCTTTGGTCCGAATAAGACATTGCCAGTGATTATTTCAGCATTACTAACTGAGGAATAGATTGAACGTTTAGTAGAGATTTTGCGCGAGTACAGACGTGCTACTGGTTTGACCATAGTAGACATTCGGGGTATTTCTTTTGGTATTTGTGAGCATAAAATTCAGCTAGAGGAGGACAACAAGCTGAGTGTTAAGCATCAGCGGAGATTGAACGAGAATATGCAAGAGGTCGTGAAAAAGAGATCATAAAATGGTTGAATCTTTGGGGTAGTGTATTCGATTGTAGACAGCAAGTGGGTAAGCCCTGTTCAATGTGTACCAAAGAAAGGAGGTATCACTGTGGTACGGGATGGCGTGTTTGCATGGACTATAGGAAGCTGAATACTGCCACTTGTAAAGATCATTTTCCCGTACCTTTCATTGATCGGATCTTTGGATAGGCTATTTGGGAGGTCTTACTATTGCTTCCTAGATGGATACTCGGCTATAATCCGATCGACATTGCCTTAGAAGATCAAAGAATATGACTTTTACTTGTCCTTATGGGACGTTTGCATTCGCCGAATGCCCTTTGAAATTTGTGCAATGCACCAGCTACTTTTTAGAGGTGCATGATGTCGATCTTTTCTGACATGGTAGAGGATTTCTTAGAGGTATTTATGAATGATTTCTCGGTTGTTGGTGATTCGTTTAATGATTGTCTTGACCATCTGGGTCAAGTGCTGAAAAGATGTGAGGAGACAAATCTCGTGCTAAATTGGGAGAAGTTCCACTTTATGGTGAAGGAAGGGATAGTCCTTGGTCATAAAATCTCTGAAAAGGGAATAGAGGTCGATCAAGCGAAGATAGATGTGATTGCAAAACTTCCTCCACCCGTCTTCGGTCGGGGTGTCAAGGAAGTTTCTTAGGACATCTTTGCTTGTGTTCGATTCTACGGTATGATTCATCAAGGACTTAATACACATAAACAATAATAACTATGCTTCCAATCCAAACAACTATTCTATTTAAGCTCAACTTATGGATCAACCTTTATAATCTAAAAGAGGATTACCTTATACATTAACATACAGTATAAATGAATTTTTACATAATTTATCTTGCTGTAAAAGATTACTTATCTTATTTTTCAAGTTACTATTTTCACAGAATTATGAGTAGTTACCATTAATTATTTAATTTCACATTGTTTTTCAGTCTGACCTAATAATATAAACATTTTTTCACAATCCTAATAATGTAAGGAATTTGTTAAGTTGACCTATAGTAACAGGTCAGTTTTCACATCAATCCTAATATGGTAACTTGAAAATAGAGTAATAAGCTAGTTAAATTACACATGATGTAAACATTCTTTACATTACCGTGTATATAACTCAAACTTTTTAACAAAACTCATCTTTATGGAACAATTAATTAATGGGATTTTTCCATATTTGGCCCGTAGGCTGAAATTAATTACGGGCGCTAGTCAAAATACGGAGCATATATATTGATTATGTATATTACATGTATATTACATGCATATTTTGTGTAT
This sequence comes from Lycium ferocissimum, assembly GCF_029784015.1. NCBI lineage: Eukaryota > Viridiplantae > Streptophyta > Magnoliopsida > Solanales > Solanaceae > Lycium > Lycium ferocissimum. Next base: position 7,561,457 of record NC_081344.1, on the reverse strand, counting down.
ACAGTATGTATATTATATATTGATAATTAAGATACAAAATCTATACATTTATTGATTATTATTCTTTTGAGGGGTCCAAAAATATAATTTTCCCTTAATTTAATTCCTTGGCTTTGAAACTAGGAAAGTCTAACCAGGGAGGATAGTAAGTTAATTACCAAGTAGAGCAACAGTTCCTTGTGTATCAACACCAACAGGCATGAAACGAGAAAGAACTAATGACAGAGAATCATTGTGGATAGGAATGAAATTCTCTACTTCTGTTAAGTAGTTGTCCTTGCTATCCCTTCTGCCAATTTTCATTTCAATGTGTGGCCCTCCTAACTGCGTGTCAAATAATTAAATAGAGTAAATTAACCAAACTTACTTTAATTTATAAGAAAAAATGAAGGGACAGAAGTTGAGACAAGGCTATTCTATACATTTGACTAAGCTTTCAAAATATGGTTAGTTTAAAAATACTTCTTCAAAAACTTTTTTTTTTCTTTTTGAGAATAACGTGTGTTCTATTTGACTAATCAATTTGAAAAATACGTTTTACTATTAAAGTAGCAATTTATGCTTGACCAAGGTTCCAAAAGTGTTTCTAGGGAAAAACTATTTTTTCCAACTTTTGCTACTATTCAAAAATACTTATTTTTTAGAAAAAAATTAACCAAACATCTCGACTTTTTAAAATAAGTTTTTGGCATAAACGTTTTTTAGCATGGCGGAAAAAAACTAGAAAACTAAAACCATGACAACACCAAAGAACAACAATATCAGCACAAGAAACAGTAATTGGTAGGGTGTTTTAATTGGTTGACATTCATTCTCAAGGGATCTTTGATGGTTCTATATACTTGAAATTTCTCAAAAAGTTCCTTTGAGATGTCACCTGATATATATTATGTCCCTTTGTTGTGTTAATAGACATATTGATGCATCGCGACTTAGTTAAAGTGCTAAAATGAAAAAAAGGGACAAGTTTAGGAGGCCACATATGCATTAAGCCAATAATTAAAGTAAATTAAACAAACTCATTTTAAATTATAAGAAAAAATGAAGGGACAAAAATAAAAAATGTTATATGTTTGAAAAAACATTTAAAAAGGTTAAAAAATAAACGAAAAAGTGAACAAAAAAGGTTTGGAATATATATACATTTTCAATATTAAAAAAAAGGAGGAGGAAAAGTCAGTAGGAAAAAGAACAACGAAGAAACATAAGATTTTTTAAGTTAAAAACATTTATTTAAAAAAAAAAAAAAGTCAACAAACAAAAAGTTTTTTGCAATAAATAAAGTATAAAAATTAAAGAACAAGTTGTATCTCTATGACAAAAAGAAAACAAAAAATATCAGAAAAGAAGATGTTGGGACATTCTTAAAAACATGTGTCATATACCTGGAATCAAAGTTCCTTTGAGATGTCTTCTCTGATTTATGTCCCTTTGTTGTGTCCAACTGATGCATTGCATCAACTGCAACAACAAATTAGTTCAAACTTTATATTGGCATGTGCTCTTTGACGTGCCAAAATATCGGCGAACCTATAATATAAGTTCTAATGAGGACATCATTTTTGGCTTATTATACGGCGACATACCCAATCAAATATGTGCATAGTTAAAACATCTCTATGTGCATTTACTACATCAAGTGATCTTTGACTTTCCTCTTGTGTAGCTACAGCATAAGCCTTATTTACTGTGATATCAAAATTTTTCAAAATTTATATTGGCATAGCTTTCATTTCCCATGAAATTGTATCAATCTCTGAGCTTTAAATATCTTATGGTGCTTGGACTCATATAATATAAGAATCATATCTAATTCATCCCAATCATTTTGTTTGCTTATTACATGGAAATATGGGTGAATACATCGATGGGTGAACATTTATACTTTCCTTGTCTATCTTTACATTTGATTAAAAAAACATCATATATTTGATCTATAAAACTTATATATATAATTATTAAATACTTGTGTTGCTAAACAAAATAAAAGGACACATTTGTTTTGCCAAAAGTTACTTCTTATATTGCTATAATGTGCTTTCATTCAATCCAATAGAAAAATCGCAAGTATCAATCTTGTTGAACTTTAAGATGATCTGTATAATGCTTGGACTCATCACAACATGACGGTAAAGGGACAATCACATCTAATTCATCCCAAAGTATTTTCATCTAGTAATAACTTGTAACTAAGCCATTTCCTTGCTTTAGATTCACTATATCTGTCCAGATATGATAGATCCTAGTAAGATTAGATCTATAAAATCTTTCCCTAAATTCATCCTAAATTTTCTTAGCATTTGCAGCATAGACAATACTAGGAATCAATTCATTTGAAACTGTACTTCCTATCCATGACAACACAATCGCATTGCATTTCTCCCATAATTCTTCTAAATCTCCCTTGTAACTGCTTTTGACACAGGTTCCAGTCACAAATCCAAGTTTTCCTTTACCTCTTAAGGAAAGTTTCATGGATCTACTCCACAAAGTATAATTCTCTGGACCAGTAAGCTTTGTTGGGATCAATAATAAACCTGGATCATTTGAAGCTTGCGTATAAAGTGGATGATGATGATCGATTGTAACTGTAGTTGTTTCTTCTCCCATTTTACTTCTTTTAATCTCTCAATTATCTTCTCCAATGGAGTTTTGATTTGCGCAGTAATGGATCGTATGATCACTTCTCTAATACCATGTGAAATTATCAAAGATAAGCCATGATCAAAGTTTCAAACTCGATCATGGATATTGAAAGTTGAGAGGAAACGAGAGAGTAGAGAAGATATTTCTTATTCAATTGATTCGGTTACAATGTGCTCAATCAAATGAGATACTTATAGATTCAATGTGCCAGCTGTCTAACTAATCATTACACTCAACAATTCTAACAACCTCATCATGATAGTTATAACTAACTCTAACAACCATTTCCCGCGTGATATACACTCATATAAAAGATATACAGTCGAATATACAAACTATTTCAACCAGTTTGTGTGTGACATTAGGGAACAACGAGAAACGATACCATCTATCCAAATATTATATTCATCAAAACAATACAATACAACATAATACAATACAATACAATATAATACAATACAATACAATACAATACAATACAATACAATACAATACAATACAAGACAGTATAATATGCATGATACGATACGATGCGATATAGAGAAATCATCCAAACAAGCTACCGGTACACTTTATTTTAATAATGTTGACATACCCAACAAGATAAAAGTACTTCTAATTAAAGCACTAATTATCACTTGTTGACATGGCTACAAACCTTTCTTATCTCCCCTTGATCACCAGTTAGCGGACTATTTTCTGACAAAATGATCAAAGCTTTACCAAACTGAGCATGAAAATTGGCATTATCAGCAGCAAATTTTTCCACAAAAGGATAAGTAGTTGGATCAGAAACTAACTGTTGATCCACAATTAACAGCCCTTTGTTGCTTAAAATATTCTTGTAGTACAAATTGTCCCACACCATTGGAGTTTCTCGGTCGTTTCTAGCAAACTCCATTACATTCGGGTCGGGTTGTGGATCTGGGCATCGGGTTTTAAGGTAATTGGCATAGTCAGGGTCCAAGGTTGGATCAACTGTTGGGTAAAGTCTGTGTACAATGTTTACACAATGAACTCTTCCTACTGAGTGTGCACCTATATATAGCATAAATATATAATTAACAACTATGCCTTAGTCTAAAAAGATTACTTATCTTATTTTTCAAGTTACTAGTTTCACAAATTATGAGTAGTTACCATTAATTATTTAATTTCACATTGTTTTTCAATGTGACTAATAATATAAACATTTTACCACTACTCGTGTCTAGGAGTTAAATTCTTTAATTACAAAACCATTTACATAATCAGGTCATTTAAGAGGTACATGTAAATTTTCATGATAAATACTAGTTGTTAATTTGGTAAAAATGATGCTAACATTAACTTATATATTACATGTTAAACTACACCGATGGTATAGAATAATTTTATACTTAGTATATATAACTTAAACCTTTTCAAAAAAAAAAAGTTCTTGTTTTGGACTGAAAATGTAAGAAATTTGTTAAGTTAACCAATACTAACAGGTCATTTTTCATATCAATCCTAATATGGCAACTTTAAAATAGAATAATAAGCTAGTTAGATTACATATAATATAAAAATTCTTTACGTTTTATTGTGTATATAAACTCAAAACTCTTTAACAGAAACTTATCTTTTATCGAACTATTATTTTAATTCCTAGTGTGTGCAACTAGGAAAGTCTAATTAGGGAGAATAGTTTATCAAGTAGAGCAACTGTTCCTTGAGCATCAACACCAACAGACTTGAAACGAGAAAGAACTAATGACATAGAATCATTGTGGTTAGGGATGAAATTCTCAACTTCTGCTAAGTAGCTGTCTTTGCTGTCCCTCCTGCCAGTTTTCATTTCAATGTGTGGTCCTCCTAACTGCGTGTCAAAAAATTAAAAGAGTAAATCAGACTTTAATTTATAAGAAAAAATGAAGAGACCGAGAAATTGACACAAGGCTAGCCTTTTTGTCCGAGCTTTCAAAATATATTTATTTTTAAAAGTATTTTTTGTCTGAGCTAGGTACTTTTCAGAAAAATACGTACTTTTAGAGAATAACAGTTTATGCTTGACTATCAATTCGAAAAACATTTTTGCTAATGTTGAAACATTAATTTGTGTTTGACCAAGGTTTCAAAATGCTTTTAGGAAAAAATTGTTTTTTTCATCTTCTGAAAAACGGCTTCACTATTACTCGAAAATATTTAATTTTTTCTAAAGGTTTGATCAAACATCTCCACTTTATAAAATAATTTTTTTTTTCATAAATATAAACATTATTAGCTTTGAAAAAGCTTGGCCAGCATAATGTAACGCACCATGACAACACCATCCCTAGCAGAAAGAACAACAATATCAGCACAAGAAACAGTGTTGGGACACTCATTCTCAAGGGCCTCTTTGATAGTCTCTATATACTTGAAATTTCTCATCCCAAAATTCCTCTGAGATGTCTTCTCTGATTTTTGTTCCTTTGTTGTGTCCAACAGTATTGATGCATCACATGACTGCAACAACAAAATTAGTTCAAATTTTATATTGGCCTGTGCACTTCATGACGTGCCAAAATATCAAGGCCAGACCTTCAGCTGAACTTATTATTTTGCTTAATACTCCCTCTGTCCAAATAGATATGGTACAATTGAAATTTCGAGATTCAAACTTCTCAATTTTGACCTTGAATTTGGACATAGAAGCTTGTAAGTTTTTTGAAATAAAATTTATATATTTGGAACTACGTAAAAAGTACTAAATCATAATTATTAACAACTTAAAATATTTAAAAGACATATAAAGAAATCTTATCAAACAAAAATTTGGTTAATTTTTGAAATTCCAACTGTGCCACATAATTTGGAATGAAGGGAGTACCCTAAATATATACATATACGTGCATGTTCCCTTGTCCTAAAAGAAAACTATCAAGAACCCAGTAAACAAAAATAATACTAATGATCCAGAACTCATAAACTAAAAATCATGATTCTGCGCGCCTCTACATGGTATATTAATGGGCATATATATCTTATTAGGACCCTCATTAAATTTTTCAGTGGATTGTATGCGTATATATTACCTTAACCATGCAATCATGGAAGATATTTCTGATCCAAGAAGCTGCAGTATTTTCATGCTTGTGGTACAACTTGATGACTTGTTCTTTGATGATTTCTTCAGCTGTTGGGCAACTCTCTGAGTAGTAATTTAACTGGAGATCACTTTTTGCTGCAACTAATATATATATCAGCAGTTAGCTCCACTACTAAAAAATCTCTGATTTATCCTTTGAATGTCGGTGGGAAAAACCTAAATAGTAGTGTTTTTACACGAAAAAAATTTAGGAATTTTCTAGCATTTCAATAGGAACCTGTTTCCGACCATGCGTTTTTCCTGCGAGCTGATATTCGTTGGGAATGAGGCGAGAAAATCATGTTTTATAGCCCAAATTTCTTACTGAATGTCGGTGGGGAAAACCTCTGTTTCTAGTGGTGCACATAGATGCATACATGATACTGTACTAATAGAGATATTGTTCTTTAATTATCACGAGAAAAATAAAAGGAGGAATGGAACATTTTTACAGAAGACCAGATAAAAGAGAATATGAATCTTGAAGTTACAGTTACAGTAAAATTGACCTAAAGTCTTAGGCCCGTTTGGACATAGATTTTTTCCCCTTTCTCAAAAAATATTTTCAAAACATTAATTTTTGGTTAGATTAAAATGAATTTTTTTGGTTAGCTTTTAAAGATAAATTTTTGAACCAGTTTTTCAAGTGATTTTTTTTTCTACTCACAAAATTTCAACTTTTTTTTTTTTTTTTACTTCAAGTGATACATGTCCAAATCCAACTTCAACATACAAATATTATTTTTCAACTCTAATTTCAAATAATACTTTATTCAAATATTTTCCATTCACATCCAAACGCCTACCCGATGGATTAGTTGATATACGCGCAAACCATCAGGAAAAAACAGCGTATACTAATATTTAAAATCTCGAAGCATGCACTCAACTCAAAGACGGTATTTTAATACTTATTGGAGTACATAGTAGACAAATTCAGATTTTCAAAGCATAGTTAATAAGAGTCATTTCATAAAATAAATACTTAATTAATGCTCTTTTAAGGAGATCTAGTGTATGCAAAATGCAAATGTACAAGTAAAAGGAAACGGAAGTCGTATGAACTCATAACACAGATTCGTCAAAGAAAAAATAGATAAATGGTATTAAGTAATGAAAAGTTAGACGTTAATATAAAGTGAGAAGTACCATAATGAATGTTGAGGAGTAATGCTAATATTAGACAGATGAATGTTGAGAAGTGGCTGAAATGTTGGTTGTTGGTGGCCATATCTTCGGTCTAGTGAAGTGCTCTCTTCTTCTTAATATCACTATCATTATATAGTAAAGTTTCTATAACTGTATTGGAAGAAGGACCTAAATGCTGGGCCCGCACTTTTTTTGTGCGCAAAAGGGCTATTTTCAACCCGTTTTTAATTATTATTTTTTTGTTCATTTGTTGTTTATTTATTAACCTAAGCATTACTATTGTGTGAATATGGACAAAAAAAAATTTACGCACTTTTTTTGTGCGCAAAAGGGCTGTTTTCAGCCCCTTTTTTCATTTTTTTTTATTTGTTTAGTTGTTGTTAATTTGTTAATTGTTTATTAGTTGCTTATTTAGTATTTGGTAATTGTTAGATTAGTTATTTCAATTGTTAGACTAGCTAACAATTTATTTAGTTTTTGTTAAGCCAATTGTTTATTTGTTAATAATTTGTTAATTATTTGATTAGTTAGTTTCGCTTTATTTAATAATTATATGCTAATTAATTTTTTATTATTTGATTAGTTAGTTAATTGTTTATTTATTAATTATATGCTAATTGTTTGCTAGCTAATTGTTAATTTTTTTATTTGTTAATTATTAATCTTTATATCTTTAATTGTTAATTTATTTATTTGCTAATTAGAAATTGAAAATCCTTAGTTTAGGATTCAATCCTTTGTATAATATCTCGGTAAAAGGTTACATAACTAATACTACGTATTAGAGATTAATTAAAAAAATAATGATTAATTTAAAATGCGTAAAAAATATACCACTTTAATCCTTACTTCATGTATTAACGATTAATTTAAAATGCCTAAAATAGATAGGACACCATCATGGAGCGGGACTCTTCGACAACAAGAGAGGTACTTTATCTAATTGAGCATAGGTCCCAAGATGTATGGGATGCACCGATATCCTACTAAGTAGAGTGGTTACCGTTTGGGGAGCCGCATGGGATATTATAGAGGTTATTACCCCACATCCCCGTGTCATAGATATACTACGTCGAGGCGGTAAACGCTTGTGCACGATGAGACTCTAGTGACGGCCATGACGAGTGCGGGCGACCGGAGACCCATACATTTCATCTCCGCATCGGCGAGGGCTACCCACCCAGACGTCGAGGTGATTTATGGTTTCAGACACGACGGTTGCATTTGTATAGAGTTGTTTTATCGCCGTGAGTTGGCTAGGCTCACTGGTTTCGATTTGGTAGGATATGCGTGGACGGAGTCGGTTGTTGCGGTCCTCCCTCCATGCTCACTTGCGCCTCGTAGATCTGCAGGGTCCGATTGACGAGGCGACGCCTCAGGCTGATGTTGACCGACGTGCTCGCTTATATCTTCTCATCATATTCGGGGGCATCATGTTCCCGAACACGTCGGGTGCGGATATGAGCATTAGGTATCTGCTCTTTATTCTCCAGACCAACCGGGATGTTATAGTGGGGCGCCGGTCCCGGCTTACATGTTAGGATTTTCGAGCCTATGGGCGAGATTTGATTAGTATTTAGCCCCTCTTCTTCGGTAATATATTTAAGTGTGTGTAATAAAATATAAATATATTTTTTCGAAACGATGACTAATAAATAATTTTTTTGATGACTATGATTATGTGTGGACTAGGCCGAGACCTTTTTCATATCCGCTCACCCTCCCGATGACTATTCGCCGAGGATATGTCATATGCGCGGAGATGGTCGCGAGGCCGTACTCGTAGCGTGGAGAACCATGTCATTCTCCCGTTTAGGGGATTCAGACCGCATGATGGCGCCTGAGGTAAGTTTTTTTTATTTAACATTAGTTTGTTATTTTTGTTAGTCTTTTATTGTTAACTAGTTGAATTCCTTTTATAGGCTTTCATATGGACGCCGTATAATCGATTTTAGGTCACCGCCGCGTTTTGTAGGGCGTGACAATATCGGACCGCACGGTGTCCATTGATCCATATAAACATCGTTGAGCATCACGCACCCGATCGCGTATTACGGTAGTTTGGGCATGCCGTAACAATACACGTTGGGAGCACACCCACTACACCGTGGACGGGCATTCGATCGACAACGGCATGGAGGCGCAAGCAGAAGTCGATGCATGGAACACGAGGATGACGACTCTAGCGGCGGTCGGATATGATACTCCGGTCCATGAGTACATGATGTGGTACATGCATATCACTCGCTCCTTGATTGCCAACCCCTCGACGCCACGTCTTGATGGCCGAGGATATGCATCACTCTCAGGAGCGTATGAGGCACTGGTAAGTTTCTTCAATCGTCGTTGTTACGCCCTATTTTGAACGGGTCCAATATAGTTTGCAACTTCACGGTTCTTCTAACTGGTTTTAAAAGGGTTAGAGTCGCCACCTAATTTTTAAGGAAAAATAGGAAACCTATATGTATTTGTGTGTCTACTCCATTTTTAGTCCACGAAACCATGCATCGACGAGATTCTAGATAAGGGTTTTATTTACCCGCAGGGGGAAGGTATTAAGCATCCCCGCAGCCTATCCGAAGATAAACGTAGACTTCAGTTTAACCGAACACTAGCGGGGATTATCTATCCGTTTATCATTATTATTACCGTTTTCAAAATGTTATGACTTCATGAAAAGCTACACTAGGTGATAACATACTAAGTATCCTTAGTATAAACATATATTTATATCAAGTATCAAATATTCATAAGGAATGTATAGTAAAAAGGAATATATAAAAGAGTATAAAGAGAATGTACCTCATAAGTATAAAAGTATATCTGTTAGTACAAAGAGTGCATATATATGTTAGTGTAAAGAATGTGTAACTATATTAAGAATATAAAAAAAATGTGAGACTATGTAAAAATAAATATATCAAGGATATAAAGAATGTGCGTTTATGTTGTTGCTTATGTATATTCCTGTGTATGTATGTTAAACATGTAAAGAACATAGTCTCGGTAAGTGTAAAAGAGTGTACGTCAAACCTAAAATGTATAAAGAATTGTATAACTAGGTATATTAATGCATAAAGTATGTAAAAATAATTTACGAATATTCATTTGTAAAGATTTTATATAACGAAATTATTGAAAAGTGGGTTTATTTGACTTGTTTCTACCGTTTTAGTTAAAAAGAGTGCTTGTTTAATGAATATCCTATCAAAAGAATAAGGAACAAAATAATTGTAAAAGGTATTGGTAAAAAAAATAAGTATAAGGAATTGTGGATAAAAAATGAGTGAAAATGTGTAATTTCTAAAGAATAAAAGATTTGTAAATGGCCTTAATATTTGCCTAGCGTCAAAAATGTGAATTTAACTTAATTAAAATATGTATTAGTGTATACGAAACAATATCATGTAAGTTGCATTAAGAGGCGAGAATATAAAATAAGGATGGACTAGTATTTTGCCTAAACGTCAAAAGTGTGAATTTATTTAACAAAGTATTGTGTAGATAATTTAATCTAGTTATGAAATATTTTAAGTTTGCCTAAAGCGAATGACGATTTTAAGTTTAACAAACTAGACCGAGTAAATAAATATATCAACCCATCATTCCAAAAAATAAAGTTTCACTATACTATGAGATGTTTTGCAAGCTATAAAAAAAAATGCGGAAGGTAAATACAAACAAAGGATTCGATGAAATCTTCGGATTCCTTCCGTGTGTCGTCAAAAGTGGGATGTTTTATATCGTATAAACACGAGTAAAAGTTTTACTTAGTAGTGAATAAATAGCTATCGAATGAATTAAAGAAATAATGAATAAACTTAAAATAAAAACCCGTCGTATACGGAAGCCTCAAATGGAAATTTCTTCATCGGCCAAGAGTGTAGTATTTGTAATATGAAAGAAAAATATTTAAAGAAGTTTGAAGATCAAAAATAAGAGATTCTATAAAACTTTTAAAAGGTGATTTTTAATGGTTCAAATTGAAGTTGCGATACGACATAAAGTGACAGTACGATTCATTTAAGCTTTAAAAAAACGATTTGACATAAAATTTATTAAACTTGAAAAAAGGGAGATAAAACTTGATTTTGACCCTAGAATTCTGCTAAGTATACACGGTGTAAGAATGTATATGTATATGATATATATAAAAAATATAAGAATAAAAAAATGAAAATATATGTAAATGTAAAAATAATGTATAGACAATGTAGAAAAAAAAATATAAAGAACAAAATGTGTAAAAATAATAAAATAAAAATGAGCATGTAATGTGATGATATTGATAAAAAAGGTAAAAGAAAATGTTTATAAGTGTATGAAAAATATTTAGAGGGGAGTAAAAAAAAAATGTATGCAAATTTAAATAAAAAGTAGAGAAAAATGTATGAAGAAAATGGAGAGACAATGTATGAATAAATATAAACAAAATGCATGAACAAATATAAAGACAAATGCATGAATAAATGTAAAGATAAATGCATGAATAAATATAAATTAGGACAATGCATGAATAAATGTAAAGATAAATGCATGATTAAATATAAAGACAATGTATGTAATGTATATAAAAATATAAAGGCTATGCATATAATGACTGTAAAGACAAGGTATATAAAAGCGTAAAGACAATGTATGAAAAAAAAAAAAGAGAAAAAAAATAAAATAAAAGAGAGGAGGAAGATGTTAGTCTTGCTAGTCTTCCTATGAAAAGAAAATATGAAGAGTGTAGAGAGAAGAAAAATATATGTTTTCAAAGTGTGAAGTGGTGTTTTCTAAGGGGAAGTCCTCCCTTAACAGTGTGTTGCAAACCACTTTTTATCCAAACCACACAAGAGATTTTATGGCTTACAAAACTATGTTTTAAACCATGCGCCTAAATCTTTATCCGTGTTTAAAAAAATTAATGGCTCCGGACTTTTTTCTGCACCGATGGACTTTTTAAAAATATAGTTAAATAATAATGTAAGTATAAAATATAAATATTAATGTATAAATATAAAAATGTTTTGCTATAAAATTAAGAAACAATTATTAATTGCACAAAAATGGTAGTATTCGACGTACGTGTGCAAAAATAATGATTCTTGAAAAAATGACAATAAATTGATAAAACTGCGCTAAAATGACAATTATCAATAAATCATCGAAAAAATGTAAAAATGTAAAAAAATGTATTTCGCGCATCTTTAACGAATCAAATGGCCCCCAAAACGTTAATTTTAAGCTGTGATGTCGAGCCAAAATTAGGTGTCGACTGCCTTATTATGTATTACTTTACGAATTTATTCAATTTTTAAAATTTGCAAATATATCAAGCTACGGATGACTTTGATGATACGCCATGAGAGCATTCCCTTACGGAAGTCCACCAACCCCGGATAGCGGCATATGCGCAAAGACGGATAATTTATCTTATCGACACCTTATTTTGACACAAGTGCACGTGCTGGCATCGTGTCAACGAGGATGTACTTGCAGGGTGTTCCCGAGGGTGGTACAAATGGATACAGAGGGTGGGCGGGTCGATAGAGGTGGTGGCCGGCGCAGGTGGTTGGCAGAGGTCTAGTAGATGAGCCCGACGATTTAGCCCGTCGAGCTCTTCGGCTATAGATACCCCTTCTTCTTCGTGCCGCCGACTTTCACGAGACACGGATATACGCCGCAGATGTTCCCACATTATGATCCTTGGTCATTATTTCCACAAAGCCGTTGGTGATCTATATATATGGGAGCGAGAGACGAGACTTGATATTATTTTCGATGACTACTTTCTTGGTTCTACGGCCGGCCTACGACAGTTTTGCATCTCCCGCTGCGAGCCGCTCAGAGCCCTCTCACATGCCCGAGCCCGTCGACACACATGTTTGTTTTTTTGAAAAATAATGTATTAATTATTTTATTAATCTAAACTAAATTATTTACATGTATTATAGGTTCATTTTTTTTTTTGTGGACCCGTCTCCTTTGTTGTATTGACGAAAGTCCACCTCCGGTTCGCCCTCCGGTAGCTGGAGACCGTTGAAGAGCCAGCTAAGGAGCCCTTTGACCAGCCATCTCAGGAGGCCATCGACACACAGGTTTATTTTTTTACAAAGAAATAATTTATTAAATAATTGTTTATATGTTATTTCATGTTTAGTTTATGATAAATCTAAATTAAATTGTTTATATGTTATTTCAGGTTCATTCTTCTCCCCCGTGGTCCAAGCCTCGCTCCGATCGAGTCATCTCCCGAGGCATCTACCGAGGCTACCGAGGTGAGACCGTCGCCGTCTCCCACGGAAGCATATTTTCACCTAGGGGTCAAGAAGGAAGAAAGGATGATCATGCCATAAATCATCCTGTCATTAAGAGGAGGAGAGAGGATCTTGATGATAGTAGGGTGGTGGGGTTAGGAGGACCCTTAGGCCTTAGGAGATTGTATATTTATAAATAAAATGTACATTTTATGTTAATATTATATATATTTTTAGGTATTATTTTTTTAATGATAATTAGTTATTTTAGTATTTATTGTTGATTAATAATAACTCGTGCGACGTCCTATATTAATTAGAACCCTATAACGACGATCTAAATGTATATGTATAAAAAGTTTTCAAACTTACTTCGGAGCACTTTACAACCTCTAAAACGACGATCTAAATGTATATGTCTACTTGATGTAATGAGTCGATATTATTGTACACGAAAAAAAATATTAAGTTCTATATAAAATATTTATATTCCGGTGTTTTGAAATGTCACTAATTTTCGGTCAAAGTATGGAAAAAAGCTTAATTTTGAGTTTGATTTCCAAAGAATGAATGTTGGGGTTGGGGGGGAAAGGCGCTTCATGCACAGAATCTGTACGTGAAAGGACTAAAGTGTAAATGTACACTTTGGTCCTTTTATGCGCATAATTTGTGCGTAAAGCCTATTTAGGTTCTTTTTTTTTTTAATGGTTAGTTTGGTTCCAAAAATTTATTTTTGGGTTAGAAAAGTCTTGGGCTCTATTATCCACTATTGGTTAGTGGAAGGATCAAAAGGCCACATATTTTGCGGAGGCACGTAGATTCAGGATTTAAATTTTATAGTTTAATTTCTAAGGTTTTTAGTACTGAATTCATTACATTTTAAAAGTTCTGAATTCATAACTAATTTGTTAGTATAATTTTAATGAATTTGTACATATAAATTTATACTCCGCATAAAAATATAACATTGGACCCGCCCCTGATATTTTGACGTTTTGGCTATATATATATATATATACACCCACACGTATTGCCCCAGCAAAAGCAAATAAGTGTGCCTTACTGTGATGTTTTGGTCTTATTCACATGCTTTACTTTCATTTTAAGAGGTCCAACAAGATATTTTTCATATTCATAATTCAAACCCGAAATCTTTATTTAAGGATGGAAAAAATCCATCCTGTGCGCCATAACTTTTATTGGTTGGTATTCACATCATATTATTTTTACAAGCTACTAGCTAATGGTAAACCGTTGGAATATTAGGTGCAGAGATAATTAGAATGGAATGTCACTTCTAAAACTTATTTTCTTATTTTCACTAGTGAGTCATTTTCTTGATTTTTAAGGAATTTATTTTCTACATATTTTAAAATACTGTTATCAACCAAATATGAGAAAACTGAAAAATATTTTCCTCCATACAAAACACACCCTAATTAGTTAATTATTTTCAAACAAAGATGAAAAGTAAATAAACTTTGTAGGCCGTCAACATGCATTTTTCACACCCTTTGCTTTCTCTTTGTCCTCTCCACATGCTGTCGTTGTTATTATTCTATATTAACTAGTGATTGGAAAAAAGTAATGTTGGAAAGAGAATGCTAGTTGCTCCTTATTGGTAGAAAAAATACACGAAAAAATTAAAGAAGTATTATTACACACTTCATACCACTTTAAATAAAATATTTGGTAGGAAACTTTGGAGGGAAATTTAGAAAAAAGTTGTCTGTTATGACTATCTTAACAGACATATTAAAAGTATCCTAATTAAATACATGTCTTTTGCCTTCAAAATGTGCACCGGAACCATATTTGCTAAGAGTTCGAACGTGTTCTTCTTGTCAAATGTATATTCACAATATATCCTTGTGGAAATTCTACTTTTTGTTGAACTTATTTTGTTAGGCTTTATAAATCATGAAGGAATTCTGTCATAGAAAAGCTTGAATATGCTAGCTAGACGGCGAGTACTATTTTTGGTTAATAGTTGAAGCGATAAGTGTTTATTTTATTTTAAAAAATGGAAGAGGCCCAAAAATGCCCTTTGCTATCCGAAAAGGTTTAAAAATACCTTTTATCCACCTATTTTGGCTCACTTATACCCTTAATACTAACAACTCTATCTTTAAAAATTTTTATTTTTATTACGTGGAGCCTCTCTATTGGTCGAAATTAAGACCCATCCCACCAAATCTTTTCCCTTCGCCCCGACCCAACGACCCATGACCCAATTCTCAATTGAAAAAAAAACCATCAAGAGACGCCACGTAGTAAAAATAAAAATAAAAAATAAAAAAGATAGGATTGTTAGTTTTAAGAAAATAAGTGAGCCAAGATATATGGAGAAAGGGCGTTTTTAGAAAAACAGGTGGATCGATTATGACCCAAAATCCATTACAAATCAGAATTTGTGACGAAGTTGTGATAGAATAGTCCGTCAAAAATTTGATATTTTCTTGTAGTAAGAGGTCGAAGGGGTCAGGGGTGTGGTTGACCTCAACGATTAGGTTGTTATTTTACTGAAAGGTTGATAAAAAGAAAACAGAGCCCAACAACAAGGTGTGTTATTTCAGATGGAATCCAAGCCTTTAAAATTTAAATGTACACGTGGCATGCATTTGGATATGCATTGAACAATACTAGAGGATTCCTTATACTGAAGGGGATCTCAATAATCTCATCCCAAACAAATTGAAACGGAGGGAGTATCACTTTTGACTTGCAAAAAAAAATTTGGCCAAACAAACTATTATGCGACAAGTTGTTTAAAGTTAGATGAAGGTTTTTATTCCATAATCGTTTAAAGATAAGATCTTTCCCTTGATTTATGCGAATGACAAGAAACGTATGTAATGTCAATAAGAAAGTCAGTACCCAGTACTCCCTCCGCTTCAAAGTATTTATCGTCTTTATTAAAAATATTTGTCTCAAAATATTTATCGTTTTGTTTATCCAAGATAAAAATAAGTAGGTTTTTTCAATTTTACCCTTGTATTAATTACATTAATGGCTTATTTTGTGAGTTCATATACCAACATTTAAGAGGTTTCATCATTAATGGAGTAAATATTTATTGAAGAGAGAGAACATGATAAAATAGTCAAAATACTACCCTTATAAATGCTTTCTTCATGGGCGTGTAAATGAAAAATGCGATAAATATTTTGAGACGGATGAAGTAATTTTTATGCGAAGATCAAGAGACATGCTTAATGTTGATAAGAAAGTTAATATCTCAAGAAGATTTTTAACTTCACAAAAATAAATAATGATATTAGACAATTGAAAAGAAAAGAAAACTAATTGTATAAAATTAACAAAACACCACCCGTTCCCCAATTCATAGCACAACTCATCACTAACCCACCCTATTCTTCTTCCATGGATTAATGACAGAGCAAGATAGTCACAATCCTTCACCGGAAATACGAGATAGGAATGGTCGAACTGCTGAAGCACAGTAGCATGGATTTTAAATCTATGTGTCAAATCAAACCCATAAATTAAATCTGTATACAAAGAAACAAAGAAGAAGAAGAAGAAGAAATGTTGTGAAGGGCCGAAACCCCTTCTATATTTGGATAGCTTAGTTTTTTTTTTCTTTTTCTTTTGGGTATGATTTTTGAATTTGAGTCTTGCAGATTTTAAAATCTGAGATCAATCAAGCTCCTTGTGCTGAAGGAGATAGAAAGAAGCTCAGAAGTGGGTTTAGTGGAAAAGTGGGTTAGGGAGTTTAATTTATCATTGTTTTGAATTTTTACCAAATCCAGCAATAATCATTGTGTCAAGATGCATCTACAAGTAGACCGAAGGAGGATTTAAGGAAGGAGAAGAAATTTGGAGTTGGGTTCGCTGGAGGGCTGAAGTCAAATCGGGCAGCAAAATAGGAGAGAAGTGTAGGAATGGAGAACGTGGGTTTGGTTGGGCGGGGGGTGTGAAGAAGAAGGTGGGTTTAATTAATTTTTTAGTTTAATTTTGATGAATTTATTTTAAAATAATAATTAAATGACGTGGATCAATCAAAGAACGAGTGGTGCAATAACATCCAGGTTTCAACTGGTCTGGGTAAAGTAAGGTTGATTTTAATTCACCTATAAATTATTTACGGGATATATAATTACAGGTTAAGTTTAGTTGCTAAAGTGAATTTTGCGATCAAGTTTAGAAAGGAGATGATGTCTTTTCTCAAAAATAAATAAATAATGTTGTTGATAAAACAACATCTGTACGGACGAAGACTATACGCCTTTTCTAAATTGGTAAAAGACATTGCTATTTTGGGATTGGAACATTATATAGAGTTGTTATCATAATTAGTATTTCCATGCGGAATCGTATTGCCCTTCTTTTCATTCTCTTTTGTCATTATCAAGAACTTATAGAAAGTATCATTATCTTCATTTATTCTTTGTGGTAAACGTTGAACTAATCTATAAAACTTATCACAATTATCATGAATTGTGTAGATTTGTATTGCAAAAACAGACAAAAGGTTGGTCTATTTTTAAACCAAAATACTCGGGTACAAATTTATTTATATCAGATATTTACACAAAGTCCATGAATATAGATATATGTTTGATATATATAACACAATTAGAGGCGGACCTAAGATTTCAATTTAAGGGTTCTGAATTTTAGAGTGACGACGTCAAGTAGTAATAACTGGGTTCTAAATTTAATGTTTGTACATATTTAATTAATTTTCTAACACGACGCAATATTTAAGTGAAAATTTAGTTGATTGAAGCCATATCATGCATTTCTCTAGCTCTGCCCCTGAATACAATGCATTTTCACTTTAAAGTTAAGTTGAAAAGAATATTTAGTAATTATATTTTGTTTGGACATATAAATACAGCTGAAAATTTGCGAATGAAAAATTGATAAAACTTGAGAATTCCTAGTTTGATTTAATATGTTTAATGATTGAGATCGTCATAATGAGAGCCGAATTTCTGATAATTTGATTTAATTTGTTTATGGTTAGAGGTTCGGAATGATATATATACACACCTACAGCTGTGTTTAACTATAATTGTTTGCTCTGATTTCTGACCTATAAGTGGTCCACAAAGGAAGCAATAGCCCCATCAATTTATTGTGCAAATTAATCTTTAGCTTATACATTTCTCTCTCTTGTTTTTTTTTTTTTTTTTTGGGCAAATTTTAAGAAGGAAACTTGAGATCTTTCAACAACTCGAATAGAAACCTCTTACACGAAAAGCGTTGCTATTATTCTCGACAATGTTATATATAAAGAATTTAATATGCAGTAATAGTGGAACTAATTAATTCGCATTCTTATATTTAGGTTGACTTGTAAGGAGAAAGTACATGGACTTGGTGATCTTATCCTTTAATTTTACAAGCTTGTGCTAGCTTTACTAATTAACTAATGAAATTGTCCGCGCTTCGCGTGATCAGATAGGAAATTAGTGAACTTATAAAATAATATTTTTTTGATTAGTCAAGATAAAAGGTACATGGTTATTACTATAACCCCTCTCCTATAATCCCGTAATCCAATCATCTTTATTGTTATCCAACTCAAAATGGGGGGAAATATTTATTCCTATAGAAATACAAAAGGTAAGTTAATCATTGAACTAATTTGATTGAGAATTATTAAATGGTTAATTTACGATTAAATTGTCAATAGGATACTGTCATGATCTCTTTCCGTTTTTTATTTTGTTTTTTAATTTTTATCGACTTTTAGTTATACATGTGTTAACTATAATTGTTTGCTCTGATTTCTGACCTATAATTGGTCCACAAAGGAAGCAATAGCCCCATCAAATTATTGAGCAAATTAATCTTTAGCTTATACATTCTCTCTCTCTCTTTTTTTTTTGGGAAATTTTAAGAAGGAAACTTGAGATCTTTCAACAACTCGAATAGAGACCTCTTACACGAAAAACGTTGCTATTATTCTCGACAATGTTATATATAAAGAATTTAATATGCAGTAATATTGGAACTAATTAATTCGCATGCTTATATTTAGCTTGGCTGGTAAGGAGAAAGTACATGGATATGGTGATCTCATCCTTTAATTTTACAAGCTTGTACTAGCTTTACTAACTAACTAGTGAAATTGTCAACGAAATTAGTGAACTTATAAAGTAATATTTTTTTGATTAGTCAAGATAAAAGAAGTTACTTGGGTATTACTATAACCCCGCTCCTATAATCCCATAATCCAATCATCTCTATTGTTATCCAACTCAAAAGGGGGGAAAATATTTATTCCTAAAAAATCACAAAAGGTAAAGTAAGTTAAGCAAGCTCAATATCTTTAGATCGGTTTTGCATAGTGTATAAAAACATGTTAAAATGCATAAAAAGAAAATTACCACACGTATTGCACATATATTCAACATTAAAGTTTAACATTGAATCCAATAAATGGCCAGCTTTAGATATTCCGTATTCATAGTAGAAGTTACGTTTGGATGAATACAGAAAAAAAATTACATTTGGATGAATACATAAAAGCTCCGAACGTCAAAAATACTTATAAGAAAAGTCAAAAACAAAATCAAGTATCTTTCTGATAACTAACATAATATTCTTCTTCGAAAGATGATTAAAATGACAGCTTTTAATTTCTGCCAATATTTTAAAAAGAATAATAATAAGAGCCACCGCTGATACTTGAAGACATTACTATCATCTCACAATCAAGTGTACGTGAAAATATATGAAAATGGCATGTCAAGTTGCCAACATAAGACTTCTCACCACATAGGCCGAGGCACATACAAAGTAATATTCTGCTTCACTAAGCAAAAGGAGCAATATAACATACATATGATCATTTTTCGTTCTCCTATTATAAATTTTTATCAATTACTTCAAGAATATTGATAACTTTCGTAGGGCAAGTAAATCCATGAATTTGACCAAACTCATTGAAAAGCACGAAGAAGGATACCATGAATTGTAGTTGTGGTCTCGTAACTCCCTGCTATATGAAAGCACTTCAAAATTGATTTCAACCTCCACTATCTTGCAATCTTTCTTTAACCTTAAAGATTATTAGAGGCGAATGACGCTTATAATATCGAGTTCGCTTGAACATAGCTTTTTAAACGCGGTGTATAAATTTACGTGTAAAAAATGATCAAAATTATAATAATTAGTAAATATGAACCCATAATTTTTAAAACATAATAAGTTAAATATTAAGAACCTTAAAGATTAGTTTCATAATTTAAATTTTTGATCCTTTGTCTCTGATGATCGATCATGTACCTGCACCAAAAGGTAAGTTATGAATGATGTCATTTAACTAAAATATTTTCTGCAGCTAATAATTTACCGATAATGAAGCGTACAACCAACAAATGAACCCATAATTTTTAAAACACAATAAGTTAAATATTAAGAACCTTAAAGATTAAATTCATAATTTAAATTTTTGATCCTTTATCTCTGATGATCGATCGTGTCCCTGCACCAAAAGGTAAGTTATGAATGATGTCATTTAACTAAAATATTTTCTGAAGCTAATACTTTACCGATAATGAAGCGTACAACCAACAAATTCATCCGATCAAATTGGAAATACTATTTATATACCGACACAACAAAGTGCAAAATCTCATAATCATTTCCACATTCAAGGATATATTGAAGGTGTTACTTAATGGGACCGTGTCCGGCCGTTACTTTCATTGTTATTACTATTATGGTATATGTTGGCATTCGTTCTATTTCAATCAAATGTTACCTCATCTTAATTAGTCACCCATTGTAACTCTTAAAAGCCTTCCCATGTATTTAAGAGTGTCTTTTGGGAATTTTTTTTTATTTAGCACACAAATATTATAAATGAGAGAAAATAAAAAATAAAGAGAAAAAAGATAGTTCCTTTGGCTAATTAAGAGAGATGTCACGTCACATTTCCCATTCCCAACTTAAATGTTGCTAAAATCCTAATATTAATATTGAGCATGATCCATGCTGGTAGACACTTCCTTCGTTTTCAATTATCCTTTTACCATATGTTTTTCCTTTTATTAATTATGCATATCTTCGATTCGAAGATTGCAGTTAATTCTAACTTCTAAAAATTGGTGGTGGACGGCTTTTTCCATCATAAAAAAATAAAAAAAATAATAGAAGCATCAATGTATATCACAAGACTATAATGCACGAGTAGCCATATGCCTAAATAATTCCCATAACTGATCTCATCAAATAAAACTGTTCACTCTTCATCTTCCACAATAATTGCTATTCTTTAATTATAAAAATATCAATTTATGGACATTTTATGGCATCAAATCTTTTTCATTGTCCAAATATTTACTCTGTGATTTTTTTGGCTCTATGGCGTATTCTCTCTAATCTATATGCATGGAATGGTTCAATGACGCAACGTATGTGGATTCTTTCATTTTCAAGGAAAAATTTCACAAATAACATTGCAATACATTATCTTAATTCTAAAGTTATTGACTTTCTTTTGGACTCTGTTTCTATTTTTTTTTATTTCTTGAACTTAATATTGTTATTTTAATACATGGCTGTGATTTTTTTTTTTTTTTTTTTTTTTTGGGGTGCGGATTGAAATAGGTGAGTAACGAGTTCATGGATGCAATATTCCCCTATTTTGTGTTTTGGTGATTTGAAGATACTATTATTTTTGGCTGATTATTATGATTTTTATTTGTGTTATTCTCTTCTTTTTTATATTTTGATCTATAATGGGTATGAACTTTCTTGAATCAAAAACAGGTTTTTCCATGTACTTAGTTTTTTTTATCCCAATTGTTGTTTTTTTCTTTTTTAAACAATTTGTACTTCTCATTCTTGTTAGGTATTTTTATAGATTGTTTAAGCATGCTTTTGTTGTAGGTAATGTTGCTAAGGTTGGAAAATATATATCAACAATAATAAGTGAAGATTTTATTTTACAACTAGCTTTACCAAATAATTTTTACATCTTTTCACTAAAAAGAGATTCGCAAATGATAAATTTCTCAATTATCAATAGGACTCTCAATGGAATTGAAGCTTGAAAATTTCATTCTATTTTGAATTCTCTCTACTTTTTTGATGACATTTTTTTTATAATTTTTTTTTTTACGATAATTGGATGTTGCATTCATAGGAGAATTTTTTAAACGAAATGATTTTTTTTTTTAAAAGTAGTTTCAATGATTTTGAAAATGGAAAAGAGTAACTTTGGAGTGGAGTTGTTAGTTATAAAGAATGTGATGTTCTTGTGAAAGAAGAAGAAGAAGAAGAAGAAGAAGAAGAAGAATAAAAGGTAAATACTCTGTCTTAAAATGAATGGGCGAGGAAGGGGGAAGGGAAAAAGTAACACCCCTTTGGTCGTTTACACTTTTCATTATTCCCAAAACACCCCTTTTTGTCCCAAAATTTTTTTAAGCTATTAAAAACCCCGGGGATTCGGATTTTTTTGACAGTTTTAGTCCTCTTTTCATGCGAGGACG